>NC_133126.1:22264483-22570823 GCF_048418815.1 Hemitrygon akajei
ACTTGTGTGCTGTAAATGACATTGAACATTGAACAATCTTGAATCTTTTCCATATACAAATGTTTTCCTGGAACATAACTGCCCCCCCAAATCAAGAATTATTGTCTTGCTATGGTTGTGAAATCTATCTTTTAAAAAGTAATTTGTTAGAAATGTTTAGATTGTTTTTTTCCCCCTTTGTTTAAGCATTGTGATTCCCAACAGCTGAACTATGTGATGCTTGTACCTGGAATATCGTTCCCTCACTGACAAGTGGGAAGTGAGTCAATGTCTTAGACTAAACTCTCTCTGGGAGTCACAGCACAGGAGCATAGAAAGGGTTTGAGTGCAAAGGGATGGTGATGGGAGAAGTTTGCCTTTAGCAACGAGATTGCATGCCTCCATCCTTTGATAATCACCTACTGAAATGAATTGTTTTGCCACATGTGGCCCTGAGACACTGTCAGGCATAGCTCATAATTTCAACAGAGATAACGGCATTGATTTCTATAGAGAAAAGCTCCTGCAGGTGCTCTGATGCACAGAAATAAGCAGAGTGGTGAACAGTCAGGACAGCATATTCAAAGAACAAAATACCTTTGTTCCGGGAAGAATATTTTAATTCAGGTACAGTTGGTGACCTGATACAGAATTTGTTCCCTACTGTGACTAGCAAGAAAAAAAAAACAGAAGTTGCACCTTATTGGCCTTAGTTCTTCTTAGGCTGAAATAAATAAAATAAAGAAATGAGGTACATAGTGATGATGCCATCAGAGGGAGAAACACCAGAAAAATATCATTTTTCAGATATTGAAAGGCCTAGATAGAATGGACATGGAGACGATGTTTCCAATAGTGGACACCGCCTCAGAATCGTTTTAGAGCAGAGGTGAGGAGGAATTTCTTTAGCCAGAGTGTGGTGAATCTGTGGAATTCAATGCCACATATGGCTGTGCCATTGGGTATATTTAAAGTGGAGGTTGATAGATTCTTCATTAGTAAGGTTGTCAAAGGTTATGAGGAGAAGGCAGGAGAATGGGGTTGTGAGGGAATATAAATGGTGGAGCAGACTCAATGGGTCAAACGGCTCATTCCACCACATTTCTGTTCTAAATGGATGTCCTTCTATTCTGAGGCAGTGCCCTCTAGTTCTAGACTCTGGAAACATACTCTCCACATCCACTATATCTAGGCCTTTTTGTTGGCTTTGTGGAACAGTCCATGTTCCAAGTCTATACGAGTATCCGTCCCCCTCTTTTCCTTCGCTACATCGACGACTGCATTGGCACTGCCTCCTGCACGCATGCTGAGCTCGTTGATTTCATTAACTTTGCCTCCAACTTTCACCCTACCCTCAAATTCACCTGGTCCATTTCCGACACCTCCCTCCCCTTTCTTGATCTTTCGGTCTCCATCTCTGGAGACGGCTTATCTACTGATATCTACTATAAGCCTACAGACTCTCACAGCTACCTGGACTATTCCTCTTCCCACCCTGTCTCTTGCAAAAATGCTATCCCCTCATCACAATTCCTCCATCTCCGCCGCATCTGCTCTCAGGATGAGGCTTTCCATTCCAGGATGAAGGAAATGTCTTCCTTTTTTGAACAAAGGGGCTTTCCTTCTTCTACCATCAACTCTGCTCTCAAACGCATCTCTCCCATTTCCCGCACATCTGCCCTCACTCCATCTGCCCGCCACCCCACTCGGGATAGGGTTTTCCTTGTCCTCACCTACCACCCCACCAGCCTCCAGGTCCAATGTATAATTCTCTGTAACTTCTGCCACCTCCAACGGGATCCCACTACCAAGCACATCTTTCCCTCCCCCAATCTTTCTGCTTTCCGCAGGGATCGCTTCCTACGTGACTCCCTTGTCCATTCATCCCTCCCATCCCTTCCCACCAATCTCCCTCCTGGCACTTATCCTTGCAAGCAGAACAAGTGCTACACCTGCCCTTACACTTCCTCCCTCACCATCATTCAGGGCCCCAGACAGTCCTTCCAGGTGAGGCGACACTTCACCTGTGAGTTGGCTGGTGTGGTATACAGCGTCCGGTGCTCCCAGTGTGGCCTTTTATATATTGGTGAGACCCGACGCAGATTGGAAGGCCGTTTCGCTGAACACCTACGCTTGGTCCGCCAGAGAAAGCAGGATCTCCCACTGGCCACACATTTTAATTCCACGTCCCATTCCCATTCTGATATCTCTATCCATGGCCTCCTCTACTGTCAAGATGAATCCACATTCAGGTTGAAGGAACAACACCTTATATACCGGCTGGGTAGCCTCCAACCTGATGGCATGAACATTGACTTCTCTAACTTCCGTTAATGCCCCTCCTCCCCTTCTTACCCCATCCCTGACATATTTAGTTGTTTTTTTTCTCTCTCTCTGCCCATCACCCTGCCTGTTCTCCATCTCCCTCTGGTGCTCCCCCCTCCCCCTTTCTTTCTCCTGAGGCCTCCCGTCCCATGATCCTTTCCCTTCTCCAGCTCTGTATCACTTTCACCAATCACCTTTCCAGCTCTTAGCTTCATCCCACCCCCTCCGGTCTTCTCCTATCATTTTGCATTTCCCCCTCCCCCCACTACTTTCAAATCTCTTACTATCTTTCCTTTCAGTTAGTCCTGATGAAGGGTCTCGGCCCGAAACGTCGACAGTGCTTCTCCTATAGATGCTGCCTGTCCTGCTGTGTTCCACCAGCATTTTGTGTGTGTTGTTGTTTGAATTTCCAGCATCTGCAGATTTCCTCGTGTTTGCCCTTCCAATGTTTGGTAGGTTTCAATGGGAACCCCCCCCCCCCCAATCATTCTTCTAAACACCAGTGAGTTCAGGCCCAGAGCCATCTGATCTGAGTCTAGCTCTGTTACCAGTCAAATGAAAATCTTTCCAGATTTTTTTTTCTTTTTATTTAGATATTACAGGAGAGAAGCTTTTAGTATTAGCCACTTATTAATGCTACTTTGGTGACATCTAGTGGAATATGGAAAGGTAGAAGGGAAAAGGAACACCAAACAATCCAGAAGCCTTATCAACCTCTGTAAATTTTGACAAAAAATTAGCTTCACCTGCTCAGCTTGATTCCTTCACACTGCACTGAACCCCCAATTGATTTTTCTCATGTAAATACAAGATAAAAGCAAATTGAAATAGGTTTTCAGTTGAGCCTGACAAACACATTGCATTTTCATTACTTAAACAGTATTTGTAAAGCAAATACCTTGTCAGCTTCAAGTACCTTGTGTTTTATATTTTTATAGTTGCTGCAGAATTTTTTAACTTTTACTGTAACTTGGAAGAAAAAAATTCAAACGTCCTTGCAGTGAATGGTTCACTTTCTGACTTCCCATCATTTCTATCATTTCTCTGTCTACGATGCACTGATGAGCAGTGTGATGAAATGTTTTCTATTTGGCTGGATTAATTAAGAACAGTGCAGGCCCTTCAGCCCACAATGTTGTACCAACCTAGTACAGGCCCATCGGCGCTCAATGTTACAAACAAGAGAAAGTCTGCAGATGCTGGAAATCCAAGCAACACACCCAAAATGCTGGAGGGACTCAGCAGGCCAGGCATCATCTATGGAAAAAAGTACATTCGATGTTTTGGGCCAAAACCTTTCAGCAGGACTGGAGAAAAATAGCTGAGGGGTAAATTTGTAGGGTTGGGGGAGGGGAGAGAGAAATGTCAGGTGATAGGTGAAACTTGGAGGGGGAGGGATGAAGCAAAGAGCTAGGAAGTTGATTGGTGAAAGAGACAGAAGGCCATGGAGGAAAGAAAAAGGGTGAGGTGGGGGGAGCACCAGAGGGAGGCGATGGGCGGGCAAGGAGATAACATGAGAGAGGGACAAGGGGATGAGAAATGGTGAAGGGGGTGGGGATTTCTCAGACTTCCAGTCTGAGAAATCGATGTTCATGCCATCAGGTTGGAGGCTACCCAAACAGAATATAAAGTGATGTTCCTCCAGCCTAAGTGTGGCCTCATCACAACAGTGGAGGAGGCCATGGATGGACATATCGGAATTGAAGTGGGAAGTAAAATTAAAATGGGTGGCCACTGGGATCCCCTACAATTTTACTTAAATCTATGTTCCAGTCTAAGAATTCCTTAAATGCCCCCAATGTATCTGTCTCTCTCACCACCACTGCCAGGGCATTTCATGTACTCACCACTCTCTATGTAAAAACCCTACCTGACATCCACCCTTATACTTTCCACCAATCACCCTAACTTCTCGTTTTAGCCATTGCCGCACTGGGAAAAAAAGTCTCTGGCTGTATACTCTATCTACGCCTCTTATCATTTTATATTCCTCCATCAGGCCAACTCTTATTCTCTTTTGCTCCAAAGAGAAGGAAGCTTGTTCAACCTCTCCTCATGCTCTGGTAAATCTCCTCTGCACCCTTTCTCCAACGTTCATATCCCTTCCCATAGTGAGGTGATGAGAAATGACACAATACAGCAAGTGTAGTTTAACCAGAGTTTTGTAGAGATGCAACTTCACAGATGATGGAACTCGCAACAATCCGATGTTGTCAGAGTATATTCCTGAGAAGGACCACAGCAGTTGAAGAAGGTATTTTACCAGCACCTTCTGAAGGACAATATGGTAAAGGCAAAAATGTTTGCATTGCCTGTGACACTAAACTTCCACTGAATGATTATATCAATGAATCATTACAAGGGATCAGTATATCAAAAGGGATGGGTTGCATCTGAACCAGAGGGGGACCCAATATTCCTGGGGTCAGGTTTAAACTAATTTTGTGGCTGGGGAGGAACCAGAGTGAAGGGAGTCAGAATAGGGCAGATGGTAAAAAAAAGTATGCAGTCAGACTGTCAGGAAGGGCAGGCAGATGACAGGACATAATTGCAGCCAGCAGGGTGAGTATCAGTGCTTTAGGGATGCAGAATCAAAAAGGGTAGCAAATGCACCATGCAAAGCGTTATATCTCAGTTCTCAGAGTTTAAGAAATAAGGTGGATGATCTTGTTGCGCTATTACAGATTGTCAGGTACGACTTTGTGGCCATCACTGAATTGTGGCTGAAGGATGTTTGTAGTTAAGAGCTGAATGTCCAAGGTTACATGTTGTAGTGGAGGGATAGGAAATTTGGGAGAGGGGGTGACGTGGCTCTGCTGTAAAGAATGGCATTATATCAGTAGAAAGATGTGACATAGGATTAGAAAATGTTGATTCCCTGTGTGTTGGGTTACGAAACTGCAAGGGTAAAAGGACAGGTCTTCCACCAGTAGCTGGGATGTGGACCACAGGAAATAGAAAAGGTGTGTCAAAAGGGCAATGTTATGATAGTCATTGGAGATTTCAATATGCAGATCGATTGGGAAAATCAGGTTGGAAATAGATCTCAAGAGAGTGAGTTTGTTGAATGCCTACAAATGGCTTTTTAGAGCAGTTTGTTGTTGAGCCTACTAGGATATCAGCGATACTGGACTGGGTGTTACATAATAAACTAGAGGCGATTAGGGAGCTTAAGGTAAAGGAACCATTAGGAAGCAGTGATATCAATATGATTGAGTTCAACTTGAAATTTGATAAGGAGAAAGTAAAGTCTGACATAGCAGCATTTCAGTGCAGTGAAGGAAATTACAGTGGTATGGGAGGAGTTGGCCAAAGTAAGTTGGAACGAGATGCTGGCAGGGATGACAGCAGAGCAGCAATGGCTTAAGTTTCTGGGAAAAATGAGGAAGGTGCAGGATAGATGTATTCTAAAAACAAATAAATACTCAAATGGCAAATAATACAACCATGACTGACAAGGGAAGTCAAAGCTAATGTAAAAGGAAAATAGAGGGCAACAAAACAAAAATTAACGGGAAGGTAGGCAAATGGAGAGCTTTTAAAAACCTGCTGAAAGCAACTAAAAGATTCATTAGGAGGGAAAAGATGAAATATGAAAGCAAGCTAGCAAACAATATTAAGCTGGATAGTAAAAGCATTTTCAAGTATATAAAAAAATAAAAGAGAGATGAGAGTGGATATAGAACCACCAGAAAATGAAGCCGGATAAATAATAACAGGGGAAAAGAAGATGGCAGATGAACTAAATGAGTATTTTGCATCAGTTTTCACTGTGGAAGACACTAGCAGTGTGCCAGGTGTTGAAAGGTGTGAGAGAAGAGAAGTGAGTGCAGTTACTGTTACAAGGGAGAAGGTGCTCAAAGAGCTGAAAGATCTAAAGATACATAAGCCACCCAAGACCAGATGAACTGAACCCGAGGGTTCTCAACAAGGTAACAATAGAGATTTTGGAGGCATCAGTAATGATCTTTCAAGAATCATTGGACTCTGGCATGGTTCCAAGAAAGGAGGGAGGCAGCAGACAGGAAATTATAGACCAGTTAGCCTGACCTCAGTGGTTGGGGAAGATGTTGGAGTCAATTGTTAAGGATGAGGTTATGGAGTACTTGGTGACACAGGACGAGATAGGGCAAAATCAGTATGGTTTCCTTAAGGGAAACTCTTGCCTGATGAACCTGTTAGTATTCTTTGAGGAGATTTATAAAGAGGATGCAATGGATATTGTATATTTGGATTTTCAGAAGGCCTTTGACAAGCTGCTTACCAAGTTAAGAACCCATGGTATTACAGGAAAGTTACTAACATGGTTGGTGTTGGAAACACTTCTTTTTATGCTGTATATCAATGATTTTAGATGATGGAACAAATGGCCTTGTTGCCGAGTTTGCAGATGATACAAAGATTGGTGGTGGGGCAGGTAGTGTTGAGGAAACAGAAAGGCTACAGAAAAATGTAGACAGATTAGGAGATTGGGCAAGAAAGTGGCAAATGAAGTACAATGTTGGAAAATGCATGGTCATGCACTTTGGTAGGAGAAATAAATGTACAGACTACTTTCTCAATGGAGAGTAAATCCAAAACTCTGAGAGGCAAAGGGACTTGGGAATTATTTTGCAGAACACCCTAAAGAATAACTTGCAGGCTGTATCAGTGGTGAGGAAGGCAAATGCAATGTCAGCATTCATTTCAAGAGGCCTGGAATATAAGAGCAAGAATGTAATGCTGAAGCTGTAAAAAGCACTGGTGAGGCCTCACCTTGAGTTTTGTGAGCAGTTTGGTCTCCTTATCTAAGAAAATATATGCTTGCATCAGAGATGGTTCAAAGGAGGTTCACATGACTGATTCTGGGAATAAAAAGGGTTATCCCATGATTAACTTCTGTTGGCTCTGGGTCTGTACTCGCTGGAATTTTGAAGGATGAAGGGGATCTCATTGAAACCTTTCAAATGTTGAAAGGCTCAACAGAGTGGATGTGGAAAAGACGTTTCCCATGGTGAGGGAGTCTAGGACAAAAGAGCACAGCCTCAGGATAGAGGGGTGTCCATTTAAAACAGATATGGAAACATTTCTTTCACCAGAGGGTGGTGAATTTGTGGGATTTATTACCACAGCCAGTTTTGGAGGCCAGGTTGTTAGGTGTATTTAAAGCAGAGATTTTTAGGTTTTTGATTGGGCATAGCATCAAAGGTTACGGGGAGAAGGCTGGGGAGTGGGTCTGAGGAGGGGAAAAAAAGGATCAGCCATGATTGAATTGCAGAGCACACTTGATGGGCCAAATGGCCTACTTCTGCTCCTATGTCTTATGATATTATGGTCTATCACATCCCAAAAAGAGCTTATTTATTTTATAATTATGGTTATCTAAGCATTATTCACATGAATAGTTCATTCTCCTAGCATTGATGTTTACAGATGGGTAAATAAAAGGATTTATAAATCGGTAGAGTCACTCAGTCAATACATTTTCAATAGACCTTATTTCCATAAAGTCAATAATTCTGGTTTCTTGTTTCGCAACACTGAAGTGAGCTGTGCGACACTAGAGCATAAGAAAATAGGATCAAAAACAGGAGTCGGCTCATCTTCCTTGTAGTTCAATATGATCATGGCTGATCCTTCCAGACCTCATCTTCCCTTTGATGATCTTAATTCCCAAATGTTTTGAATACTTTTCTACTTTTTCAAAACCCCCAATGATCTAGTCTGCACAACTGTTTAGGTTAGAGAATTCCACCATTAAGGACAGCTTCAAAAGGCAGTGCATCAAGAAGGCAACATCTTTTTTTAAGACTCCTTGCCATCCGAGACCAACATTCTTCTCATTTCTACCCTAAGGGAAATGCTACAGGAGCCTGAAGGCACAAATTCACTGTTTTAGGAACAACTTCTTCTTCTCTGCCATCAGATTTCTGATGGTCCATAGACCCACAAACACTACCTCACTATTTTGCTCTCATTTGCCCTAGTTTTTTAAAAATTTCTTGTTGCAGTTTAGAATTATTTTTATATATTGCACTGTATCGCTGCAACAAATAGACAAAATATGTGTCAGTGATTATAGAGCTGATTTTGACTGCTGAGATTCATGGCTCTCTGTGAGAAGAAGTTCCTAAGTACCCCAATTTTAGGTATCCTGCAATGGGAGTTCATTTCAGCTATCCTAACAGCAGTCCATATCCCACCCCAAGTGGATGTGAAGCTGCAGTCAATGAGCCATATTCACAACCAAATTCTTGATTTGTTTTATTTTATTTCCATGATGAAGCAAAGCTTACAAGGCTAACTTTTATTGTCGATGGGAAAATAATGCCTTGCTTTTGACTGGATCTTCCTCTGCTTGCATTGTGAAGCAGTTCCAGAGTGCTGTTGGTTTGATGTTCCAGGGTTTTGGTATCCCAGTGGTGGAGAAGTTCTGCAAGATAATTCCAAAGAATATTTCATTCATGCATTTGAAATCAAAACAATTGCAAAAGTGACAGCCATATCTTTATATTACTGGTTATCTTACCTCTTTCTTTCCAGTCCTGATAAAGGGTCTCGAACCCAATGCACCATCTATTCATTTTGCTCCATACATGCTGCCTGATACTCTCAGCATGTTCCTCCATGTATTTTATGTGCTGCTCCAGATTTCCAGCATCTGAAGTCCCTCTGAATCCTTTAACCTACCTCATTATGATCTTGCAACTTATTGTCTGTCTGTGTAATGGATACTCACTGTCCAGGGTAGGAGGAGGCTGGAGTCAGTCTTCAATTCTTCTTGTAAATTGCAAGCGATAATCAGTCCAAAGTTAAAAGGACAGCTTTTCAAACAAACAGCACTGTCTATGGAACACAGATTGCTGGTCCATAGCCCAGGGCTGGTTGCAGTGTAAGACAATGGGGTCATGTTAATTGAGCTTGTGTCAAAACAGATAACACCAGCTAAGTTATTTAGTTCAACGAACCTTGCAGACCAGATTGATGCTATCACATAGCACATCAAATAGCTGACCTATTAGTAGTTGGATGTATTCGTAGCATTAATTTTGGGTCTCTGGGATCTCTATTCCCAAAAGCTTTGAGACCATCTGTATGAAAAAGTATCTGAAAAAATATCGCATGTGTTTGAAGTCACCCAAGTGGCAAAATATGTATAGATGTTAGAAAGCAGTCAAACATGTTAGGAATAGTCAAGGAACAGCAAAAAGAATGACAGCAAAATGGGATGATTTAGAATCCATTCCTCTGCCTTCGATTTCTGTGACAGATGATTCATTCATTTGCAACTTGTTTAATCGTCCTTTTATCTATAGGATTGTACCTGTGTTTTGGAAATCCTTTGTGATCTACAAATCATTTGTAATTTGGAAATCTTCTATTAGATTGAAAACCCTTGTGAGTTTTAAATTTGTTGTAGGAGTTGTGTCTAAATGTAAATTTGCATCACTGAAATGACTGAACTGTGCTGAAACTACTTTGTTACCTGGAAATATCTCTTCCTTGGTAGAGAGGGAGGGCCCACCAGTCAAATAGTGGGTATTGGCAACTAAAGTGGCGTGGAGGATAAACAGGAAGTGAACTGGCCTTTGAAGAGTAAGTAGGTACAGTATAACCTCCCTTTAGTGAGGATACCTGTAGCTTGATCAGATAAGGTTGAAGATCTTTGTTTGAATTTTGAACTTAGTGATTAGCAAACCCAATACTATCACATCTGTGCTGTACTTACCCTGCAGATGTATTCTGCATTCTGTTATTATTTCAGCTTGCCTTACTTTAATGAACGGTGTACTGAATTGATCAATGAGAACAGAAAGCAAGACAAGCTTTTCACTGTGTCTCAGTGCTTGTGACAGTAATAACTGTTTTGGTGACAACCCTAATGGAGCAGAGTAGGCTGCAGTCCAGTAGAAATCTTACCTAATTTTGATATTATCTGGTAACTTCCCTTGGAAAAGTTGGTAGATTGAGCTATAAGAAAAGGGTCACAGTGTTTTTGCTAGACCACCATCTGTAGTAGTATTGCCCCATAGAGTGGAATGCAAATTTATCTTTGATATGATGTATGCTATCCATGATTAGATATTGATGCTGCAATTATAAAAGAAGAATTTATTTTAACGTATTGTGGAATTAGGAGAAAATAAATCTGAAGCTAGTATATAGCAACACATAAAACTTTGATAATACATTTATTTTGAACTTTGAATGTTTAATTAGTCCATGTCCATATTTCAGCTTCATTTGGACAGGTTAAAACTAAAATCAATACTAAAGGTTAGAGATTTTAAAATCCATGTAAGAAATGATGATATAAAATTGAAGAAGTGAAGTCCTAGTTAAACTTGGAAGACTGTTATCACCATGGAATTAGAACGGGATTTATGCCAAGTCAGTTTCGTTTTTGTTAGCCGACAGCATAAGTTTTAAATGATCAATTAAATATTCAATAATCAATTACTCCAAATCAGTCCATACACACATCTGAACTAAATTTTCAAATTTCTTTTGCTGCACAGGCACTATGAAAGTATATGATCAAAGCAAGGTGGGGACATAAAGAGTCTCTTAGATCGGCAAATGGGTGAAAGAAAATGTTATTTATTCACTGCTTTATTCATTGAGATACAGAACAGAGTAGACCCTTCTGGCTATTGGAGCCATGCCACCCACCATTCCCCCAATTTAATCTCAGCCTAATCACAGGACAATTTACAATGACCAATTAACCTACCAACCAGTCTGTCTTTGGACTGTGGGAGGAAACCGGA
This sequence comes from Hemitrygon akajei, assembly GCF_048418815.1. NCBI lineage: Eukaryota > Metazoa > Chordata > Chondrichthyes > Myliobatiformes > Dasyatidae > Hemitrygon > Hemitrygon akajei. The sequence continues at coordinate 22,275,538 of NC_133126.1, forward strand.
GCACCCAGAGGAAACCCACGTGGTCACAGGGAGAACATACAAAGGCAGCGGCAGGAATTGAACCTGGGTCATCTGTGTTGTAAAGCATTGTGCTAACCACTACACTGCTACGCCTATGTAGGAGGGAAGGGCTAGATCGATCATAGAGTAGGTTTAAACGTTGAGAAAATATAGTAGACTGAAGGGCCTTTGCTGTGTTGTACTGTCCTATATTGTATGTCCTATGTTCCATGAATTGAAGATAGGAGTACATGACTAAACCATTACTGAGGTCATGGCTGATCGGATTGTAATGTCCAATTTATGTTCCCAGCTACCCATAGTAACTTTTTCCTCTCTTGATTATCATCAATCTGTTTTCTTTTGCTTTAAAAATAATCAAAGATTTGATATTTTATTTGCTGCAAATGCGTGCCATGGAAACTACTAAATGTCACATTACAGCTCTGAAATTAATTTTCAATGATTTTTAATTACAGTGGACACAAGTCAAAGACTACATTTCCATGCTAATTTGTTTTTTGCTTTGGTTTTAAACTAATCTCTATTTGCATTAATAAAATGACATCATTTTGGCACTATTAAATACTTTGAAGAGTACTTTAGACTCTTTATACTCTGTACAGAGCTGAGGGGAGATCTGATCGAGGTTTGTGAGAGGCATAGATAGAGTAGACAGACTGTATTTTTCTCCAGAGTGCATGTATTTAAGGTAAGTGGGGGTCATTTTAGAGATGTAAAGGGGGAATTTTTTTTACACAGTGAGTGGTGGTTGCCTGGAATGTGCTGACTTGGGTGGTGTAGAGGCAGATACATTAAGGACTTTTCAAAGAATCTTAGATAGTACATGAATGCAAGGAAAGTGGAAGAATAGGGACATTATTTAGGCTGAGGAATTAGTTTAGTTAGCCATTTGATTACCAATTGAATTGGTTCAGCACAATGTTGTGTTCCTGTGCTGTACAGTTCTATGTTCTGTGTTCCATAATGCAAAAAATATATAATTACTTGCTGCAAATTTTGTCTTCTTTCTCCAGTGCCTGGAAGATTTTATTTTTGTGTTGTCTAGATTAATTTTAGCAGAAATTTGAAATACAACCTAATGACAATGAATTAGTGTGCACTTTGTATTTTATTTCTCAATTCACACACGGAGCAACATTTCCTTGTTTCCAGCAATGAACGCTGGAAATCTAAAACCAAATCAGTTTTGGGAATATACAGCAGTTTAGTCAGCATCTCTGTAGGAGGAAACTTGGTTAGTGCTTCAAGTCATGAATTGATAGAAGGCCATCAGATCAAGCACAGTACAGGCCTTTGGCCCATGATGTTGTGCTGACCTTTTAGCTGACTCAAGAATCAATATAACTCCTCCCTCACCTTGCCCTCTATTTTTCTATCATCCATGTGTCTATCAAAGAGTCTCTTAAAGCTCCCCAATTTACCTGCCTTGATCATTACCCTAGCAGTGTTCCACTTTCTGTGTAAAAAAAACTACCTCTGACATCCCCTATACTTTCCTCCAATCACCTTAAAATTAAAATTAAGGTATTGGCCTTGTATTAGCCATTTCTGCCCTGCAAAAAGTCTCTGGCTATCTACTCTATCTATGCCTCACCATCTTGCATATCTCTATGAAAGCAACCCTCATCCTCCTGTGTTTCCTGTAAAAGCTTTGGCTTGTTCAACCTATCCTCATGAGACATGATCTCTGTTCGAGGCAGTATCCTGATAAATCTCTTCTGCACCCTCTCCAAAGCATTCCAATCCTTTCTTTTATGAGGCAACCAGATCTGAACACAATACTCCAAGTGTGATCTAATTAGGGTTTTATAGAGCTGCAACATTACCTCATCGCTCTTGAACTCAATCTCCTGACTAAGTATGGAGTATGGAGTCCAACACTCCATACACCTTCTTAACCACCCTATCAACTTGTGCAGCAGCTTTGAACATCTATGGATGTGGACCCCAAGATAATTCTGTTCCTACCCACTGCCAAGAATTCTTCTTCTTAAGCCCATCACTCCTCTACTAGGGTATAGGCCCTAAAGAGGAAGTGCAGAGCAAACTTGTAGGCCTGAAGATAGATAAGTCCCCTGGTCCTGATGAAATGCATCCCAGGGTACTGAAAGAAATGGCAGAAGTTACAGTAGAGGTTTTGGTGACATTTTACCAAAATTTTCTGGTCTCTGGGCAGGTCCCAGGGGATTGGAAGACGACAAATGTCATGCCAACGTTCAAAAAAGGATGTAGGCAAACGGCAGGTAACTATAGGCCAGTTATTTTAACATCTGTAGTTGGGAAAATGCCTGAATCTATCAGTAAAGAAGAAATAGCGAGGCATCTGGAAAGGAGTGGATCCATTAGACAGACACAGCACGGATTCAACAAAGGCAGGTCCTGTTTGACAAACTTACTGGAGTTCAATGAACACAGTGGATAGAGGGGAACAGATGGATGTTATCTACTTGGATTTCCAGAAGGGGTTCGATAAGGTGCCGCATAAAAGACTTATCCATAAGATAAGGATGCATAGGGTTGTGGGTGATGTATTCGCATGGATAGAGGATTGGTTAACCAATAGAAAGCAAAGAGTTGGGATACATGTGTGTTAATCTGGTTGGCAATCAGTGGTGAATGGTGTGCTGCAGGAGTCAGTGCTGTGCCCACAAATGTTCACCATATACATTATCGATCTGGAAGAGGGGACCAAATGTAGTGAATCTAAGTTTGCTGATGATAGTAAATTGAGTGGAAAAGCAAATTGTGAAGAAGATATGGATAGTCTTCAGAGAGACCTAGATAGGTTGAGTGAGAGGGCAAGGGTCTGGCAGATGGAGTACAATGTTGGTAAATGCGAGGTCATTCACTTTGGAAGGGGAAATGAAAGAGCAGATTATTATTTAAATGGTAAATACTTGCACTATGCTGCTGTGCAGAGAGACTTGGGAGCACTTGTGCATGAATCACAAAAACTTGGTTGGCAGGTACAGCAGGCTATCAAAAAGGCAAATGGATTGTTGGCCTTCATTGCTAGAGGGATTGAATTTAAGAGCAGGGAGGTTATGCAACAACTGTACAGGTACTGGTGGGGCTGCTCCTGGAGTACTGTGTGCAGTTCTGGTCTCCTTACTTGAGGAAGGATATATTGGCTTTGAAGACGGTGCAAAGGAGGTTCAGCATGTTGACTCCAGAGATGAGGGGATTAGACTATGAAGAGAGATTGAGTCACTGGAATTCAGAAGAATGAGAGGAGATCTAAAAGAAATATGTAAAATTATGAAAGGGATAAATAACATAGGGGCAGGAAAGTTGTTTCCACTGGTAGGTGAGATTAAAACTAGGGGACACAGCCTTAAGATTTGGGGGAGTAGATTTAGGATGGAGATGAGGAGGAACTGCTTTTCCCAAAGAATAGTGAACCTGTGGAATTTTCTGCCCGATGAAGCAGTGGAGGCTACCTCAGTATATATATCTAAGACGAGGTTGGATGGGTTTTTGCATAGTAGGGGAATTAAGGTTTATGGGGAAAAGACAGGTAGGTGGAGATGAGTCCATGGCCTGATCAGCCATGGTCTTCTTGAACAGCGGAGCAGGCTCGATAGGCCAGATGGCCAACACCTGCTCCTATTTCTTATGTTCTTATGTAGGCCGTAAACAGCAGCTCACCAGAATCTGCTGTCCAGGACCAGTTTTTCAAGTATTCCACGCGTTGCTCATCTTACATCTTCTCAGCAAAGATATGTCCTCTTTGCTGAGATGAGGTCTTTGGAGCTTCTGTTGCCATTTCTCCAGCTCTAGGTTTTTACGGGATGGGGTGGCTAGCCCCACGCTCACCTCCTTTCACAACCAGGCTTGGTACTGTTCCCACTAAAAATCCTACCAATGGAAAAGTTAACACGAGGAAATCTGCAGATGCTGGAAATTCAAACAACACACACAAAATGCTGGTGGAACACAGCAGGCCAGGCAGCATCTATAGGGAGAAGCGCTGTCGACGTTTTGGGCCGAGACCCTTCTGAAAGTTAACTCAATTCCTCTCAATTCCAGTGTCCCAGAATTATAAAGAGTTTCATTCTCCCATAAATAACATTGAGAACAAAATATTTTTAAAATCAAAATCTGCCTTCAAACATAAAAAAATCTAAAGAGTAAATATAATTTCAAGTCACCTCTTTTGATATTGGGTATTATTGTATTTTCTGGTTATTTTCTTCAGAATGGAGTAATCTATGCACAATCTATCACTATAGGCCAAGATGAACATACTTACTGTAAATCCTGTAATCCCCTTCTTTATGGATTTAAATCACTGCCCCAGCACCAAAGTACGTGTGTTGATTATGGATTTGCTGCCTGTTTTGTTCGCTTGACAACAGGGATTTCTTCTGATAAAGGGAATGTATTCTGACATACAGGTTTTTTAAAACACATGTCAAATATGTCCAAAGCCTAATACTTTAAGTATTTTAATATAGACGAACCTGAGCAGATTTCAAGTCAGAAATACAGCTGCAAAGCCAGTTCCTACACACAACAAAAGATCCTTGGAGCAGCCAGTAAATCAGAAACTCAGTCTTGTGTACAGACTGCACATAAACTGGGAATTTGTAAGTTGGGGAGGACTTGAATAAATAATCTGTGGCCACTTTATTCGGTATACCTGTACACCTGCTTGATAATGCATATATCTTATCAGCCAATTACCTGGCAACAACTCAATGTATAAAAGCATGCAGACATGGTCAACAGGTTCAGTTGTTGTTCAGAATGGGGAAGAAATTTGATCTTAGTGACTTTGACTGTGCAATGATTGTTGGTGCCAGATGGGGTTGCTTGAGTATCTCAGAAACTGCTGATCTCCTGGGATTTTCAAACACAAAGTCTCCAGAGCAGGGGTTCCCAGCCTGGGGTCATGGACTCCTCGGTTAATGGTACTGGGCCAAGAGATTAAAAAAAGTTTGGAATCCTTGCTCGAGAGTTTACAAAAAAATGGTGCAAAAAACATAAAACACCAAGTGAGTGGCAGTTCTGTGAGTGAAAATGCCTTGTTGAGAGAGGTCAGATAAGAATAGCCAGACTGGTTAAAGCTGAGAGGAAGGTGACAGGAATAAACATGCATTATAACAGTGGTGTGCACAACATGTCAAGCCTTGAAGCAGGTGGGCTACAGAAGCAGAAGACTACAAGTGTACACTCAGGTATTAGGTACAAGAGGAATCCAATTAAATGGTCACTGCAAACAGACTTAAGGTAAGAAACAGAAAACATAGAAAACCTACAGCACAATACAGGCCCTTCGGCCCACAACACTGTGCCGAACATGTGCTTACTGTAGAGATAAAAAGTTTGGAGGAGAATTTGGGATTTTTGTTTCAACCGTTGTGTGTGGAGGTCAGGAATTTACTGTTTGCAAAGGCATTGAAAGAAGAAAAGCTCACGGTATTTATATTTTAGTTGGTTTCATTCCCTTAAGGGATTTTATCTGGATGAACGCTTCATATAATATATCCTATAAATTGAGAGCCGAAATTGGAGACCAGTAGATTAAATGGTATCTTTCTGTACTGGAAACCTTTGATTTTATGAAACATGAAAGTTGAAGTGAGAATGAAGCATATTGATTATTAGTGCCACTATGTTAATGTGTCATTGTACGTGGAACTCTGAGGGGTAACAAGAGAGAAACGGACTGAAGTTAGGGGTATGTTAATGTTTGCTAGATTTAATAACTCTCCGTCATTTGCCTTAAGAGGAATTAAGAGATATAAAAAAGGAAATAAAACTTAACACGGGGAACTGAAATAACAAAATTGTGGAAAATAATTGAAACAAAAGAATGAGGAAAGGGGGAAGGAGAAAATGGAAGAGAAAAGATAATAATAGCTCATTTAAATACATTTTATGAAGTACTTTATTAAAAATGCTCTTTAAACAATACTGAAAAAGTGAGTTTAATTTCAGTTGTTATCTCATCTAATTTCAGTTCATGAATCTAATTATAAAATCAAGACTTGTGGTGAGGTACAAAGATGTGAATTAAATGGAACTTCAAGAGCCTTCACTGCGTAATGGAAGTCATATTTCTATCGGACAATTAATCAACTGAAAGGACGTGGCATCCAGGAAGAGTAATATATTGGGGAAGAATAATTCTTTATTCTTTATAGGATATCACATAATTGCTCCCAGTGGTATCTCTATTTGCCCTTGAGAATGCGGTGATCTCTAGTCATGAGCCAGCTTCCTGAACTGATACAGCCTTCTCATGAACATGCTTCCACGTTGCTGTTGGTAATGAGCTATAAAGATTAGCCCCGATAACTGTGAGAAAGCAGTGATACGTTTCCAAACCCGAGGTTAGCTTGCAAGGGTGTCATTCACATGCATTAATTACCGTACCTATGTCCTTCTTGGTGAATGAACTAGGCTGGGTTAACACTCCACAGTGCAGTGTCAGTGGCGTGGTAGTGGAGGGAGAGAGTGTTTAGTGTCATTAACATCAATCTAAGATTCTCCTTGTTGGAGAAGATATTTGCCTGATACTTATTTAGTGTAAATATTACTCCCCACTAATCAGTCCATATCTAAATGTTGTCTAGATCTTGTAGATCTCGCTATTTGCAGGTCAGGGCTGAGGGATGTTCCCATACTGAGTGAATGGAGTTAAATACCTTGCTTATTTGTATTTACTTGCTGCTTAAAAATATCTACAAATTAGACATATGTACAAATTAGCTTATCTACAAATTAGACATATCTACGAATTAGCTTGTCTACAAATTAGACATATATACACTCAGTGGCTTCTTTGTTAGGCATACCAGCTTGCTAATGCAAAATCAGCCAATCATGTTGCAGCATCTCAATGTATAAAAGCATACAGACATGGTCAAGAGGTTCAGGGGTTGTTCAGACCAAACTTTAGAATGGGGAAGAAATGTGATCTAAGGGACTTTGACTGTGGATTGATTGTTAATGCTAGCTGGGATGGTTGGAGTATCTCAGAAATGGCTGATCTCCTAGGATTTTCACATCCGACAGTCTCCAGAGTTTGCAGAGAGTGGTGCAATAATCAAGAAAAAAAAATTCAGTGAGTGCCAGTTCTGTGGACAGAACTGACTCGTTAATGAAAGAGGTCAGAGGAGAATGGCCAGACTGTTTGAAGTTGACAGGAAAGTGTCAGTAATTCAGGTAACTATGCATTACACCGGTGGTGTGCAGAAGGGCATCTCTGAATGCACAACACATCAAACCTTGAAGTGGATGGGTTAGAGTGGCAGAAGCAAGCTTTCACCCTCTTGCTTATCTGTCTCTACCCCTGTCCTAAAAATGTACTGCGGAGAAACAGGCCAACTGATCACGGCATCCACCCAGCTAGTCCCATTTGCCTGCATTCAGAGCATAGCCTGTCAAACCATTCAAATGCCTCTTCGATGTTAATATTATACCAACATCAACCAGTTCCTCTGACACGACCTTATGAGAAAAGGAATTTCAAACTTAACATTCTTTGAGAAAATAACAAATTATTTAATTTAAAACCACAACCCCTCATCTTTAAACAGTAACACAAGAGTTTCTGGAGATGCTGGAAATTGAGAGTATCAGGAGGGGGAGGAGTACAATTTAAGAAGTGATAGATGAAGCCAGGTGAGGGAGGAAGATGGGTGGGTGGATGAATGTGTAGGTATGTGGAGGAGGGGAGGGATGAAGTGAGAATTTGGGAGGTGATAGGTGGAAAATGTAAACCAATAATCCTCTAACTGTAGTTTCTTCTATTCATGTATGAGAACCCTTCATGATCTCATATCTTTCAATCCAATTCCCTCACGTCCTTCTAACCACCAGCAGGTACATTTTTATTTATTGATATATGGCATAGTGTGGCCTTTCCAGCACTTCGAGCCATATCTCCCAGCAATTCCCCAAACTTAATCCTAGCCTAATCACGAGACAATTCCCAATAAGACCATAAGACATAGAAGCAGTATTAGGTCATTCAGCCCATCGAGTCTGCTCCGCCATTCCATCACGGCTGATCCCGGATCCCCCGCAACCCCATACATCTGCCTTCTTGCCACAACATTTAATGCCCTGACCAGTCAGGAATCTATCAACTTCTGCTTTAAATATATCCACAGAATTAGACTCCATCACAGTTTCTGGCAGAATGTTCCACAGATTCACCACTCTTTGCTGAAATAATTCCTCCTTACTTCTGTTCAAAAAGGTCACCCCCCCCCAATTTTGAGGCTGTGCCCTCTAATTCTGGATAACCCCACCAGAGGAAAGATCCTCTCCACATCCACCTTATCTAATGCTTTCAACATTTGGTGGTTTTCAATGAGATACCCATGCATTCTTCTAAATTCCAGTGGGTACAGGCCCAAAGCTGCCAAACACACCTCATATATTAACCCCTTCATTCCCAGAATCATCCTTGTGAACCTCCTCTGGACTGTCTCCAATGACAATGTACCCTTTCTGAGGTAAGGGGCACTTTGACAATACCGCAAAGAGTGGCCTGACTAGTGTCATATAAAACTTCAGCATTATCCTCTTGTTTTTATATTCTATTCCCCTTGAAATAAATGTCAAAGTTGTATTTGCCTTCTTTTCCACAGACTCAACCTGTGAATTAACCTTCTGGGAGTTCTGCCTAAGTCCCTCTGCACCTCTGATGTTTGAGTATTTTCCCCATTGAGATAACAGTCTGCACTATTGTTCCTTTTACCAAAATGCATTATCATGCATTTCCCAAAAATATATTCCATTTGTCACTTTTTTGCCTATTCTTCCAATTTTTCTAAGCACCTACCCCTCCACCTATCTTTGAATCATCCACAAACTTTGCCAGAAAGCCATCAATTCCATATCCACATCATTGACAAATAATGTGAAAAGTAGCGGTCCCAACACTGACCGCTGAGAAACACCACCAGTCACTGGCAGCCAACCAGAAAAGGCCCCCTTTATTCCCATTCACTGTCTCCTGCCTGTCAGCCCTTCCTCTATCCATGCCAGTATATTTCCTGTAACACCATTGGATTTTATCATGTTAGGCAGCTTCATGTGAGCCACCTTATCAAATGCCTTCTGAAGATCTCAGTAAATTATATCTACTGCTTCTCCTTTGTCCACCCTGCTCGTTACTGCTTCGAGGAATTCCAACAGATTTGTTAGGCAAGATTTTACTTGACAGAAATTTATCTGATTTGACTTATTTTATCATTATGACCATATTTTTGGCTTATTTTACAATGACAAATTAACCTACCAACCGGTACATCTTTGTAATGTGGGAGGAACCCAGAGCACATGGAGGAAATCCATGTAGTCACAGGGAGAACATACAGACTCCTTACAGGCAGCAGCAGGAATTGAACCCTGTTCACTGGTGCTGGAAACTATCCTGTTAACCACTACTCTAACCTACTGCTCTTTTAACTGATCCATCCTAAGGAAATCTGCCCTTCCAGGAATAAGTCCAGTAAATCTTCACTGATCTGCCACTAATGTATTAAATTCTGTACTGATATAAGCCATTGACAAAGCAGGATGTTTTGATGGGAGGACAGTGGGATGGGAGAACAAACCAGGGTAGGACTTGCACAGTGAATGTTTGGGCACTGAGGAGTGCAATGGAACAAAGGAATGTGGGAATACCAATCCTTAGTTCCATGAAAGTAGCTTCACAGGTAGATAGGGCCATAAATAGAGTTTTTGGCATATTGGCCTTCATAAATCAAAGTATAGAGTACAGAAGTTGGGATGTTGTGTTGAAGTTGTGTAAGATGTTGGTGAGACCTAATTTGGATTATTGTGGGCAGTTTTGTTCACATACCTACAGGCAAGAAATTAATAAGATGGGAACAGCACAGAAAAAAAATACAGGGATGTTAACAAGATTTAAGGACCTGACTTATAGAAAAGGCTGAATAGAACATAGAATAGTACAGCACATTACAGGCCCCTTCGGCCTACAATGTTGTGCCAACCCTCAAACCCTGCCTCCCATATAACCCCCCACCTTAAATTCCTCCATATACCTGTCTGGTAGTCTCTTAAACTTCACTGGTGTATCTGCCTCCACCACTGACTCAGGCAGTGCATTCCATGAATCAACCACTCTCTGAGTGAAAAATCTTCCTCTAATATCTCCCTTGAACTTCCCTCCCCTTATCTTAAAGCCATGTCCTCTTGTACTGAGCAGAGGTGCCCTGGGGAAGAGGCGCTGGCTGCCCACTCTGCCTATTCCTCTTAATATCTTGTACACCTCTATCATGTCTGCTCTCATCCTCCTTCTCTCCAGAGAGAAAAGCACTAGCTCCCTTATTCTCTGAATAGTTAAAGACTTTATTCCCTGGAGTGTAGGAAGATGAGGGGAGGCTTGATGGAGGTACACATAATTATGAGGGGTATAGATAGGGTAAACTCAAGTAGGCCTTTTTCTACTGGGGCTGGGTGTGACTAGAACTAGAGGTCATGGTTTGAGGAAGAAAGGTGAAATATTTAGGGGGAACCTGAGGGGAAGCTTCTTCACTCAGAGGGTGTCGCGAGTGTGGAGCAAGCTGCCAGAAGTGTTCAATGTGTAATTGATTGCAACATTTAAGAGTAATTTAGATAAATACATGTACGGGAGGACTATGAAGGGGTATGATCCAGGTACAGGTTGATGGGACTAGACAGAATAACAATCTGGCACTGATTAGATGGGCCGAAGGGCCTGTTCCTCTGTTGCAGTACACATTGACTCTGCGACAGCTTCTCAAATCTCAGTGCAATCATCCATGTCACACAATGAGTTAATGCTACTGTATGTTACCACAGCTGCATCGAATTTTTATGACACTTAAGCAAAATTGATCCACTTAAAAGTCACAAGCTTTAGAACTTTTAAAAAATCTTTGTTTTACCAAGCTTCAATAAAGCTCATTAGAAATGTTAATGCGAACATCTGGGGTTGGAGGAAAAGCTCTTCTAATCCAGTGGCAGTCAACATAATTAACCAAGAAATTACTTTGGAAGATCAGGATGTTAATGAGTTGATAGTCTCGTGTGTTTGGCATAAGAAAAAAGGAATATATTTTATATATATATAGTAATATGCAGGATTGGTGGAATATTAAAATACTAGGCTTTTTTTCTTTCCTATGACAGATTTTAACCTGGTGTCATATATGGTCGTTTTTATACCATGCAATAGTTATTGAGGCCTCTCACATTGCTCTCCTTGGGCAATGGTATGATTGTCTCCCTTTTGAAGCAGGTGGGAATCTCTGCAGCAGTAAGAGATTGAAGATGTCCTTGAATGTTTCTTCCAGTTGGTTGGCACAGGTTTTCAATGCCCTACCAGGTACATCATCAGGGCCTGATGCCTTGAGAGCAGTCACCCTCTTGAAAGATGTTCCAGCTGAGATTGGCCACAGCTGAAGTGCCAGATGACTGGAGGCTGGCTAATGATGCCTTGTATTCCAGAAAGACTCAGGCCTGTCCTGCTAATTGGTGGCCCTGTTTTGGCACTGGGATTTTAACATTTAAAGAGAAACTGAGCTGAGGTTCAGAACTCAATTATTAGCTCTCCTTTGGATTCTCGTTGACCTTAGAACCCTGACCTCATTTCGGTCTCATGTCATGTTTTGATTCTGGGCTTGGATACTCCAGCACTTGGGTACTAAACATCCTTGCTGAGGTCACTCTTCACAAGAGAAGCAGAATGGTCATATGAGCAGCTGGTGCACATCACAAGCCCTGGTTATGCGACCACTGACAATCCCTGAAGAGAATTGATAATGGCTGGGCTCACCCATCTTGTAAAGACATTCCCCAAAAGTAGGCAATGGCAAACCACTTCTGCAAAAAATTCTTTCAAGAATCCTGGTAATGGATATAGAGAAGACACATCATATGCCATGGCACAGAGGAGACTGTGTGATGGTAGAGGGTTGTTTCTTGTGATTGGATGCCTGTTCCTCATGGTGTTCGATTTTGGGACTCTTCCTATTTGTAACATGCATACGAGTATGTAGGAAGCATAATCAATCAGTTTGCAAACGCTGTTAAACCTGGTGATCTTGGTAATGTAGAGGATAATATTCTGTTGTAGAGTTATGTTATTGTGTTGTGAAATGAGTGAAGAAGAGGCAGGTAGGGCTCAACCCAGATAGTTCTGAGGATTTCCATTTAGGAATACTAATGAGGCTAGTGAGCACACCATGAATGGTAAGGTGTTGGGAGTATTGAAGATCAGTGGGAACTTGGTGTGCAATTTCAGAGATCCTTGACGGTAGCAGCACGGGTAGGTAACATGGTTAGGATAGTATATAGGATGATGTCCTTCTTTAGTGGGAGCAGTGAATGCAAACACAGGTTATGCTCTAAATTTATGGAATATAGGTAAGGCTTCAGCTGGAATACTGCTTTTGTTCTGGTCACAGAAGGAGGGATGTAAATTGCTTTATTATTGTCACATTTACTGTGGAAGGTTTGACTTCCATACAATTCATACAGATAATTTCAGTACAACAGTGCACACTGAGTTAAGACTATAGAAGCATAGTGATTAGCATAACTCTATTACAGCACCAGGAACCACGGTTCAATTCCCACTACTGTCTGGAAGGAGTTTGTACTGTGATTGTATGGGCTTCCTCTGGGTGCTCCGTTTTCCTTCCATATTCCAAATATGTATGGATTTATAGGTTAATTGGTTACAGGAGTGTAATTGGGCCAGAAGGGCCTGTTACTGTGCTGTATTTCCAAATGAAAAGAAATAATACAATAACAGAATGCAGAATAAACTGTCACAGTACAGGTCATCAACACGGTGCACAGTTTTAACATGGTAGATTGTGAGGCCAAGAGTCTATCTTGTATGGTATCGTCATGCACTTTGATAGAAGAAATGAAAGTGTTGACTATTTTCTAAGCAGAGAGAAAATACAATTAAACTGAGGTGCAAAGTCCTTTTGCAGGTTGAGTCATTTCAAGAGGACAAGAATAGAAAAGCAAGGATGCAATGTTGAGACTTTAAAAAGTTCTTGAAGTGTTGTGAGCAGGTTTGTCTGCGTTAACTTAGAAAGGATGAGCCAAGACTAGAGAGGGTATAAAGCAGATTCACAAAAATGATTCCAAAATTGAATGGCTTGTCATATGAAAAGTGTTTGATGGCTCCAGGCTTGTATTCACTAGAACTCAGAAGAATGAGGGGTGACCTCATTGAAAGTTTTCAAATGGTAAAATGCCTTGACAGAGTGAATGTGGAAAGGATGTTTCCTATGATGGGAGAGTCTAAGATCAGAGGACACAGCCTCAGAATAGAGGGGCATCCTTTTAGAATGGAGATGAGGAGGAAGTTCTTTAGGTTGCGAGTGGTGAATCTGTGGAATCCTTTGCCACAAGCAGCTGTGGAGGTCATCTTTGCTTGATATCCTCCACTGTTGACACTATTTCACTCTGTGTACGTTGCCTGACCTATGGAGTGTTTTGAGCACTTGGCAGTTTCTGGAACTGTGAAATGAAAGTGCTATTGTTTTGTATTTTTGACTTAATATTTGGTTACATCTGGTCTTACACTTGGTGTACTTTAATGAACTGCAAAGCTGTGAGGAAGGAAGTAGATGGCATTAGAAGTAACTTGACAGGGGTGTCCAAGACGCGTAAGATAAGAAGACAGCAATTTTCTGAGGACAGCAATGGCTGATATGAAAAAGCATAATGTTAATACAATTGGAGGGAAGTATAGGGGGAAGTTTGAGGAAGATTCTTTTATAGACCCACAAGTGCATGGAATGCACTGCCAGTGATGGTGATAGAGGCAGATATATTAGGGACAATTAAGGGACTCTTAGATAGGCACCTGGATGATAGAGTAAAGGAGGACTATGAGGGAACCACCCAGCAACCCTGATTTAACCCTAGCCTAATCTTGGAACAATTCACAATGACCAATTAAACTACCAGGCATGTCTTCTGGACTACGTGAGGAAACAGGAAAAATCCATGCTCCTTACAGAGGATTCCAGAACTGAACTCCACACTATAATGTCCTGAGTTGTAAAAGTGTCGCGCTAACCGTTATGTTAATGTGGTGTCCCAAATCTTAGCAGATTTGAACTGTATGAACCAATATATAAGACAAGCTTTTCACTGGAAATGTGACAATAATAATCCAATGCCAGTACTTTCACATTGTCAGGTATATGTCAACACAATGATTGTCAACAGAATAAATGAATCCAATATAACCGAATATGACATATAATTTTACTGAGGATATTTTTTGCATCATTTTTTACTACAGTGTTGTCTCAAATCTGGTACCAATGGCTAGTCAAAATATTCCATTCTCAAAACATTTGTTGTTGGAGTGAGATTTACTCCAATGGGCTAATAATAGTAGGTCATAGACCAGAGGTTGGATTCAAGATCGTTTAATGTCATTTAATGTACACAATGTAAAAGAGAAAAAAGTAATCATTTTTCTGAAATAATTTGTTGCTCAGGAGGCTCAATGGCTGTGAGTTTGAGAGTCCAGGGCTAAGGACTGGAGGCCTGGAGTTGGCTTGTCCTAGGGTCAGAGGCCTGTGTGTGCGAAGGGGTGAGAAGATGGAGAAGGGGCTTGCTTTGCTGTCGTTGTTGCTACTTGTGGTGTTCTGTGTTGTGAGTTGCGTTGTTGTTGTTGGCACCAGTATGTGTGGCGACACTTGTGGGCTGAGGTGTGTTGGTTATTAAAGCAAACAATGCATTTCACTGCATGTTTTGATGTACATGTGACAAAGTTGAATCCAGATCTATGCCACTGTTGAAAAGAATGCTACTGGTGTTTCTGTTGACACTTTATGTGATGTGGTTAGATGTTCCTACTCTGTCAGGAGCACTGGGTGTAGTGGGGAAACTATAACCTGTATCTGTCTAAGTTCCGGTGCTTTGCCCACTGTGTTCCACTTCACACTAATACCATACCACCTCATTTCCACTTGTCTGTAAACCATGGAAGAGGCACAAAAATCAGATTATTAAAATGCCTAAACACAGGGGATACTGCAGAGCAACACTCAACAAAATGTTGGAGGAACTCAATAGATCAGGCAGCATCTACGGGGAGGAATATACGGTCGACATTTTGGGCTGAGACACTCTGTAATACATAACTCATTTGGGGCAACTGACTGGGAAATTGCTCCATGATCTCATTGTGGCCTGGAGTGAGTCTAACTTTTGTTGTGGGAAGAAGAAGCAATGTAATCCTTGGAACCTCTGTGGTATTCTTCCAATTTCCCATCCCCCTCCCCCGCACCCCGAAGGTCATTCTAGTGTAGTTGGCCAGTAGAAAAACTCTCAGGATATACCAGGCACATGCAAGAGAACAGGTGAAAGGGAACTAGTAGGAATACAGTTGATGAGATTGCTTTGAAAACCGGCATAGTATTAACAGATTGAATAGTTCCCCACTGTGTCGAAAGAAAAAATTCAATATTGACTTGACATTGTTGATTTAACTTCAACAGAGTACAGTCAAAGATAAGCATATTTTATTCCATTGTGGGATGTGATTCGAGTGGGCAAGGCTTATTTCCCAACTCAAAGGTATTGACTTACTGCTTCTTGAACCACTGCATTTCAGGAGCACACTTAGATTTTTACCAAGCTTAGATGAAGGGACACCAATATTATAAGACTTTCCCACCTACATCATTTGAGAAAGGCAATTCCAAAGACTCTCAAACCAGCAATTTTGCCTTATCTGCCTTAAATGGACAATCCCTAGTTTTGAACAGTGACCACTATATCTTGCAGATAGATAAGTTTTATTTTTCCACATGTATATCGAAACATACAGTGAAATGTGTCCATTTACATCAATGACAAACACAGTTGAAGGAATATTTTAAGGCAACCTGCCAATGTCATTGCACTTATGATGCCACATAGCATGCCCAAAACTCACTGACCCTACCCTAACCATATATCTTTGGAATGGGGGAGGAAACCCACACGTTCATGGGGAAAATGTACAAATTCCTTACAGACAGCAGTGGGAATCAAACTCCTATCGATGATGCCTGGTACTGTAAAGCGAATGCACTAACCACTGATCATGCCTCCCAAAAAAAGAAAACCTCCTCTCTGAGTCAGCCCTTTAAGATTCTTTTCCGGAGTGTATGTTTCAATTAAGTCCCAAGTTGCTGTGTTAAACTCTAATGGATACTTGTCTATCTTGTCCAACTTTCTGCATGATACCCTGTCCATTCCATGAATTATTAATTATATGATAAAAAAAATCCCTGGCATGGGTACATTGTCTTTTGCAGAAAAGTTGAATAAGATAGGCTTGTAATAAGGAGAAACCCAGCAGGTCAGATAGCAACAGAGAGGGTAATAAGCAGTTGATGTTATGGACTGAGGTCCTTCATCAGGACTGATGAAGAGTCTCGCTCAGAACATTGACTGCTCTTTGTGTTTGTTGCTCAAGAATTCCTGCATTTGCAGAATCTCTTGTTTATGGCTTGTCATAAATTCCAGGTATTAGCTAATAAACATCTGAACTTTTATCAAAGTATGAGCATACATCTCTGTGTACAGACCAGTTATGAGTGCCTGAGTCATGGACACCCTGACATACAAAGGGGCTCCTACTCAAAAGCCTGATATACTTACATACATCTGTTCCTACAAATAACAGACAGGAGAAAATCTACAGATCCTGGAAGTCCAAGCAATATACACAAAATGCTGGAGCAACTCAGCAGGTTAGGCAGCATCTATGGAAAAAAGTACAGCCGACATTTCAGGCCAAGACCGTTCGGCAAGGCTGGAGTAAAAAAAGATGAGGAGTAAAACGTGGGGGAAGGGAGAGAGAAACACAAGGTAGGTGAAACTAGGAGGGGGAGGGATGAAGTAAATAGCTGGGAAGTTGATTGGTGAAGGAGATACAGGGCTGCAGAAGGGGGAGTCTGATAGGTGGGGATAGAAGGCTATGGAAGAAAGAAAAGAGAGAAGGAGATAAGGTGAGAGAGGGAAAAATGGATGGGGAATGGTGAAGGGGTGAGGGCATTACTGGAGGTTTGAGAAATCAACGTTCATGCCATTAAGTTGGAGGCTATCCAGACAGAATATAAGGTGATGTTCCTCCAACCTAAGTGTGGTCTCATTGTGACTGTAGAGGAGGACGTGGATTGACATGTCAGAAAGGGAATGGAAAGTGGAATTAAAATGGGTGTCCACTGTGTGATCCCATTTCTTCTGGCCAACATAACGTAGGTGTTCGTTGACACGGTCTCCCAATCTACGCCGTGTCTCACCGATATATAGGAGCCCACACTGGGGACACTGGATACAGGATATGACCTCAACAGACTCACAGGTGAAGTGTCACCTCACCTAGAAAGACTATTTGGGGCCCTGAGTGGTAATGAGGGAGGAGGTTTAGGGGCAGGTGTAGCATTTGTTCTGCTTGCAAGGATAAGTGCCAGGAAGGAGATCAGTAGGGAGGGACGAATGGACAAGGGAGTCACGTAGGGAGCAATCCCGGCAGAAAGCAGAATGTGGGGAAGAGGGAAAGATGTGCTTGGTGGTGGGATCCTGTTGGAGTTGGCAGAAGTTGCGGAGAATTATGTGCTGGACGCAGAGGCTGGTGAGGACAAGAGGAACCCTAACCCTGGTAGGGTGGTGGGAGGATGTGATAAGACAGACATGCATGAAATGGAAGAGATGAAAATAACAGAACTAGTTTCCTTTCTCTACTTTGAAAAATCATTTGTTCTTATCAGTATTGTGTGCTTTTGATGCCATTACAATATAGTGCAGGTATGGTGATCACAGCAAGTTATTTTTATGGAAGAGAAATAAGCAATCAACATTCCAGACCAAGACCCTTCATCAGGACTCTTCTCAATTTATTCCTCTCCATTGATGTAGCCTAACTTACTGAGTTCCTCCTGTGTTTCGTGTATGTGGCTTAAGGTTTCTAGCATCTACAGAATCTCTTGCATTTACAAAGTTAGTTTTCTGTGTACTTTATCACATGGACAAAATTAACTAGTTGGAGATCTGTTTAAAGCAGCGGTTCCCAACCTGGAGTCCACAGACCACTCGGTTAAAGGTTGGGGTCCATGGCATTAAAAAAGGTTGGGATCTCCTGGATTAAAAAGAAAAAGAAGGGGTCATTACTAGTGGACTGCCTGTACGAATATCAGTATGTTCCAGATGTAATCTCACCAGTGCCCTACATAAGTAAAGCTCTTTATGCGTTCAATTTGTATTCAATAACAATCTCTTATCTTTCCTAATTATGTGCTGTTCTTGCACATAAGACTTTGTCAAACCATGCACAGATCCCTAAGAGCTCTGTGACCCTTCATTTAGATAATATTTTCTTATTTTTCACATTTTCCCATAGTATACTCCATTGACCTACCGTTCCCTGTTTTCTCTCTTGTTCCCTTTTCAAATAAAGGGGTTACATTTATGATTTTCCAATTTAATGAAAGCCTTCCTTGATTCTAGTGAGTCCTGGAAAGTTTAAATGTAATGCATCAACTGTTTTACCAAGTGATTTCATTTCAGTACCTGGGATGAAGCACACCAGGCCCCAGAGCCTTGTCAACGCAGAGTTTGTTGAAGTAGGTTTTGTAAACAAATCTCTCGATTTTTTAGATTAGACTTTATGCCTTTATATATTCTACCCTCTGTGAAGCATTCAAAACTTGCTCTTGGCATTTCTGTGTTTGAGTCAGTTGTAGAAACATTACCAGTCACAGCAGATACTTTACATTTATTTTCAAATTCCTCAGATTGTAGAACATTACAGCACAGCCCCTTCATCTCACAATGCCGTGCTGACCTTTTAACCTACTCTGAGATCAATCTAACCATTCCCTCCTACATAACCCTCTATTTTTCTTTCATCCATGTGCCTATCCAAGTGTCTCTCAAATGTCACTAATGAATGTGCCTACAGCACCATTCCTGGTAGAAATATTCTTGTTAAAACATTTGTTTTCTTGTCAGCATTTATTTGCATGACCACTAAATTAGTAAGTCGTCATTTTAAATTCAGTTAGTGGCTTCTTTGTCATAATGTAAAGTTTTGTATGGACTGATATTATAGATCCTCCCATGAAGAATATTTACTTTAACTATTCTACATACTTCCAAAGACACCAGATTCTGCAAATGCTGGAAATCTTTTTTTTAATTTTTTTTTATTGAATTTTCAAATAGGTTACGGAAGGAAAAAAAAATGATCAAACCTTCCCCCTCCCCTTAACCCCTCCCCCTAACATATCCCTGTAGAAAGAGAAAAAAAAGAGAGAAGAAAAAAGAAAGAAAGAAAGAATGCCTGGATATCGGAAGATCCCCACATGCTCCATGGAGTTCATAATAGCTTCAGTATATATATTTATTTCATTCCCCAGATAACCAATAATTTTAACTTTGGAGCACCTATATATTTAATCCTATCTTTTGTAAATAAAGGCGCCAAATTTTCAGAAATATTTCATATTTATCTCTTAAATTATAAGTAATTTTTTCAAGTGGAATGCAGCTAAAAATTTCATTCTTCCAACGATCTATACTTAAGTATGAATCCGATTTCCAAGTAACTGCAATAGCCTTTTTGGCTACTGCCATTGCAATTTTTATGAATTCTTTCTGATATTTATTCAGAATATCAGAAAGAATTCATAAAAATTGCGTTGACAAATGCTGGAAATCTTGAGCAACACGCAAGCACAAACCATGTGTTGCTACGCATTTCCATTTGTTACAAGGTTGATATGAATTTGGAACTCTTATGCAAATTAAAATTGGTGGTCTATTTATTTACTAAGGGATACAGCACAGTAACATGCCCTTCCGGTCCGAGCCCGTTCTGCCCAGTTACACCCATATGACCGATGAACCTACCAACAGATACATATTTGGAATGCGGGAGGAGACCCACACAGTCATGGAGAGAACGTCCCAATTCCTTACAGACAGCGGTGGATTTGAATCCTGGTTACTAGCATTGTCCTAACTGCTACCATACTGTGCCGCCCAGTCACTGCTCTGTTTAAATCTCACATTGGTAAACTGTTGTTAACCAGTGACATCAAGGCATATGGAGCAAATGACCCCAGTATGACCTCACTGGTCGAATTACCCATCTCCAAGGTTGAATGAAGAATCCCTCATTATTTCACACATCATTATTTGCTATAAAATGTTTATGTAGTTAATGAAAGTAGTCGTTGTTTATCTGATGGTTAGTACTGTATTCAGTCCTACAATCTTCACTGCCTCAAGAGTGGCCACTTATTTACATTTGTCATATCATGGATTGCATCATTGGTATTAGTAGTACATTAGTCAGTTGTGCATGATGCTCTCTAAGGCCTATTAGTGAGTCCTCAGGTGGATGTAGAGGCTGATCTGGAAGCCACGTATTCTGGTGTCATGCAGGCAAGAGCCCTCCAAATGGACCACAACCTTGCCATTGGGTTTGGAGGCTTGCACCCCTCAGCGACTCAGAGGGCTATGTTGGTTGGAGTCAGGGTTTTATACTTTGGCTCTTGTATCCTGTCTGGGTAGCCTCCAACCTAATGGCATGGATATCGATTTCACGAACTTCTGGTAATGCTCCCCATCCCCATCTCCTTCACCATTCCACATCCCCTATTCCTTCTCTCACCTTATCTCCTTGCCTGCCCATAATCTCCCTCTGTGCTTCTCCCCCCTTTTCCTTCTTCCATGGCTTTCTGTCCTCTCCAATTCGATTCCCCCTTCTCCAGCCCTGTATCTCTTTCATCAATCAACCTCCCAGCTCTTTACTTCACCCCTCCCCCTCCCAGTTTCACCTATCACCTTACGTTTCTCCCTCCCCTCCAACCTTTTAACTCTACTCATCTTTTTTTCTCCAGTCCTGCTGAAGTGTCTCGGCCCGAAACGTCGACTGTTTACTCTTTTCCATCGACGCTGCCCGGCCTGCTGAGTTCCTCCAGCATTTCGTGCATGTTGCTTAGATTTCCAGCATCTGCAGATCTTCTCTTGTTTATGCTCTGGCTCTTGGTAGGGTCACCCATGCCAAGTAGGGGGTAGAGGCCAAACTAATAATGGTCCACCGCTCCTCCAGGTTTAGGGCTTCATCTCTGGGCTACCTACCCAGACTGGTCAAAAAAAAATTATTACGGAAACAGCAATGAAGAATGCTTCTACGCCTGAGTACAATGGTATTCCTGAGACCCCACCCCGAAACTGCGTGACTGACAGCGGTGAAAACGAAGCTACTGACATGACGAAGGAAACCGTGAGCAGTGCCTGAAATGGAGGGCCTTCAAAATAACTTTTGTAAGGGGCAGTAGAGCTTGGGCAAGAGTACATTGTGACTACGGTCAGTGATTGGGCCTTCTTTTTAAAATGATGGCTAGTATTAAAACCCGAGTGATTAAAATAAATCCACTTTTCAATATTGCAATCTTCTCTACTACAAGTCGTGGACGTACAACTGGGTTTAAATCCGAGTGGTTAAAATACATCCAACTCTATCAGTGCTGAGGGACCTTCTCGGATTCTGTCAGAACGAAGCCCAGAGCTGGTGCATGTAAAGCAGATACACTGAAGTTTCTATAGTAATTCTCCAAAGACACTGCACGAATTCGAAATGTTAATCTACTTGCCTAACTGCAGTGTTGACCTTGCAGCTGCTCTTGGAAGAAGTTTCGCTGCTGTGTAAATGTTAACGTGGTATTTGGGCTGACCTCAAAGTCAATGCTCTGCAAGTTCCAGTGAGCGTCACTGCTGGCTCCCCAAGCTGTAAGGGTTCACTTTATTAAGAGTGTAGCATTTCTGCGTCCAGGTGCCTACAACCGCCTGTCTATTTTTGTTATCAGTGTACCCAGGTCCTGTGATCTTTCTGTGGATTGAATTTTTCCATTTTTCCATTGTGGTGTAAGGGCATGTAGAATCAGCAAAAGCTATGTGAAGTAGCCTTTCGCATGTCACCTATCTCGTAACTATTACACATTCTTCTAAAGACAGGAGATTCTGCAAATGCTGGAAATCTTCAGCAACACATACGAACCAAGTGTTGCTAGGCATTTCCATTTGTAAAATGATTGATAGGAATTCAGAACTCTTGCGCAAGTTAAAATCGGTGCTCTATCTGTTTTTTTTTTCTTTATTTTGAGGTACAGCATAGTAACAGTCCCTTCCCGCCAAATAAGCCCACGCCACCCAATTACATCACTGTGATTAATTAACTTACTAATTAGCCTACTTTGGAATGTAGGAGGAAACCTATGCGGTCATGGAGAGATCGTACAAACTCCTTACAGACAGGAGTGGATTTGAATTGTTGTTGCTGATGCTGTGATAACATTGCACTAACTGTTACCCTAGTCAGCCGGTGGTGTAGTGGCATCAGCGCTGGACTTCGAGGTGAGTGGTCCCGGGTTCGAATCCGGCCGGCTCCTTGCACGCTTTCCATTCGTGCTGGGTTGAGCATTGAACTAGCAACTCGGCTTCATAAAGGCACAGACAAAAATGCTAAACAAATGGCAAGGCGAGGAAAGGAACAACAACTGATACCCTACTGTGCCAGCCAGTCACTGCTCTTTTAAAATCTCACATTGGTAAAGTGTTGTTAACCAGTGACATCAAGGCATGTGGAGCAAATGACCCCAGTATGTTCTCACTGGTCGAGGTGCTTCAAGATCTAATTTTCCTTAGTTTCTGTGGGCAGCTGACTAATAACAAAACCATTGATCTGTATTTCTGCAGGTCTCTAATCTAAAGAGTTTGCAAAGCCTATGAAAACCCATATAAAGCATTTTGAAGTTTAATCATTGTTGCATTATAGTAATATAGTGTGATTTTGTATGATCAAGGACCTCATTAAGGCCATGCTCTCTTCTTGCTACTGCAATTGGGAAGGAGGTATAGAAGCTTTCTTGCTACCAGGTTCCTGAACATTTATTACCCTAGAGCCATTAGGCTTCAGACCTGCCATGGATGACTTTACACGACACAACTCTGAACTAATTGTCCAACCTCTAGACTCACTTCCAAGGACTCCGTAAAACTTGTTTTCTCATCGTATCTTTTATTTGCACAATTTGCCTTATTTTGCACATTGGGTTGTTCGTCAGTCTTTACAGATGATTTTCATAAATTCTCTTGTGTTTATTGTCCTGTAAATGCCTGCAAGAAGATAAATCTCATGGTGGTATATGGTAACATACCCTCAGTGGCCGGTTTATTAGGTACCCTCCTGACTGTATGCTTGTGCTCCTCTGCTGCTGTGGCCCATTTGCTTCAAGGTTTGACATGTTGTGTATTTAGAGATGTCCTTCTGCATGACCACTGTTGTAATGTGTGGTTATTTGAGCTACTGGTGCCCTCCTGTCAGCTTGAACCAGTTAGGCCATTCTCCTCTGACCTCTCTTATTAACAAGGCACTTTCGCCCTCAGAACTGCTGCTTATTGGATTTTTTTAAAAAATTCACCATTCTCTGTAAACTCTAGAGACTATTGTGTGTAAAAATCCCAGGAGATCAGTTTCTGAATCATTCAAGCACCCCATCTGCCACTTGTAATTATTCCACAGTCAAAGTTACATAGATGACATTCCTTCCTCATTCTAGTGTTCGGTCTGAACAACGAGTGAACCCATTCACCATGAGGCACCACGCTAGAGTCACATTTACAGTGACGCTATTACATCTTGGGGTGACAGAGTTCGGTGTTCATTTCTGTCATCCTCTATAAGAATGTTTGTATGACTATCCCATGTACGCAGGGGTTTCCTCCAGGTTCTCCGGTTTCCTCTCACAGTCCAAAGATGCACTGGTGCAAAGTTCGAAGGACATTTGTTATCAGTGTGTATATAGACAGTATACAGCTCTGAGATTCGTCCTCCTGTGGGCAGCCACAAAACAAAGGGACACCTTGGAATCTGTTCAAGAAAACATCAAACACCCAAAGTGTGAAAAAAGAACAAATTGATCAAGCAGCTAAAAGCAAGCAAACAACACATAGAGTATCAAACATCAAACCTGGAGTCCAGTAGTATTCAGTTTAGTTCAGTACTGCGGCACAGCACTAGCCAGCTGTGGGTTAATTGGTCATTGTAAATTGTCCTGTGATAAGGCTAGGGTTAAATTGGTGGGTTGCTGGGCAGCATGGCTCAAAGGAATTGAACAGCCTGCTCCGCGGTGTATCTTGAACTGAATAAATGTCTGCGTGCTTTTATGCATTGAACTGCCACGTGATTGGCAGATTATTGAGGACCATTATTAAGGACCTCCAGCATCCAGGGCATGCCCTTTTCTCACTGTTACCATCAGGTAGGAGATACAGAAGTCTGAAGGCACACACTCAGTGATTCAGGAACAGCTTCTTCCCCTCTGCCATCCAATTCCTACATGGACATTGAACCTTTGAACACTACCTCACTTTTTTAATATATATTATTTCTGCTCTTTCATGTTTTTTAATCTATTTAATATACATATACTATAATTGGTTTACTTAGTTATTTTTTTTTCTATATTATGTATTGCATTGAACTGCTGCTGCTAATTTAACAAATTTCACAACACATGCCGGTGATAATAAACCTGATTCTGATTCTGAAATGACATATTTGCATTAGTGAGCAGGTGTATCTAATAAAGTGGCTACTGAGTGTATGCATACTTTGATAATAAATTTTATTTTGACTTAGAAATGTGGAAGCCAATTTGCACATGTCAAGCTCCCGTGAGAAGTAATGTAATAATGATGGTATAATCTAATTTTAAGGATGTTAGTTGATGAATAAGTATTGACCAAGCCTACTCGATATATCTCCCTTGCTCTTCAATATAGCGCCTCAGTTTCTCATGCAGCCATCAGAAAGGAGGGGTGGAGCCTCGGCTTCAGATCTAACCTAAATATTAGCACCACTTTACTCTGCTGGAGTCGTCCATTCATGCTCTAGGAATATCCACTTGGGATATGTGCATATCTATAATACACCACATATGGTCTTGTTTTGGTTTTGCAATAGATATTTAAGAACACAGAACATGGCACTGTACTGGCCCTTCAATTCACAAAGTTAAGCAAACCTTTAAACTTACTCCACGATTAATCTAAACCTTCACTCCTAGATAGCCCATAATGCTCCATTTTTCTTTCATCCATGTGACTAAGATTCTCAAAATCTTTAAGGTATTTGCCTCTACAGCCACTGGTTGCAGTGCATTCCAAGCACTTTATCAATGTATATGAAAATAAACTGCTTCCGATATCTCTCATGAACTCACCTTAAAACGAGGGCTTCTGGTATTAGCCAGCGCCAACCCTGGAAGAAAGGTGGTAACTGTGCACTCCATCTATGTTTATATACCTCTTCTTTGAGACTGCACCTTTGAACTCTTATGGAGATCGTGCAAGGGCTTTTCTCTTTGGAGCAAAGGAGGATGAGAGGTACACAAGATGATAGGAAGCAGAGATAGAGCAGACAGCCAGAAACTTTTTCCTGGTGAAAAATGGCTAATACAGGGAAGCATAACCTTAGTGTGTTTGAAGGAAAGTATAGGGGTCATGTCAGATGCAGGTTTACTTGCATAGAGTGGTGGGTCCATGGACTGCACTGGTAGTAGAGGTAGATATATTAAGAACATTTAAGAGATTCATAGGCACTTGGATGAAAGAAAAATGGAAGGTAGATGAGTTAGATTGACCTTGGAGTGGGTGAAAGGGTCAGTTCCACATCATGGGCCAAAGGACCTGAACTATTCTGTGAAAAATTCATGAGTAAGAAACTGAGCTATGGTTCCAGGCTGCTTTCTAAACAGGGGTACTGACGTTCGTGCATGAGTGACAGTGTCTGAAAATTAGCTGGGTTTAAATACTGGGAGGTAGTGATGACCTCTTGTGTCATTCGATGAAGGTCATTGCTTTGGAAGCTCTTACAGCATCTGCAACGTGAAATGTCACTTTGGGGTTGAATTTGTACTGGTAGCTACATCAGCAGAAAATTACCATTTAACTTTTTGAAAAAATGTTGAACTTTGCAGGTTGATTCTCTGCTGAGATGGAAATCAATCCAAATAAGAAATTAAAGCAGGTGAAGATGAACATGGCCAATATAAGCTCAAGAATAATGAGGGAGATAGAAAGTCCTGATAAAGGTCTCAGCCGAAAACATTGACTCATTCATTCTTCTCCCTTGATGCTGCATGACCTGCTGAGCTCTTCCACTTCTTTTTTTTGCTCTGAATTTCCAGTATCTGTAGAATCTCTTGTGTTTAGAGGTTTGAGGGATCAGGATTTAGCAGCAGAAGACATCACCATTTGGAATATCATGTATG
Source organism: Hemitrygon akajei (assembly GCF_048418815.1). Lineage (NCBI taxonomy): Eukaryota > Metazoa > Chordata > Chondrichthyes > Myliobatiformes > Dasyatidae > Hemitrygon > Hemitrygon akajei. The sequence continues at coordinate 22,301,886 of NC_133126.1, forward strand.
AAATCGATGGATGGAACATCAATAAGTTTGCCACGATTGAGGATAGGTGATCTGTAGAAGGTCAGGAAAAGAGAGGTTTGAGAGTAAGTACGATTATTTTTTAAATTGGAGACTGATCAAATGGAAAAGGAAAAAAAAGAGATATCAAAGATAGAAATAGAGCTGTTTCCGAAGAGGCAAGCAAAGGACTCATTGTTTAGCACCATCTTCACTTTGCTCTAGTCATTATCCTAATTCTACTACTTTCCAGGTTTATCTGTTCCAGTGTTAGTACTGATATCTTCAACTGTCAAAACTCCAGGTTTCCCTTCCTAATCCTTACCATTGTCTTATTTTTGTCTCCTCTCCTTTAAGTCTCTTAAGACTTGTTTCAGTGTTCATGTTCAGTACCCTAATATCTCATTTGGCTAGGTGTCACAGGTAGATCGAGTGATAAAGAGAGCTTTTGCAAGATTGGTCTTCATAAGGCAAAGTATTGAGCACAGAATTTGAGATGTTATATTGAAGTTGTATAAACTGCAAGTGTGGCCGAATTTGGAGTATTGTGTTCAGTTCAGGTCACCTACCTACAGGAAAAATATCACAAAGATTAAAAGAATACAAAGAAAGGATGCTGTCGGGACTTGAGGACCTGAGTTATAGGGAAAGGTTGAATAGGTTAAGATATTATTCCTTGGAGCATGGGAGAACGAGGGGAGATTTGGCAGAGATATACAAAATTATGAGGGGTAGAGATAGGATAAATGCAAGCAGCTTTTTCCACTGAGTGTGAGTGAGACGGGAGCTAGATGTCATAGGTTAAGGGTGGAGAGAGAAATACTTAAGGGGAACCTGAGGGGGAATTTCTTCACTCAAAGGGTGGTGGGACAAGCTACCAGTGGAAGTTATGGATGTGGGTTTGGTTGTAACATTTAAGAGAGTTTGGATAAGTAATGAAGGGGAGGAGTATGGAAGGCTGAGTCCAGGTGCAGGTCAATGGGACAAAGCAAAAAAAAACTGTTTGGCACTGACTAGATGGGCTAAAGGGTCTGTTTCTGTGCTGTAGTGCTTTATAACACTGTGCTAAATTTTATTTGACACACTGCTATTAAGAGTTTTGGGTGTTCTGCGATAGGCCCCTGTAGTAAATGCTAGATGGTGACATTGGTTGTCAGGTCATGATGGCTTTATATAATTATTTTTTCATTTTAGCTGAAGTAAAGTTGAGTGCCGAAGTGTTGAAATTCTGTGGATAGTTGACTTACCTTTGGGGGTATACAACTCAAAACAAAATGACACTGGAGAGGGGCATCAATCTCTTTGCAACTATCATGTCCTTGCATCGATCCACTGCAGCAAAGCAACAAATTTCCTGTCATATGTCAATGATAATAGACCTGATTATGAAAGTCTTTTGTGTGAATTGCAGTGGAATTTTAGATGTTGGGTCTGTATCACAGGAGGGAAAGTGGAATAGAAAAGAGGAGGCACCCTGCTGGGTCTTGAAGACATTGGAGTAATTGGATATTAGACACTAGTCTGACATCAGCTGAACTATGACGGAGTTCTGGGCAATGTATGATAGGTAAATTTTATGGCCTATCCAAGTTATCAGAGAGTTAATAGAATCGTTGTGAAGATGAGAGATTAAAATTATTTGGACTGAAGGAGATTTGTTCTCTCTTACGCAGAGAAGAATAGTTAAAAGCATGAGAAATGGTTTTGAAGATAAGATGTAAAGGCAGGAGTAAACCATATGATCCTTTGAGCCTGCTTAAGATTTTAATAACATCATGGCTGCTTTGATTCTTTCCCAAACCTAAAATCCTTAATATTTACTGCAATCCAAAAATCCATCTATCTTACTATGTATGTACTTGGACAAGTGTTAAAAGCCCTCTGTGATAAATTTTGATAGAAGAAATTATGATTCATCTCAGTATTAATGTGAGACTCCTCTGCTAGTTCTCTACTATTCTTACAAAGTGGATATTCCCACCTTTTCTCTGCACCTCCTTCACCTCTCTATACTCGTTATTATCTTTTTGCCTTCTTGCTATTCTGAGAAAGCAAAGTAAAATGGATTACGAATAAGTTCCTCCTGCATTTTCTGTATTGTTCTGGATATCTAGCATCTGCAGAATCTCATGTTTATCTGTAGAGGGGAATAAGCATTGTTCTGCCTTCTCCCCATAACCTATCATGCCCTTACTAATCAAGAACCTATCAACCTCCACTTTAAATGTACCCAATGGCTTGGTATCCACAGCCATCTGCGACAAAGAGTTCCACAGATTCACCACTCTCTGGTTGAAAGATTCCTCCTCTAAAGCAATGTTCTTTGATTCTGAAGCTGTGCTCTCTGGTCCGAGGCTCCCCCACCGTTGGAAACATCTTCTTTGTCTCCGCTTGATCTGGGCCTTTCTATATTCAATAGATTTCAATGAGATGCCCCCTCGTTTTACTGAACGCCAGTGATTACAGGCCCAGAGCATCAAACCCTCATCATACATTAACCCATTCATTCCCAGTATCATTCTTGTGAACCTCCTCTGCAAACTCTCCATTGGCTGCAAAACTTTCCTTAGATTAGGGGCCCAAAATTGCCCATAATACTCTAAATGTCTGATCAATGGCTTATAAAATCTAGGCATCGCATCATTGCTTTTATATTCTAGTCCTCTCGAAATGAATGCTAACATTGCACTTCCGGTAAGATGACGATGTGTTCAGATACAGCGGCCTCTTGGGGGCCAATCAAAAGCATTTTTTTGTTTGTTAAATGGCTTTTTTTATGATAGCAAGACAATGCAGGACTCCAAGAGCTTCAGGTACTGCAGGTCTATCCCATCAGTGAGCTGCTCGTTAGCAGCGGTGTTGAACTGGGTGCAGACCACGTTGCAGCCCGCTACAGGGAGGCATCAGAGGAACTGGAGTTGGTATGTGAAGCCAACAACATTGTCTTAGACACTTGTCTGGTGATCGGACATGGTTGGACGTTGATAATGTGAAATGCCGCAGGCCTGTTTCCCTTGTTCGGTGGCGTGTCACATTGTGGGGAAGCTACGTAGTGAGAACGAGTCTTTTGTGGAATGATAGGCTGGATTTTATGTTGCTCAGGGACTTGGGCTATGTTTTTTTTTGCTCACAATTATGGTTGGCACTTTGGCCCCACCCCAGAGGAACGCTGTTCCATTCGGCTGTATTCATGTATGGTTAAATGATAATTAAACTTGAATTTGATTTAAATTGATTTGACTGAACCTGCAAGTTAACTTTTAGGAAATCCTATATGAGGAATTACTAAGTTCCTCTGATTTCTGAATTTTCTCCCATTTAGAAAATAATCTGTTCTCCTCTTCCTTCTGCCATAGTGCATAAATATCCCTGGTCCCAGCAACATCCACAAACATTGTTCAGCGCCCGTCCACGTTGCTGGCCTTTGAACATGAGCAAAGGCCCAAGAATTCAAATGTCCTTTGTCATTACACTTCCAAGATCCTGCTCCATCGACAGCAACCGAATTGACGTCAGACAGTGGGAAGAACATGCTGTTGCTGCAATAAATGGCTGAAGCAACAAGGCATGTGCTTCTAGTCTTGTAAATACAGTGGGGTTGAAAAGAGAACATCTGTAGTGGTTTAAATACCCTCATTTACAATGACTGGTTACATTTCTGTGGAACACAATATAATTGGTGGCTTTTAACTCATGGGATTTATCAATAGTATTAATCCATAGTCAGCATCAGTCTATAGAGGAAAACCAGCTCCATTTCAAGAGAGGCAATTAAATCACGCAGCAATTAAACACCAAGTAACTAATAGCATTGATCTTAGGATGCCTTATCCTTGAAGGATCCAGTCAGAAACACTCTAGTAACATTAGTTTTACTGTTGCCTGGTTGCGAAAATTTATTCAATCTCCTTTCTCTGGATTGAAATATATTTCTCCTCCATTTATTTAAGTCTCCTTTATCCTACATGCCGTCTTCTGGTTGGGGATGCAGTCAGGCAGTTGACAACAGAGTCTATGTCAAAGCTGCTGAACCAGCCAGGGGTGACTTTCTGTCAGAACTTTCTGCCTATATATTCGTACAATATAACACAGACCCTTTAGCCCATGATGTAATGCTGGCTTTTTAAACTTACTCCACAATCAATCTAACCCTTCCCTCCTACATAATCTTCCATTTTTCTTTCATCCAAGAGTCTCTTAAGCACTAAAGATTCTGTTGAAGCTGGAAATCTTGAGCAGCACACAAAGTGCTGATGGAACGTAACCAGTAAGGTGGCATCTCTGGAGGGCTTTTGGCCTAAAAGGTCATCTCATAAACTCTCTTTTAGGCCCTTCAGCTGGGTCTAGATGTCGATCCTGATGGAAGTTTCAGAAGACCATAAGATATAGGAGTGGAAGTAGGCCATTTGGCCCATTGAGTCTGCTCTGCCATTCAATCATGCGCTACTCCATCGGGCCTTCTCTCTTCCAGATGTCAGATACATCTGACATACCACCCAATAATCATTTTTAATTCATGATTGGGAAAATGCTGCTGCTTAAACAAACAAAATTATTAGAAGAATAATAATTCTAGGGTACTCTAAGTATTTATGGTCATTTATTGTTGAAGGTCCCAGTCTTTGCACTTTCCCCATGAGACCATGAAGCAGAAGTAGGCCATTTAGCCCATTGATTCTGCTCTGCCATTCAATCATGGGCTGATCCAATTCTTCCAGTCATCCCCACTCCCCTGCCTTCTCCCAATACCCTTCGATGTCCTGGCTAATCAAGAACCTATCTATCTCTGCCTTAAATGCACCCAATAACTTGGCCTCTACAGCCGCTCGTAGCAACAAATTCCACAGATTTACCACCCTCTGGCTAAAGTAATTTCTCCACATCTCAGTTCTAAATGGACGTCCTTCAATCCTGATGTCATGCCCTCTTGTCCTAGAATCCCCTACCATGGGAAATAACTTCGCTATATCTAATCTGTTCAGGCCTTTTAACATGCAGAATGTTTTTATGAGATCCCCCCTCATTCTCCTGAACTCCAGGGAATACAACCCAAGAGCTGCCAGATGTTCCTCATACGGTAACTCTTTCATTCCTGGAATCATTCTCGTGAATCTTTTCTGAACCCTCTCCAATGTCAGTATATCCTTTCTAAAATAAGGAGCCCAAAGCTACAGACAGACATACTGTATTGATCCCGAGGGAAATTGGGTTTCGTTACAGTTGTACCAACTAAGAATAGATGTCGAAATATAGCAAAATAAAACCAGAAATAATTAAATAATAATAAGTAAATTATGCCAAGTGGAAATAAGTCCAGGACCAGCCTATTGGCTCAGAGTGTCTGACAGTCCGAGGGAGGAATTGTAAAGTTTGATGGCCACAGGCAGGAATGACTTCCTATGATGCTCAGTGTTACATCTCGGTGGAATGAGTCTCCGGCTGAATGTACTCCTGTGCCTAACAAGTATATTATGGAATGTATGGGAGACATTGTCCAAGATGGCATGCAACTTGGACAACATCCACAATTCTCCAAGTGTAGTCTCACAAGTGCCTTATAAAGCCTCAACATCACATCCCTGCTCTTATATTCTATACCTCTAGAAATGAATGCCAACATTGCATTCACCTTCTTCACCACCGAATCAGTCTGGAGGTTAATCTTTAGGGTATCCTGAACAAGGACTCCCAAGTCCCTTTCCATCTCTGCATTTTGAATTCTCTCCCCATCTAAATAATATTCTGCCTGTTTATTTCTTCCATCAAAGTGCATGATCATACACTTTCCAACATTTGCCACATCTTTGCCCATTCCCCTGAACTATCTGAGTCTCTCTGTTTCCTCAGTACTCCCCACTCCTCCACCTATCTTTATATCATTGGCAATTTCAGCCACAAATCCATTAATGCCATATTCCAAATCATTGACATACATCGTAAAAAGCAGTGATGCCAAAACCAACCCCTGTGGAACTCCAGTGGTAAACGACAACCAGCCAGAATAGGATCCCTTTATTCCCACTCTCTATTTTCTGCTGATCAGCCAATGCTCCACCCATGCTATTAGCTCTCCCGTAATTCCATGGGCTCTTATCTTGCTAAGTGGCACCTTGTCAAAGGCCTTCTGAAAATCCAAGCACACCACATCTACTGCATCTCCTTTGTCTACCCTGCTTGCAATTTCCTCAAAAAATTGCAGTATGTTGTTAGACAGGATTTTCCTTTCATGAAACCATGTTGGCTTTGGCCCATCTTGTCACGTGTCTCCAGGTACTCAGTAATCTCATCCCTAACAATCGATTCCAACAACTTCCCAACCTCTGATGTCCAGGCTAGCAGGTCTATAGTTTCCTTTTTGTTGCCTCTTACCCTTCTTAAATAGTGGAGAAACGTTTGCAATTTTCCATTCATCCGGTTCAATGCCAGAGTCTATTGATTCTTGAAAGGTCAATGTTAATGCTTCCGCAATCACTCAAGCTACTTCCTTCAGAACCCCTAGGGTGTATTTCATCAGCTCCAGGAGATTTATCCACCCTCAGACCATATTGCTTCCTGAGCACCTTCTCAGTCGTAATTTTCACTGCACAAACTTCACTTCCCTGACACTCTTGAATGTCTGGTATATTGCAGATGTCTTCCACTGTGAAGACTGATGCAAAATACGCATTCAGTTCCTCTGCCATCTCTGCATTTCTCATTACAATATCTCCAGTGTAATTTTATATTTGTCCTATATCAACGCTCAACTCTCTTTTACCGTTTAGATACTTTAAAAAAGCTTGTAGTATCTTCTTTGCTATTAGTTTCCAGCTTCCTTTCATAATTCATTTTTTTTGCCTTCCTAATGACCTTTTTAGTTTCCTTCTGCAAGTTTTTAAAAGCTTCTCAATCCTCTATCCTCCCACTGGCTTTGACTTCCTTGTATGCCTCTCTTTTGCTTTTACATTGGCTCTGATTTCACTTGTCAGTCACGGTAGTGTCCTTCTTCCCTTCGAAAATTTCTTCTTATTTGGAATATATCTGTCTTGCACTTCATTCATTTTTCGCAGAAACTCCAGCCATTGCTGCTCTGCAGTTTTTCCTGCAAATGTCCCTTTCCAGTCAACTTCGGGCAGTTCCCCTCTCATGCCATTGTAATGTCCTCTATTCCACTGAAATACCGACACATTGGAATTTAGTTTCTCCTTATCAAATTTCAAAATGAACTCGATCATATTGTGACCACTGTTCCCTAAGGGTTCCTTAACCTTAAGTTCTATTATCACCTCCGGATCATTGCACAACACCAAATCCAGCACAGCTGATTCCCTAGTTGACTCAACAACAAGCTGTTCTAAAAAGCCATCCCTTAGAGTAGACATTCTACAAATTCTCTCTCTTGAGGTCCAGTACTGGCCTGGTTTTCCCAATCCACTTTCATGTTAAAATCCCCAACGGTTATCATGACATTGCCCTTCCAACACATATTTTCTATCTCCTGCTGAAGTTTGAAAATCCACATCCCAGCTGCTGTTTGGAGGCCTGTATACAACTGCCATTAGGGTCTTTTACCCTTGCCATTTCTTAACTCAACCCATAGAGACTCTACACCTTCGAAACCTATGTCATCCCTTTCTAATGATTTAATATTATTTCTTATAAACAGACCACACCACCCCCTCTGCCTACCAACCTAACTTTCTGATACATCATATATCCTTGGACGTTCAGCTCCCAATGGCAGCCATCCTTTAGCCAAGTTCAGAGATGTCCACAACATCATACTTGCCAATCAGAAGCTGAATTTCAAGATCTTCCATTTTATTTCTTATGCTGTGTGCATTCAAATATAACACTTTCAGTCCAGAATTTGTTGCTTTCTGTTGTAAATCATCCCACCTACTGTGATTATGCCTCATCTCCTGGCTGTCCTTCCTATCACCTCTGTTGCACAGTATCTTTGATTTATTTCTGTTTTCCTGTTTTTTTCCCTTCCTCAGCCCTATCATTCCAGTTCCCATCCCCCTGCCAAATTAGTTTAAACCCTCTCTAACAGCTCAATTAAACCTGCATGTTAGGATATTGGACCCTTTTGGGTTCAGTTGTAACCCGTCCTTTTTGTACAGGTCGTCCCTCCCCCAGAAGAGGCCCCAATGATCCGGGAACCTGAAGCCCTGCTCCCTACACCAGTCTCTCAGCTATGCATTAATATGCCTGATCATGCTATTCTTGCGCTTGTTAGCATGTGGCACATGGAGCATCCTGAGATTACTACCCTGGAGATCCTGCTTTTCAGCTTCCGACCCAACTTCCAGAATTCTCTCTTCAGGACCTCGTCCCTTTTTCTAACTATGTCATTGGTACCAACGTGTACCAAGACTTCTGTCTGCTCACCCTCTCCCTTCAGAATACTCTGCACCTGATCAGGGACATCCCATACCCTGGCACCTGGGAGGCAACACACCACACAAGTAACTTTATCAGGCTGACAGATACTCCTGTCTGTTCCCCTCACTATGGAATCTCCTATGACTACTGCATTCCTCATTTTCTTCTCTCCCTTCTGCACCAGGAAACCAGGCTCAGTGCCAGAGACCCGGTCGTCAACCCAATAGCAAACTCAGCCATCTTCATCAAAGATGATGCCGAGCATGTCTAGTCCAGAGGTATTTATCTTCAACTCCCATTGTCCTCAACCAAACAGGTTTCTGCTGTCCCACTTTGTTTTAAAATCATTTCCACTTTTTACTTAGAGCAAGACCTTCGTCTTTGTTGAACTTCATTCTCTCTATTCTTGTTTCAATGGCTTCCTTCACCAGGCAGTCCAAAAAGCCATTGGAACAGCATAGTAGCTTTGTGCTCTCAAAGTCAATCCTGTGGTCATTGTGTGTGCTGTGTTCTACCTCTGCAGATTTCTCCGGGCAACCCGAATGTATACACCTCCTGTGCTCCTTGACGCAGGTTTCCACCGTGTGTCCCATCTGACTGATACACGCTGCTCCGCATTCACAGGGAATCCTGTTAATGCCAGCCGACCTGAGTCCCAGGTCATCTTTCACTCACATAAACTGGGATTGGCGCTTCCTCACGGGTTTGTGGATGGTTTTGATCCGGTATTTCTTTCGGATCCTGGTGATCTTTCCAGGAACTGTGGAAATATAGGGAAGACCGATGGTCCTCATTGTTAGGTTTCCTAGTTTTTTCTGATTTTTTTATTCCCCTCCATGGATGCTGCCTGACATGCAATGAGACACTTTAATGGCCCTAATGAATCTTCTACCACCACTCTGGCAGCATTCCACTCACCCATCACTCTCTGTGTATTAAAAAAAATCCTGACTTCCCTCATTTGCTTTCTTCTAATCTCCCTCAAATTATATCCTCTTGTATTAGCCATTTCCACCCTGGGAAAAAATCCTTTCATTTGTAGGAAACTCCTCCAGTGCCAGCGTATCCTTCCTCAGATAGTGAGTGCAACCTCACTCACAATATTCCAGATGCAGTCTGACCAATGGCTTGTAAAGCCTCAGCAGAATATTCTTGCCTTTATATTCTAGTTCCCTCAAAATAAATTAAATGTGTGCTTTCACTACCTTCGTGGAAAAGTCATGTCTGATTCTTCACATCCTTTCAGATAGAATATATAGACCATAAGGTATAGGAGCAGAAATAAGCCATTTGGCTCTGCTATTTCATCATGGCCACTCCATTTCTTTCTCAGCCCCAATCTCCTGCCTTCTCCCTGTTTCCCTTCATGCCCTGACTAATAAAGAATCTATCAACCTCTGCCTTAGATATACCCAATGACTTAGCCCACACAGCCGCATGTGGCAACAAATTCCACAGGTTTACCATCCTCTGGTTAAACAAATTCCTCCTCATCTCCATTCTCAATGGACAGCTCTCTATTCTGCGGCTGTGCCCTCTGGACTTAGACATCCCCCCCAGTATTTGTAGTTATACTGAAAACAGGCTGATGGACCCGTCGATTCCTATTTTCTCACTCCCTTTTGTTTCAATGGAGTAGTACAGTTGCATGTGCCTTCACCAGATTGTTCAAGCTGTTCTGTGATCTGCTGAATTTTAGAAGATGAGACTAATGCATCCACTAATTCAGTGACTACCTCTTTGAGTGGTCCTATTTTTTACAGCCTTGCTTTGAAAAGTTATAACTCCTTATTTGTCTCAGGACAATTGGCACATGCATGAAAGAAAAGTGAAGGGCTTTGCAGGAAGGAAAGGTTAAACTGATCTTGGAGTAGGTTTGAGGGCTAAACATCGGGCTGAAGGGCTTGTACTGTGCCGCACTGCTTTATGTTCTATCTTCTACGTAACTGGTTTTTACCAAACCCATACCGTCCTGTGCTTTGTGACCTCCAGCAACCTCCAAAATATTAGAAACATAAAAACAGAAAGCCTACAGCACAATACAGGCCCTTCAGCCCACAAAGTTGTACCAAACATGTCCCTACCTTAGAAATTACTAGGGTTACCCATAGCTCTCTGTTTTTCTAAGCTCCATGTACCCATCCAAGAGTCTCTTAAAAGACCCTATTGTATCCGCCTCCACCAATGTTGCTGGCAGTCCATTCCACGCACTCACCGCTCTCTGCGTAAAAAACCTACCCCTGACATCTCCTCTGTACCTACTCCCCAACACCTTAAACCTGTCTCCTGTTGTGGCAACCATTTCAGCCCTGGGAAAAAGCCTCTGACTATCCACAGGATCAATGCCTCTCATTATCTTGTATGCCTCTCTCAGGTCACCTCTCATCCTCCATCGCTCCAAGGAGAAAAGGCCGAGTTCACTCAATCTATTCTCATAAGGCATGCTCCCCAATCCAGGCAACATCCTTGTAAATCTCCTCTGCACCCTCTCTATGGTTTCCATGTTCTTCCTGTAGTGAGGCGACCGGAACTTAGCACAGTACCCCAAGTGGGGTCTGACCAGGGTCCTATATAGCTGCAACATTACCTCTCTGCTCTTAAACTCAACCCCATGGTTGATGAAGGCCAATACATCGTATGCCTTCTTAACCACAGAGTCAACCTGTGTAGCAGCTTTGAGTGTCCTATGGACTCGGACCCCAAGATCCCTCTGATCCTCCACATTGCCAAGTATCCTACCTGCCTGGGATGGTGAGAGAGACAGATACATTAGAGACATTTAAGAAACTCTTAGATAGGCACTTGAATGACAGAGGTATCAAAGGCTACGTAGGAAGGAAGGGTTAGATAGACCTTAGAGAAGATTAAAGGGCTGTTACAACATTGTGGGCTGAATGGTCTCCACTGTTTTGTGATTTTTATGTTCTACCTTTGTCAAGATCAACTTGCATAATACGCCTCTGTTCTTTGATATGTTAATAGCACAAAAATACTGGACATCTTCCAAAAAAAAGGAAATTTGTGTTAATAACATCAAGCAGATATAATAAAGAATCCTTTCAAGAATGGGGTGTTGATCTCATTTAAAGGCATTAAGCTTTTCCTCAATTTTGTTCCATCAATCATCATACGTATTTTGTACTCTTATAACATGATTTTTTGTCTAAATTCTTCCAGTAAATATAAAAAAGGGGAAATGTAGCTATCACATCTTTTCAAATGCAAATCATTGGCGTAAATAATCACTTTCATGAAGGTGATAGGGTAAATTTAGAGGAGGATTTGATGTGATATTTTTAATGATGAATATGTCACAAACAAATACATAACTGTAAATTATAAGACTTTGATTCTGGCCTCATAATTTAAAAATGCAAGATTCCCTCTCTTTAGATAAAAGAAAAATATCCTGTTAAACTGTGGATCTATTTAGTTTGAAGCTCTATTTTGCACTGTAGGCTTTTAACGTGTGTTATATGAGCAAGCCACATGTTTAAAGTGCAAAAATATATTGGCTCATTCCTGTCATGAATATTTCAATGAAACACCTAATTGATAAAATTGTCATCTTATTTTCAAAATGATTCTTTATCACTATCTTTCTGGCAGTGTATATTTTTCTTTGGTTCGTTCACAAATTGGACAGCTTTTAATTGTGATTTTCTTTAATTTGGTGTTTAAATATGAAAATAAAGTAAACAATTGGAGCTAACTGTGATTAAAATATTTTGCAAATTCTTTGCAATAGATCTTCTGCCATTATTATATGCTCCTCGCTGACACCTTCCCCAAGTACTAAGTTCCTTGCTTAATCTAATCCATCAGAAAGCAAGGGAATTAAATAAAGTACCAACGAAGTCCTGCTGTAAAATGTTTTTGAAATGAAAATTGGAAAATGGGTGGGCTGAGGGGCCTGGTTCGGTGCTGTAGTTCTCTATGAATATCATTTCGGTCTGTATCCTTGGAGTTTCATAAACATTGAGTCATAGAGTACCGTACTAGAAAATTACAGCGCAGAAACAGACCCTTCGGCCCATTAAGTCCATGCCAAAGTATTATTCTGCCTAGTCGCATCGACCTGCACCTGAACCATAACCTTCCATACCCCTATAATCCATGTACCTTTTCAAACTTCTCATAAATGTTAAATGCACTCTGGCTGCAGTGATGCCTGGTTTCCTATCTGTCATAAACCCTCAGTGCTGAAGCTATTTGCTCACTTTTATTATCTGCTCAATTTGTTTGCTTTTTTCTCTCTGCACATTGAGTGTTTGACTGTCTTCATCTTTTTTAAAATGGGTACTTTTGGGGTTTCTTTGTTTTGTGGCTGGCTGTAAGGAGATGAATCTCAAGGTTGTATAACATTTACATACTTGGATAATAAACGTCCTTTGAACTTTGGACTTTGAAATTGACCTCGCATCCACCCATTCCGGCAACTTGTTCGTTAGTTTGCCTTCAAATTGATAAGCAAATATTCCAAGGCACTTCAAATGAATGTAAATGGACAACGAAAAGATAGTGAATCAAAAAGGAGTTATTAGAAAGGATAGCAAAAAGATTGCTTGAACTGGAGGGTTGCAGAGGAGTGATTTAATGGTTATCTAGTTGCCAATAGTGGAATAAGGAGACTGAGGATATTCATAAGTGGACACGGTTGGCAAATGCAGTATTGCTCTGATCTGGTATCATGGAATCTTACATATTTGCTGTCTTCAGGAAATCCAATAGATGTTGACAAAATATTGAGCAAATGTTGCAGAAATGCTGAATTATCGATATATAAGCAGCCTGAGTAATGGCACAGTATTGAATCTTTGTAAAAGACCAGGAACTGCGACATAAACAAGGACTCCACAACTGATGTGCTCAACATTCTTCATCCACTTTTTTTTAAATATTTGAACAGTTTGTCTTATTTTGCACATTGGCTGTTTGTCACTCTTGGTTTGGACGTAGTTTTTCATTGATTCGATTGTATTTTTTGTTCTACCGTGAAATCTCTGCAAGAAAATGAATCTCAGAGTAGTGTATGGTGACATGCACACACTTTGATAATAAATTTACTTTGAACTTTAAACATTTGAGGCTCTGAAAGTGGCTGAAATGGACAGGTGCCCGGGGTGCCTGAGTTCTGGTATCAGGTATTCAGAAGAGGTGGGACTGAAATCAAGTGGTTTAAATTCCCTTAAAGTAATTCTGATTACAAAATAAAGAGATTAGATTTACTTGTCACATGTATATTGAAACATACAGTGTAATGTGACATTTGAGGATTGTGCTGTACAGCCCATAAGTGTCACCATGCTTCCGATGCCAACGTAGCGTGCCCACGACTACTAACCCTAAACCATATTCCTTTGGAATGTGGGAAGAAACCGGAGCACCCGGAGGCAACTCATGTTGTCACAAGGAGAACATGTGAACTCCTTACGACTGCAGCAGGAATTGAACCCTGGACCTGCATATAGCACCATAAAGCGTAAAGCTAACCGCTACACTACTGTGCCACTCCTGGTATGTAGAGACCACAAAAAGCTGCACCTCTAGCACGTTTTGTTGTTTTTCCTACTCCCATTTTATTTATTTTTTACTAGTTGTCTTGTAGAGATAGAGCATTGACAGGCCCTACGGGCCCGACAAGCCACACTGCCCAGCAACCCACCTATTTAAACCCAGCCTAATCAGAGAACAATTTACAATGACCGAGAAGCTTACTAACCGATACGTCTTTGGACTGTGGGAGGAAACCGGAGCACTCAGAGGAAACCCACACATTCACGGGAAGGACATACAAACTCCTTGCAGAGGACACTAGAATTGAACTGTTTTTGTTTGGAAGAAGAGTTTGAAATGTCAGTTCCAACATAGCTCAGCAGTTACAGTGGAATTTAAGCCATTCAATCAGTAAAATAAATTGCTAGTCAGGAGGCCCATCAACATAGTGACATGGTCGTGTAGTGGTTAGTGTAATGTTTTTACTGTGCCAGCAGCCTGTATTCAATATCAGCTGCATTATGTAAGGAGAATCAAAACCGGGTTTAATATGACTGACATACCATATATCATGACATTGGTTGTTTGGAACAGCATGGTAGCATAGTGGTTAGAATAACACTTTACAGCGCCAGTGACACGGGTTGAATTCCTGCTGCTATTTGTAGGGACTTTGTATGTTCTCCCCCTGACCGCGTGGGTTCCCTCTGGGTGCTCCGGTTTCCTCCGGCTGCTTCAGTTTCCTTCTACGTTCCTGAATGATGTGCGGGCAAGCTTGTTACCGTGTTGCATCGCTAAAATAAATAAGTAAATAGTTTTTAAAGATCTACTTCGGGAAACAAGGGTTGGGTAAGAAATAACAGATACCTCAGTCAAGAGGAAATGATGCAGTGTCTTTTGTCCCTGTGCCTGATGCTGTCAAAACTACATTGTCGCCCTTCAATCAGGCACAGACCAACTCTTCCTATAGAAGTGGGCTCTTGTATTGAATATTGTCACTGTACACTCTAAGTAGACATGTTGCTGGTATATGATTTGTTTATTTGTTTAGAGATACAGTGTGGAACAGGCCCTTCTTTCCCAATGAGCCCCACGACCCAGCAACCCGCCTATTTAACTCTAGCATAATCACAACTTACAGTGACCAATTAACCTTCTAACCAGTCTGTCTTTGACTTTTTTTTTGACCCTCGCAACATCACGAGGTGAATGTACAAACTCCTTCCAGACGGTGCCAGATTTGAACTCTGAACTCTGGAATGCCTTGAGCCATAGCAACGTTGAGTTAACTGCTATGCTATTGTGGCACCCACTTCCTGGTCTGCTATTTTAAGCAGGTGTTTAGTACAGAGAAATAGAAAAAATCCTCTCTGGTGCTATCAAATGTCAATATATATGAAAAAAAGGCCCTGACTGTCTGACCCAGCAATTAGTCATCCCCTGAATTATTCCACTAAGTGAGGTACAGTTTCAGAGTGGCCACGTGTTTGGCCTGCTATTCGGGAGACTAGGCCATTGATCTGGAGATGTTTCAGGGCGAGACCCTTCATTAGTGCCAGAAAGGAAGAGGGCAGAAACCAGAATAAGAAGGTGGGAGGAAGAGGAGGGGTACAAGCTGGCAGGGAAAAGGCAACACACACAAAATGGTGGAGGGACTCAGCAGGCCAGGCACCATCTATGGAAAAGAGTAAACAGTCGACGTTTTGGGTCATGACCCTTTGGCAGGACTGGAGAAAAAAAGGTGAGCAGTGAGGGTGAGAGGGTGGGGGAAGGGGAGGAAGAAGCACGAGGTGATAGGTGAAACTGGGAGGGGGAGGGGTGAAGTAAGGAGCTGGGAAGCTGATTGGTGAGAGAGATACAGGGCTGGAGAAGGGGGAATCTGATAGGAGAGGACAGAAGACCATGGAAGGAAGAAAAGTGGGAAGGGCACCAGAGGGAGATGATGGGCAGGTGAGGAGATAAGGTGAAAGAGAGAAAAGGGTATGGGGATAGGTGATGGGGAAGGGGCATTACTAGAGTTTCGAGCAATCGATGTTCATGCCATCAGGTTGGAGGCTACCCAAACGGAAAATAAAGTTTTGCTCCTTCAACCTGAGTGTGAGCTCATCGTGATAGTAGAGGAGCCCATGGACTGACATGTTGGAATGGGAATGGGAATGGAATTAAAATAGGTGGCTGCCGGGAGTTCCCGCTTTTTCTGATGGACATAGGCGCTCAGCGAAACTGTCTCCCAATCTCCACCCAGTCTCACCAATATAAAGGAAGCCACAGTGGGATCTCCAGACACAATAGAAGACCCTGACGGACTCTCAGGTGAAGAGTTGCCTCACCTGGAAGGACTGTTTGGGGCCCTGAATGGAAGTGAGGGAGGAGGTGTTGGGGCAGGGTAAGTGCTAGGAGGGAGATCGGGGGGGAAGGATGAATGGATGAGGGAGTTAGGAGCAATCCCTGTGGAAAGCAGAAAGTGATGGGGGGAGGCAGGGGGAGGGTAAGGTGTGCTTGGTGGTGGGATCCCGTTGGAGATGGCAAGTTATGGAGAATTATGTTCTGGATGCTGAGGCTGGTGGGGTGGTAGGTGAGGACAAGAGGAACCCTATCCTTGGTGGTGATGCACCATCAATAACTCACTCTGAGACATAAGAAGCGAGATATCGGCTTTTATTGACTGGAAGAATGAACAACACTACATCCTGGAGAATGAGGCCGGGCATCAGGCCTCAATCGCCTTTATACAGGGGTCTGTGGGAGGAGCCACAGGAGCAGTCTAGACAGGTATATGTAGTTCACCACAGGTGGGGTGATGGATGGATGGGGTGAGGGCAGATGTGTAAAAAATGGAAAAGGTGCAGTTGAGGGCTGTGTTGATGGTGGAGGAAAGGAGTTCCCTTTCTTTGAAGAAGAAGGACATCTCTTTTCATTCTGGAATGAAAAGTCTCATCCTGAGAGCAGATACGGTGGAGATGGAGGAACAGAGAGAAGGTGATGGCATTTTTACAAGTAACTGGGTGGGAAGAGGTGTAGTCCAGCTAGCTGGGAGTCAGTATGTTTATAATAAACATCAGTAGATAAGCTATCTCCAGAGCTAGAGACAGAGAGCTTGAGAACGGGAAGGGAGGTGTCAGAAATGGACCAGGTAAATTTGAGATCAGGGAGGAAGTTGGAGGCAAAGTTGAAGAAGTCAACGAGCTCCACGTGGGTACAGGAAGCAGCACAAATTCAGTCGCCGGGATAACATAGGAAAATTGAGGAGTGACACCAGTGTAGGCTTGGAACAAAGCAGGCATAACTGGGATCCATCCAAGTATCCATGGCTGCACCTTTTCTTTGAAGAAAGTAGGAGGAGCCAAAGGAGAAATTGTTGAGAATGAAGTCAAGTTCTGACAGATGGAGAAAAGTGGTGGTGGAGGGGAACTGATTGGGTCTGGTGTTCAAAAAGAAAGGGAGAGCTTTGAGACCTTCCTGGTGGGGGTTGGAGGTGTTTATGGACAGGACATCCATGGTGAAAATAAAATGCTCAGGGCCAGGGAACTTTAAATCATTGAAGTGTCACAGATGTAGGTAGGAAGAGACTGAACCACAGGGGATAAAACTGAGTTGAGGTATGCAGATATGAAGACAGTAGGGCAGGAACAAGCAGAAACAATGTGTTTACCTGGACAGGCAGGTTTGTGGATCTTGGGTAGGAGGTAGAAACAGGAGGAGCAGGGTGAGCGAACTGAAAGGTGAGACTAGGTGAGAGGAGGAAAGGGTCTTGGCCTGAAATGTTAATTCCCCTCAGTGCATGCTTGCTAACATGATGAGTTCTTCCAACATTTTGTGTCTCCTGTTCCTCTATCATTCCTGATAAAGCAGGATTGATGATTGAGAGTGAATGTCTAGGTACCTTTTTCCTTTGACCATCCACTTAAATCTCCCCTGTCCCCATTCTCACCATGAATCTATTGCTGAGGTCCCCTTCCAGTACCTGCTGCAATATTCAGAATAGGGCATATACCCTGAAGACTCCTCACATGCTACTAAAGCCAGGAAATCAATTCTGCATGATCTCCCTACTCCTAGTTTCAATGTGACATACCCCAATTCTGTACAATTGTTGGCATTGCTTTCACTAGTTGTCAGTTAGAATGTGTGTAAGAATATAATTAATACGGTGTGAAGATATTACTGCATTTTGCAACAAAATTGGATTCATTACAGAGGTTAACCATTTGGCCTGTTAAGTTTACACAATTGTTTCAACACCAGATGTAAAGACCTACAAAAAAGTAAATCCCACAGTGGTGTATAGTAACATCTACATACACTGATAATAAATGTACTCTGAACAATAAACAAGAACAGAATAGCATAAGCTGGTGTCACCTCACGTCACCATTTGACTCTTTCCCCACAGAGGCATCCATTCTCAGCTACGATGGCAGCATGTACCTGAAGATAGTCATGCCCTGGGTAATGCACACAGAAGCCGAAGACGTTTCCCTCCGCTTCATGTCCCAGCGAGCTTATGGCTTACTCGTGGCCACGACCTCAAGGGATTCGGCCGACACACTTCGCTTGGAGCTTGACGGAGGCCGAGTGAAGTTGACAGTCAACTTAGGTATTGTATAAAACTTGACTGTGTGGCTGTCTAGCCTTTCATTGGTGATGGATTTATTAACAATTACTTGAATACAGTAAATTCCTCCTAAAAGTTGTTTCTTAAAACATTTATATTAATTTGTAAATGAATATTAATTTGAATGTTGTGTAAAATGTGCATGAAGTTATCAATCCGATGTAATTAAGTAATTCCGGACCTGTTAGATCTGAAATCCATGTTTAAATGGACCATCTTTTGAGCAAATATCCATGTTTTTGCATCATAACTGTTGGTACTGCCAAGTAAGCCACAGCAAATGTTTGGTTTTAAGAAAAAATAATGTCAAATTAATTACACTGAGGCAGGTGCCTGCCAGTTTAAATCATTCTGATAATCTCATCATAATCTCCCTTGTAGAAGTGGAAATGCTGTGGCCTACTTGTGGTCAGTTTAATATAAAAATCTTTTATAAGAATACTTTGCAAAATTTGTGAAGTTTTTCTTTTTTTTTACTCATTTTTGTTTTTGGTTAAGTTTGTGGTTTTAAAAAATAAGTTTTAAAATTTAAACTTAATGCTTAACTTTTTTTTAAATCAAAATGCTTCATGAGTCATCAGTCAAAAGATGGCTATCAACCCCTTCAAAGGCCTGAAGCCTGCGGCCCGCTTGGCAAACAGCCCTGAGAACAGAGAGCACAATGAAACCTGCAGCTGGATCGCTTTACCTCTCAGTCACCCCCTTGCCACTTCCTCATTGTCCCTTCTAAATTGGAAACTTTCCTACCTGATGAATACAAGATTGAGCCATTAATCAGCATCTAAATAGTGCATTCTTTTTTAAAATACATTTCTGTGGTTCAAAGCTATTTCAAATCTCCACCATGAACCATATATAATCAAGGAACAAGACATTATTTGTTAGAAGTATGTACATGAATATTTGTAAATCAGTGCTTAGTGGACAACAAACAAAGGCAGTAAACTTAAAACAATTTGGGAATTTTAAAATGTGTAATTATTAAGCTTTTGAGGGATGCTCCCCGTTAAGAGCATTGATTTATTGATTTTTTTAAAACTAATTTGGCTGAAATAATAAATGGACAAAAAGACAGGTTTTGGCCCAGATCTCCCAAGAAGTATGCAGCTTCACACCACATTCGCCCTGACACAGCCTTCTCATGTATAGTCAGCCTTCTTTGCTAATTGGCGAGGCCTATAGTGTAGCAAAGAACATTTGTCACTGCAAATGTCAGACTCTGCCACTGAAACTCACTGTAGTTTTGCCCGTACTGGAGAAGAAGACTAAAGATCAAAAGGATTGTATGAGAGTGGATTTTAGCCTGCCGGGCATATTTAAGACTGAGAAGATAATTGGAGGAAAGTATAGGGAGGGAATGTCTGGTGGGTTTTTTTTAAAGAGTGGTGGGAGCATGGAATGCTCTGCCAGGGGTGGTGGTAGAGGCAGACATATTAAAGATGCTTAAGAGACTCTTAGATAGGAACATGGATGAAAGAAAAATGGAGGGCTATTGATCTTAGAGTAGGTTAAAAAGTCAACAGAACACATTGTAGGCCAAAGGGCCTGTACTGTGCTGTGCTGTTCTGTGGACAGAACAGAGGGAGGTTGTAATCTGAAACACACACTCTGAGTTGATGAAGGAAGCAGGTACTCCTATGGCATTTAGGGGGTATCCGGATGAGCACTTCAATTGCCAAAGTAAAGGAGCAAGTATTAGTAACTGGAGTTTGTCTATTGGTAAGTGGTGGTCACTGCGGATGTAACTGGTCAATGGACCTCTGTCCTATGCAAATCTATGAATCTTTGCTTGTGGTTCACAAGGCACAGCTGTGAGATCGGACACAGTAGTTCATTTCAGCGCTAACTGGTGTGCCATCAGTGGCTGCCATGTTCCAATGCAAGGGTCAAGCAACACCAGTAGCCTGCTGAGCTCTATGAGGAGGAATGTCTTTAGCCAGAGGGTGCGAACCTGTGGAATTCATTGCCACAGATAGCTGTGGAGACCAAGTCACTAGGTATGTGGAGGTTGATAGGTTCTTGATTAGTCAAGGTGTCAAAGGTTGAGAATGGGATTGAGAGGGATAATAAATCAGCCACAATGGAATGGCGGAGCAGACTCTGGACTAAATGGCCTAATTGTGTTCCTATTCTATGGGATGCCATGGAACTCGGTAACATTCCTGAACAAAGGGTTGAGTTGTGGGCATGTTATGTTGATACTAGAAGTGTGGCAACACATGCACAGTTCTTGCTGACTGAATTTGGCATAAATGATACATTTCACTATATGTTTCCATGTTTAATATGGAAATGCTCATCTTCTTATTTTTGTCAGAATGGTGGACATCCTAGGTAGGCACTTATGAACCTTAAATCGCATTCCAATTAAGGGTTGTAATTACCACTGTTACAAATGTTTTGCTGACACCAACCCCCCGCCCCCCCCCCCCCCCACTGGAAGACCTGGGCCTTTACCATTTTTACCAAAGTGCAGTTTTGCAATTTGTTACCTGTTCAAGTATATAAATTATGCTACTTGATGAAATGCAATTGATTATCTTACTTAGTGCAAAAACATGGTGGATTTTTGAAAGACAAAGAATAGTACTGATTCTCTGTGGAAGGGAAGGGAAAGTGAAGTTTAATGCTGACCAGAATCCTATATATTCCAACAGAAATTTTACTGAACTCGCTGTTGAGGTAAATTTGTGAACATATTCAGTGACTGATTTTTTTTCTCTCTCTCTCCAGTGCTATCACTATCTCTATTTCTGGTCCTGCTGAAGCTTTCCTTCATCATTGTACCTTATTGTTTAGTGATTTTTGCCGTCTAGTGGTCACTCTGTAACATAGCTGCTCTCTCAGGTAACGCGGGTAAGTTGGATGCAGCGTCTCGATGCAGCCAATTTAGATGACTGGGGTTAGTTTTCTATCTGGTTCTTTTTATAGCAAAAAAGATCCAAACCAAAAATAGGAAAAAGTATAGTTTTGTTTAACAAGTATCGTTCCTAATTGGCTTCAAAACACAAGAACATTGAATTCTCAGCTTGCATTGCACTAGGCTCAATAAATATTCCGCATATCATTCAAAATAAATTTATTATCAAAGTACATGTATGTCACCATACACAACCCTGAGATTCATTTCCTTGCGAGTATTTACAGTAGAACAGTAAAATACAATGGAACCAATGAAAAATGCATACAGACTGACAAATATGAATTTAATATGACACATTTGAATGTTAGTGGGATGCATTTAACACAAATACTAATCTGCACATTTATTTCTTCTACCAAAGTGCATGACCAAGCATTTTCCAACATTGTATTTCATTTACCACTTTCTTGCCCATTCTCCTAATCTGTCGAGCACTTATGCAGCCTACCTGTTTCCTCCACACCAATCTTCATATCATCTGCAAACTTGGCAACAAAGCCTTCTATTCCATCATCTAAATTGCTGATACACGGTATAAAAAGAAGTGGTCCCAACACTGACCTCTGCAGAACACCACTCATCATTGGCAGCCAACCAGAAAAGGATCCTTTTATTCACTTTTTTTCCTTTAATCATTTCACCTATCATCCTTAACCTATGATTTCTAGTTCTGGTCTCAACCCAAGCTCAGTTGAACAAGCTTGCTTGCATTTACCCAATCAATACCCCTCATAATCTTGTATACCTCTGTCAAGTGTCCCCTCATTATTCTATTTTCTAGGGAATAAATTCCTAACCTATTCACTCTTTCCCTGTAACTCAGGTATTCAAGTCCGGGCAAAATCCCTGTTAATGTTCTTAGTCTTTCAATCTTTATTAGCTCGCTCTTTTAGTTTGGTTTAGGAAGTTGTGCCTTCAAGAAGCCTGACTGCGAAAGTAACTTACTTACTGGAACTTGCATCAGTATTCTTATCACTTACTCCGTGGATCAATGCACACACTGAAGCAGTTAGGGCACTTTGGGATAGATAATGATAATTGCTTGGCTCATTTAATGAAAACATGGGAGCAAAGTATCTGAACCATTGATTTTAACTGCAGTCACTCATAGCGAGATGGTGCTGCAGAACATTATGTCATAAATGGCCGCATTTTTCACCATAACATCTCTGAGCGATCTGAGACAAATTATTTTTGCAAAAATAATTAATCTTTTGTACCACGTTTAAAATTCACTGCAGTGCTTGAAAGAATTTGATTTGAACGTCTTTGTTCTCTGCTTGCAAGGTGCCTTTTCCACATTTCCTACCTGAACAAGTCTTTGTGAGAAGGGTCCAAGGGTGGGTTCATCCATGAGACATGAATCATATTCTCTAGCTGTGAGTTGATATCCATGGAGAGCTAGAACTATGCTCAGACTTTTAATGATGAACTCTGAAGTGCATAGAAAGAACAGGGTTCTTCTAGGAAAGTAATCTCTGCAGTTCATAAATGCCTTTAAAACCCTCAGTGGTTTTTAAGATCACAAAGATGCAGATGATAGAATCAGAGCACAGAAAGATACTCTATTGGCTAACCTTAGAACATAGAGCATAGAATAGTACAGCACATTACAGGCCCTTCGGCCCACAATGTTGTGCCAACCCTCAAACCCTGCCTCCCATATAACCCCCCACCTTAAATTCCTCCATATACCTGTCTAGTAGTCTCCTAAACTTCACTAGTGTATCTGCCTCCACCCCTGACTCAGGCAGTGCATTCCACGCACCAACCACTCTCTGAGTGAAAAACCTTCCTCTAATATCCCCCTTGAACTTCCCTCCCCTTACCTTAAAGCCATGTCCTCTTGTACTGAGCAGTGGTGCCCTGGGGCAGAGGCGCTGGCTGTCCACTCTCTATTTCTCTTAATATCTTGTACACCTTTATCATGTCTCCTCTCATCCTCCTTCTCTCCAAAGAGTAAAGCCCTAGCTCCCTTAATCTCTGATCATAATCCATACTCTCTAAACCAGGCAGCATCCTGGTAAATCTCCTCTGTACCCTTTCCAATACTTCCACATCCTTCTTATACTGAGGCGACCAGAACTGGACACAGTACTCCAAGTGTGGCCTAACTAGAGTTTTATAGAGCTGCAACATTACATCGCGTCTCTTAAACTCTATCCCTCGACTTATGAAAGTTAACACCCCATAAGCTTTCTTAACTACCCTATCTACCTGTGAGGCAACTTTGAAGGATCTGTGAGCATGTACCCCCAGATCCCTCTGCTCTTCCACACTACCAAGTATCCTGCCATTTACTTTGTACTCTGCCTTGGAGTTTGTCCTTCCAAAGTGTACCACCTCATAGAACTCCATCTGCCACTTCTCAGCCCACTTCTGCATCCTATCAATGTCTTTCTGCAAGCTTTGACAATCCTCTACACTATCTACAACACCACCAACCTTTGTGTCGTCTGCAAACTTGCCAACCCACCCTTCTACCCCCACATCCAGGTCGTTAATAAAAATCACAAAAAGTAGAGGTCCCAGAACAGATCCTTGTGGGACACCACTAGTCACAACCCTCCAATCTGAATGTACTCCCTCCACCACAACCCTCTGCCTTCTGCAGGCAAGCCAATTCTGAATCCACCTGGCCAAACTTCCCTGGATCCCATGCCTTCTGAATTTCTGAATAAGCCTACTGTGTGGAACCTTGTCAAATGCCTTACTAAAATCCATGTAGATCACATCCACTGCACTACCCTCATCTATATGCCTGGTCACCTCCTCAAAGAACTCTATCAGGCTTGTTAGGCACGATCTGCCCTTCACAAAGCCATGCTGACTGTCCCTGATCAGACCATGATTCTCTAAATGCCCATAGATCCTATCTCTAAGAATCTTTTCCAACAGCTTTCCCACCACAGACATAAGGCTCACTGGTCTATAATTACCTGGACTATCCCTACTACCTTTTTTGAACAAGGGGACAACATTCGCCTCCCTCCAGTCCTCCGGTACCATTCCCATGGACAACGAGGACATAAAGATCCTAGCCAGAGGTTCAGCAATCTCTTCCCTTGCCTTGTGGAGCAGCCTGGGGAATATTCCGTCAGGGCCCGGGGTCTTATCCGTCCTAATATATTTTAACAACTCCAACACCTCCTCTCCCTTAATATCAACATGCTCCAGAACATCAACCTCACTCATATTGTCCTCACCGTCATCAAGTTCACTCTCAGTGGTGAATACCAAAGAGAAGTATTCATTGAGGACCTTGCTCACTTCCACAGCCTCCAGGCACATCTTCCCACTTTTATCTCTAATCGGTCCTACCTTCACTCCTGTCATCCTTTTGTTCTTCACATAATTGAAGAATGCCTTGGGGTTTTCCTTTACCCTACTCACCAAGGCCTTCTCATGCCCCCTTCTTGCTCTCCTCAGCCCCTTCTTAAGCTCCTTTCTTGCTACCCTATATTCCTCAATAGACCCATCTGATCCTTGCTTCCTAAACCTCATGTATGCTGCCTTCTTCCACCTGACGAGATTTTCGACTTCACTTGTTACCCATGGTTCCTTCACCCTACCATTCTTTATCTTCCTCACCGGGACAAATTTATCCCTAACATCCTGCAAGAGATCCTTAAACATCGACCACATGTCCATAGTACATTTCCCTGCAAAAACATCATCCCAATTCACACCCGCAAGTTCTAGCCTTATAGCCTCATAATTTGCCCTTCCCCAATTAAAAATTTTCCTGTCCTCTCTGATTCTATCCTTTTCCATGATAATGCTGAAGGTCAGGGAGCGGTGATCACCGTCCGCCAGATGCTCATCCACTGACAGATCTGTGACCTGACCCGGTTTGTTACCTAATACTAGATCTAGTATGGCATTCCCCCTAGTTGGCCTGTCAACATACCGTGACAGGAATCCATCCTGGATTCCTGACCATGCCAAGTATTAATTCCATATGAGAATGATTCCAGGAAAGAAATGGTAAATGTATGAGGATTATATTAGGCCTCTTCTTATCCGAGTACTTGATCAAATGTCTTTGAAACACTGTGATTGTATGTGTGTCTTCCATTTCCTTTGGCAGCTTGGCCCAAGTAACCACCAGTCCCTGTATGCAAAACTCACGTCTCAAATCTCCTTTATTTATCTTGCATTGTGCCCTTTAGTTCCAGACTCATTTGTCCTGGCATTAAAAATTTGCATTTCTAACCTTCTAAATTGCTTAGAATTTTAAGTTGCCTATATTATAGCATGAATAAATGCAGCCTATGAAATCTCTCCCTACAATTACAGCTCTCCATCCCAGGCAACATCCTGGTGACTGTCTTCTGCACTCTCTCTTTGCTACCATATCCTTCCTGTAGTGTGCTGATAATAAAAACTGTACACAATACTCTATGTACACAAAAGGAGGAGTGACAGGATGGAGATGCAGTATGCCTCTACTAAAAGAGGTGTAAGGTGCTCCTTCCCTCCACTAGCCTGCAGGTCACCCTTAGGCAAGGTGTAACACCTGCTTGGCCCCCAGTCAGGGTCACACGAAGCCACAGAAGCAGGTGGTGGATGGTTGTATGAGCAGCTGGTGCATATCACAAGCCTTCTTTGTGCAATCACTGATGCCAGGCAGGCAGTCTTTGAAGAGTATTGATAATGGCTGGGGTCACCTGGCTTGTAAAGACACTGCCCAGAAGAAGGCAATGGCAAACCACTTCTGTAGAAAAATATGCCAAGAACAGTCATGGTGATGGAAAGACCATGATCGCCCATGTCATACGCCATGGCACATAACGAATGAACAAACACAAAAAGAGTAACCAATAATTTGGATAGCTGCATGTCCCAATTCTTATATTCAGTGTTTTGGGCTGTGAAGGAAAGCATCTTTTCCTCACTGTCCATTTTTAACAAGCTCTGGACTTGTACCATAATGACCCTCTGCACCTCAACACTCCTGAGGTCCATACCATTCAGACCATGGAACGGTACAGCACAGTGCAGGCTCTTCATCTCACAATGTTGAGCCGACCTTTTAACATACACCAAAACCGGTCTACTCCTTCCCTTCCTCCCATTTTCCTTCATCCACATTTCTTTCAGCCATTTACTCTATGTCTGAGTGGAATTTGATTTTTCAAAGTGCATTACCTTCATTCATTCATTCATTCATTCATGTGATGTGGACAATCATGCTCCTGATCATGATTGTTCTTGGCAAATTTTTCTGCAGAAAAGTGGTTTGCCACTGCCTTCTTCTGAGCAGTGTCTTTATAAGGTGGATGACCCCAGCATTTATCAACGCTCTTCAGAGATTGTCTGCCTGGCATCAGTGCTCGCATAGCCAGGACAAGTGATGGTATTACTTTACGGTAGTCTAAATTCCATCTACCAGCAGGCCATCGAACTTTCCAGCTGATCTACGTACTGCTGTAACCTTACACAATCATCTTTGCTCTCTACGACTCCACCAGTTGTTGTCTCTTCTACAAACTTAATCAGATTACATATACAGTATATTATACGTCTTACAAACAACAGAGGTCCCAGCCATGATCCCTGTAGTACCCCACTTATGACTAGCTTCCAATGAGAAAAACGCCCATGCGCTGCTACTTTCTACCTTCTGTAACCAAGCCAGTTTTGGTTTCTGTTTGTCAACAGGTCTCAAATATCTTAGACCATATGACCATAAGATATAGGACCAGAATAAGACCATTTAGACCATCGAGACTGCTCTGCTATTTCATCATGCTGATCCATTTTCCTTCTCAGCCCCAATCTGCTGCCTTCTCACCATATCCATTCATACCCTGACTAAACAAGAATCTATAAACTATTGCCTTAAGTATGCCCAATACCCTGTGGCAAAGAACTCCACAGATTCACCACTCTCTAGCTAAAGAGATTCAAATCAAATCAAATCAATCACATCACATCAAGTTTAATTGTCATTCAGGCCATATATTGATATAGCCAAATGAGACAGCATTTCTCCATGGCCAAAGTGCAAAAACATACACGTGCATTGAAAATAATGAGAAAGGAAAAGAAAAAGAATATATTCATGTAAGAAAACACATTTTCTGTCTTAGACCCTGACCAACAAGACTCACAAATTGATAGTAACCAGCAGTCCAACCTGTAATTCCACTAATCCAACACTGGAGGGCACCACTGACAGGAGTGCCCATGCTGCAACTTGAGGCCTGCAGCTTGAGGACTAGTCCTCACTACAACTGAGGTGACACTGCAGCCTCGCTGTCTGTTTCACCACAAAACAAAGGAAGAAGGCTTGTGGCAAGCAATGACGAACAGGGTCTTGCAATCACAAAAGAAACATCCAAGACAGTCACTCACAGTTTCATTATAAGCTGTCTTCTTGCCAACTCATAGGCACCAACTCCGGTGCCTCCGAGTAGCAGGCAGCAGCATAGTCTGCACCCAGGTCAGCTCTTCCGAACCCAATCTAGCTTCTCCTGTGGCCCGACAGCCTGGCTCAACTCACCTTCCTCAGCCCAACAGCCCAACATGACTCCCCCTCCCCATGCCTGAATCAACTCTCTCCATCCATCAGGCCGACTCACCTTCTCTGAACCACTAACTGGTTCTTACAACACCCCGGTCACCCACTCTGAACAATGAGCAGCTCACTGATGCAATAGATCTGCTGTACATGTAGTTATTGGAGTCAAGAATAGTCTTATGATGTGTAAAAACACATTTAACAAAGAAAAACGTACCTTTGGTTGCCCCCAAGAGGCCGCTGTGTGTGTTCGCACCTCTGTTCTAAAAGGATGCCCCCTCTATTCTGAGGCTGTGTCCTTTGGTCTTAGATTCCCCCACCATCCTCTTCGCATCCACTCTAAGGCCTTTCAACATTCGATAGGTTTCAGTGAGGTCTCCCCTCATTTTTCTGAATTCCTGTGAGTAGAAGCCGAGAGCCTCGAACGTTTGTGCCTTGTGCCTTAATCTTCAAATTTCAAAGCTTCTCAAAGTAAATTTATTATCAAAGTACCTATACATCACAATTTTATTACAGTAGATACAAAGAAACACAATAAATCAATAAGGAAACTATTCACAAAGAGTGACAAACAACCAATGTACAATGCTATCATATAAGCATAATACAATTATGTTAATGTGCATTCCCACCAGAATCAGCCATAATCCTTATGGAAGAGAAGAACAAATGTGAAGGGCCAAATGTCTATTCCTTCTTGTACTTATCCATGTTTTGGAGTCATAGACCACTCCAGCACAGTTACAAGCATTCGGCCCATCTAGTCCATGCCATCCTGATCTTCAGCTTGTCTCATATACCTGCACCTGGACCAGAACCCTCCAAACCCCTCTCAACACGCGCCTGCTCAAAGTGATACAATCGAAACTGCATCTGCCACTTCCACCGGCAGATCTTCTCGTATTCCCGTCTGCTTTCTGAGTGAAGTAGCTCTCCCTCAGGGTCCTCTGAAATATTTCACCTTTCAAGTGTACATGTCACTATATGCTACCCCGAGATTCATTTTCTTGCAAGCATGCACAGTAGAAAAAGAAATACAACAGTATCACTGAAAAAAACTACATGTAGAGACTGACAAACAATAAAGTGCAAAAAAAAGGCAAGCTGAGCAAATACAAAAATACAAATCATAATAACAATGAATAAATAAGTAATAAATATTATTGAGAACATGAGTTGTAATGTCTGGGTTCTGGGCCAGCATCTCATGTTGAACCTTCTTCCTTTTCCCTCGCAGTAGTCTTCAAAACCCTTTTTGAACATATTTTATGAGCTTCAGTCTATTGATCATACTAGTGATTATTGAGAAAGTTTTAAAAGAACACAACCACGTTGCTTTTGCATCTTTTGCAAGCTGCCTACGTAACTGTTCTTCTAATTCTCCAACGATGATAAAGAATAGCTTTATTTCTCACATGTACATTGAAACACACAATGCAGTGACACGCATCATATGCATCAGCGATCAAAGCAGTTCCAAAGTGTGCAGGGGGCAGCTCGCAAGTTTTGCCATGCTTCCAGCCCCCACTAACGTATACCTTTTGAATGTGGGAAGAAATTGGAGCACCTGGGGGAAATCTACATGGCCATGAGGAGATGGTGCTAACTCCCTACAGACATCGGTGGGAACTGAACCCGGGTCGCTGGCACTATAAAGCAATACACTAACAATACTCCCGTGCTGCCACTAGAAAGAGATTACTATATATGATAATCCCATCAATGTGATTCTGTTTATTCCTTAGTTTTATCCACATGGAACCTCTTTAGATGAAACCTTCAGTATATCCTCCTTTAGTACCGTCACAATACCTTTCACCCCCCCTCTGCCTGAGGACTGCCCTCCATCTCAGCTGAACCTACGACAGCCCCAATCATTCCTTCCCTTCCCACAGCCGCTTTTCCATAATTGTAATAAAATCATAATACCATGTGACACTGAGATCTTATTGCTGGACTGCAAAGTGCCTTGAGGAAGGACAATTTCTGTTTTATATTATATCTATTATACGTCCATGTATTTGGTTTGGATTAGTCACAACTTTAATGACTGGCAGTACAGCCTTGAAAGGCCAAATGACCTAGACACTAGACATTAGAACACTACAGCACAGAACAGGCCCTTCGGCCCTTGATGTTGTGCCGACCCATATATTCCTTAAAAAAGAAGTACTAAACCCACACTGCCCCGTAACCCTCTATGTTTCTTTCATGTGCCTCTCCAAGAGGCTCTTAAATACTCCTAACGTTTTATATATTTTATATGTATATATAATGTTTTATATGTCTTAGCCTCCACCACCATCCCTGGCAAGTCATTCCAGGCACTCACAACCCTCTGTGTAAAAAAACTTGCCCCTGATGTCTCCCCTGAATTTCCCTCCCTTAACTTTGTACATATGCCCTCTGGTGTTTGCTATTCATGCCCTGGGGAACTGGTACTGGCTATCCACCCTATCTACGCCTTTCGTGATCTTGTAGACTTCTATCAAGTCCCCTGTTATCCTTCTATGCTCCAAAGAGGAAAGTCCCAGCTCTGCTAACCCTGTCTCAGAAGACTTGTTTTACAATCCAGGCAACATCCTGGTAAATCTCCTCTGCACCCTCTCCATCGCCTCCACATCCTTACTGTAATGAGGTGACCAGAATTGAACACAATACTCGTAAGTGTGGTCTCACCAGAGATTTGTAGAGTTGCAACATGACCTCTCTACTCTTGAACTCAATCCCCCTGTTAATGAAGCCTAGCATCCCATAGGCCTTCTTAACTATCCTGTCAACCTGTGCAGCGACCTTGAGTGATGTATGGATTGAACCCCAAGGTCCCTTTGTTCATCCACACTCTTAAGTAACTGACCATTAACCATGTTACTATTTCTATTCTGACTTATTTCTATTCTTAGTAACACACACACAAAATGCAAAAGCAGGGGTCCAAACCTGGGGTGAATAGGGTTAGTGGCATATAAAATGTTGGGAACCTCTGTGCTGGAGAAACTCAGCAGGTCAGGCAGCATCTATGGAGAGGAAGAAAGCACCAATGTGTCAGGTGGAGATCCTTCATTATGCCAGGATGGGAAGGGGGAAGAAGCCAGAGTAAGAAATTGGGAGGAAGGGAAGGAGTATAAGCTGGCAGGTGATTGGTGAGACCGGGTAAGAGGGAAGGAGGATGAAGTGAGAGGTGATAGGTGGTGTTGCATGAATGAAATCGCCAGAGAGAATTACTGGTAGGTACAAAGCAGCTTCTATATTCAACAAAATAAGGCATAGCAGGCATCATATGGAGACGCTTTCAGTGGAAAGGTCTGCTGGTCCAACAAGGGGCTCGATATTTATTTGCTAAACAAAGGACAATTCCATATTTACCAAGTATAGACAATACTTTCTTTTGAAGCTACGTAATAAATTTCACACCTTCTGATTCGCATCCACCCCACAGACGCCAGCAGTATCTGGACTGGGATCCACAGTTTTTAGGAAAACATTGTTCCAAATTAAATCCACAATACATTTTCAAGGAACAGAAGACTGGTGGCCAAAGCCATTTGCTAAATGTAAATGACCTAAACTTAAAAATCACTCTAACAGGTGGGAAAGGTAAATGGCTGTACAGGAAGGCATTAGATAGAAGAGGAGAGTGGACAATGGGAGAAAGGGAAGGAGAAGGGGCATCAGAGGAAGGTGATGGGCAGGTGAGGAGAAGATAAGAGGTAAGAGAGTAGCCAGATGGGGAATGGAAAAGAGAGATTGGGGAAGGGTAATTATTATTCCTATCTCTATTTGTATTTCATTGCTTGGGTTCTGCTGAGTGTTGCTGTTTATGATAATTAGATGTAAAGTTTATTCTTATCACCACTGACCCCTGAATTATTGATTCCTGATAGGAATGACCCCTTGAGATTTCATTAATATTAAATGAAGCATCTCCCAATTAATGCCCTGTCTGGAATCAGACGGAGAAAGAAATATTAAATAAATATTTGTTCTTTGTTCTTTCCTGATCCAGCAGTAAGAGGTATTTGCAAACAGAGGAAGCGCTTAGAAGTTATTTTTAAAAAACAGCTATTTTATGGAAAACTCATTAATCACTTAATAAAATACAGAAGGAGAGAAGAATACCAATCAACCAATCTGATAAAATGCCGCACAGAACTCCAGGTGTCTGATTCTACAATCGTCTCTCGCTCTCTCATGTCAGTCTCTCTTAGCACAGGTTGCAACCCCAGCCTAAGACTCCTCACTTGCACAAATAAATTGCCTCTTTTTTTTATGCCTTTCAGAACCTCAATCCTACGAAGCTTCCATTCAGTCATGTTACCAGTCTGTATCTTCTTATCCCTTGTAACCTCTGCCTAACTTAAAAGCAGAGACTGCTGAAGCACGTGCTTTTTTCACCATTATCTCACCTCAGAGCTGTGTATTTCTGTGAGTTCTCAAAACATTAGAGACAAATAGGGTCGGCGCTGAAAGCATACCTTCATTACAACACGGGCAACAAGGGTTCAATTCCCAGCGCTGCCTGTAAAGATTTTGTACGTTCTCCCCATGATCATGTGGGTTTACTCCAGGTGCTCTGGTTTCCTCCCAAAGACCTATGGGCTAGTAAGGTAATTGGCTATAAATCATTACCACATTACAAACTGACACCATTTTTGTCTTACAACCAGCACTTTGGTTTGTTTCAAAGAGAAATCAAATATGACTTCTGGAAAATTTAATTTTCTCCCCACAAGCTGACTGGGCAGAAAATAGTGATCGTGCTGCTGAGTCAGTTACCAGCATAGCTCGATGTCACATTCATTTGCGAATCACTCAGAATACATACGCATTAGTGTCCTGCTTTATTACCCTGTTCACATCATTTGAAAATGTTCTTTACGTGTAAGTAAAAATATTTTCTATATTGCTAATATCTTGCTCAGATTTAGTCCAGAATATATCGGCAAAATGGACGCCTTAATGATGGAAAGTTGGAACTGCAAACTCTGAAGGCGTTCATTTCTCATCAAAGGGCCCATACCACCTCTTGTTCCATCCAACTAACACATTAATTTTCAAAACTGCTCTCTAAACTGGCCATTTTTGACTTGGAGTTAAGATTCAGTTGGTTATCCGTGATGGTTTTTCAGGATAGGGACAATACAATGATGAAGGAAACCCATTATTCCCCAAAAAGGTATTGCGGCCTCTGTATGGTGATTGTGCCGAATGGTCCGCGGCTGTTTGCACCCACTTTTCTGTTGCGGTTGACGACACATGACAAACCTGGCCATGTGAAACTGAACCCAGATTGTTGACTCTCTCCCGTATTGTTGCTCAAGAATTTCTCTGCACATATCTGGTTTTCTCAGAGCTTGACTGATCTCAAATTTTATTTTGCAAAGCACGGCAAGACAATATTGTCAATTCTGTAATGTCTAAAATGAGAGAAGTATTGGCTCCCTACTTTAATTGGATGAATAATTGCAACAAATTAAACCTGCGATATGAAAAAAATCTTTTTACAATTATCAAAGTGAGCTGAGGCCATCTGATAAACAAGGATGATGCTTCGTAATTGGTGTCTATAATTTTGTACCTGCATATTTTTTAATTAAAAATGTCTTTGATTATTGGTCCTGTGAAAAGTATCAGCAAAATTTGTACTATCCTCAACAGATTCGTATTTTTTCCCCTTTAATCCTGTACTTTTTACTGAAGTTCTTGAGAAACCTGATAGATACTCAGAGATCACTGCTCCTGCCAATGTGCACCGCTCACCCATCTTCTTGCCAAATACTGTTCCCGTCTCTTCTCAGTGTATTTGATAGACTAGTTGGTCATGAGCGTGTGCAGTAGTTGGGCCAGTCTATCTTTGGGACATGCAATTGGAACGGTCCCCCCACTGGATCTTGGTTGAGCTTTCACATGGTTAGTTGTTTGCAAGTGGCCATTTTATGAAAAAAAAGAGTTGGTGGCGGGAGAGTGAGGGTGAGAGAAGAGTTTGGGGATAAAGATATGTTGACATTTATTCTAAAAGTAACGTAGGCTTCTGCTTCTGCAGTGGTTTTTGAAAGTGAGTATAAGGTAATGTGAAGAAAATGTGTAAGACTATTGTTGTATGAAAATAACCAGTCTATGTTTGGGTCTCATTTTTGTAAAGATACTTGCATATGTGAAGTGAAGTGTAAAGTAAAATGGCCACCTTCTTGCGTGTGTCTGTCCCCGGAAGGGTGGACTTATTGTTATTGGATGTCTGCAGCTGTTACCTTGAAGGATGCGATTTCATCTTTCATTTATTCTTCCCCGTCTAGACTGTATCAGGATTAACTGTAACTCCAGTAAGTTATTGTTCAAGTTTCATTTTGTTCTTAATGCTTTTATCATGTTTAAAAGAATTTATTATGTATGTTGTTATATCTTTAGAACACTGGGGAGAACTGGCAAGGTTGACTTTCTGAAAGTGCATAAAGTTAATTTAAAATAATCTACAGTCAAATCACATTTTACAAATACCAATTAAAATGTGTAAAATTTTCTTTTATCTATCACCTTGATATAGAATAGTAATTTAATTCTAAATATTCTTTGTGAATATGGGAGTTAATTAGGGTTACCTGACATTAATCAAGACTCAAATTATTGCTAACTGTTTTGTCAGCAGCAGGGTACGGTTTAATGATATTTGATTGTTCTAGTAACTGCCTGCATGTTTTCAATGGTCAGGGGAGTCATGTGATTAAAATGCTTCTATAGTCACAAAGGAAATAAGGGGGAAATCCTTCAACAAGCAAGTAAGGGGCTATTTGATTGGAGGTTCAAGAGGTTTGGAGTGTAGACTTACCCATGTCTAGATGACCCAGTGAGAACCAAGCACTTAACAGTCAGAAATTTTACAATTTTTCAGTGTCTCTAAGGTCACTTACTGTGTTGTATTCAATGACATCTTTGCAAATAGGAGAAACCTAACAAGACTGTTGGTCAGAAATAAAGATGAGTAAGCAGTCTGTGTGCATTGTGTGAGGTGTGAAGTGTTTACATTAGCCAGTCTGTTCGCATTTACCTTTACATGGCAAGCATAAATAATCCAGGCAGGCAGCAGCTGCTTATTTTCCAACAGAGTAGCTTGTGCATAGTCAAAAGTCCTTTTCACTATCTGGATTGTAAGGTAAGTATTCTGCTCCTGGATCTCCTGAGAAAATTACTGCTCTTAGGTTGCTGTTCTGTTTACATTTGAGTCAGGATTTTTCATTATTAAAGCTCCAAATTGGCTTTTTGTGCTGAACATTTAGATCATAAATATTCCATTCCTAAACAAATCACTGCATCTCAAACTATAAAGAAATTACTAACTACTCTTAAATAATATCAGTAGTTCTTACTGTCTTTTTTACAAACTAGATATGAATATCATGAATAATTTATTGTCCCAGTATGGAAGAAGCTACCACATTGGAGGGTCTAGGGTCATGTTATGGAACATATTCTAAAGGGGAACATTGAATCAGTTGGGTTTTTACAGCCATCAATTAAGTTCAGTTACTATCACTGAGACCAGCTTTTTTAAAGAATAAAATTCCAGATTTTAAAAAATCCCAGCTGCCATTGTGGATTTCAGTACGAAGAGGCGATTTCATTGAAACCTATTGAATATTGAAAGGCCCAGATAGAGTGGATGTGAAGAGGATGTTTCCAATAATGGGAAGTCTAGGAAAAGAGGGGACAGTCACAGAATACAAGGATGTCCTTTTAGAAAAGAGATAACAAGAAAATTCCTTAGCCAGAGGGTGGTGAATCAGTGGAATTCATTGCCACAGATGGCTGTGGAGGCCAAGTCCCAAGTCATTGCATATATTTAAAGCGGAGCTTAATATGTTCTTTATTAAGGGCATCAAAGTTTATTGGGAAAAGGCAGGACAATGGAGTTGAGAGGGATAATAAATCAGCCTTGATTGATTGGTGGAACACAGTTGATGGGCCAAAGGACCTAATTCTGCTCCATGGGTAATGCAATGACATAGATAGAGGATTGGTGAAAGGATGAGAAATAGAGTGGGTATGAAAGAGTTGTTTTCATGTTCAGGGACACTGGAAAGTGGGGTGGGGTTTTGCTAAGCCCCTACCATTCACAATCTATATAAATAATTTGGATATGAGGATCAAATTTAATGGCTGCAAAGTTTGCTGATGATTCAAAGTGTGTTGGTGTGTCTCAATGGGGCTTGAGCAAGAGACCGGGAGGCATCAAATAGATAGGTTCAGTGAAAGTGCAAGGGCATGACAGCTTGAATATAACCTAGAAAATTGGATGATGTGAGATCATCTGTTTTGGTAGGAGTGAAAATGAAAGCAGAGGCTTTTTTTTACACTAATTTGTGCACAGGTTTCCTTGTGCACAGTTTACAACATGAACACGTGAATGACACAAGAAGGCAAATGGTATAGTCAGAGGATTTGAGTACAATAGAAGAGACATCTTGCTCCAATCATGGAACGTGCTGGTAAAATCCCATGTCTGCTGTCCATATGGAAAGGAGGGTGATGGGCAGAGTTCAGCGATAGTTGATTTCTGGAATGCTGATGTTTTCTTTTGATAATAAATTAATCAAACTAGTCCGCTATTTTCAGTGTAGAAATATGCGGGCCAATTTAATTAAAACAATCAAAAGACTTGTGCAGCTGATGTGGGAATAACATTTCCTGGCTGCAGTGCTTAGAACCAGGAGTAACAATCTCAAAATAATAGGTCAGCAATTCAGTGGAGAAGTAGGAGTTCTCTTCATTCATGGGCAGCAAATTCTCTTTTTGCACTATTTATTTACTTTTCTAACTTTTATAGGAGTTTTTATTTCTTGCAATGCTGTGGCAAAACTTATGACAGTGATAATCAACCAGATTCTGATTCTGAAGTTTTCCGCCTGACGATGTTGTGGAGGCTGAGTCACCGAGAGTATTCAGGGCATAACCTCGTGGATTTTAGATAGCTGCTCCAGGGTTCAGACCTGAGGACTCAGTTTTGGTTTGGAATGCTGTTATTCACGTCAATTATTTGCATGATTTTGTATGTTTTTCTTCCTCTTGCACATCGAGTGTTGGTCTTTTATCTTTAATCATTTTCTCTTTAAATGGTTTCTTTCGAGTTTCTTGTTTTGTGGCTACCTGTGAGCAAGCAAATTTCAAGGTTGTATACATTCCTTGATAATAAATATGCTTGAATCTTGTGGGTTAGTGTGGGTCATACTTCAACTAACTTATCAGTGAGATCACACTTGGAGTATTGAGTAAAGTTCAATTTGTCCAGAGAAAAGTTTACGGAAAAAATGACGAAGATGTTAATGTGACTTAAGAGATTGAGTCCATAAGACCATAAGATATAGGAGCAGAAGTAGGCCATTCAGCCCATCGAGTCTGCTCCACCATTCATTCATGGGCTGATCCAATTCTTCCAGACATCCCCACTCCCCTGCCTTCTCTCCATATCCTTTGATGCCCTGGCTAATCCAGAACCTATCTAATTCTGCCTTGAATGCACTCAATGATTTGGCCTCCACAGCCGCTCGTGGCAACAAATTCCACAGATTTATCATCCTCTGACTAAAGTAATTTCTCTGCATCTCTGTTCTAAATGGATGTCCTTCAATCCTGAGTCATGAGGAAAGGCAAGCTGGACTGGGACTTCTTTATACCCCCTGAAACATCAGAGAGGTGACCCATAGGGGTATTTAAAATCATGAGGTATATAGTCTCGATCGGTGTGTATAACATCATATAGGTAGTGTGGATAGACTGATTGGTTCCCAAGGTGAAGTGGCTTATACAAGAGGGCATAATTTTAAGATGACTGGAGGAAAGTACAGGGGAAATGTCTGAAGTTTTTTTTACACAGAGTGGTAAACATGTGGAAAGCCCTGCCTGGGGCAGTGGTAGAGGCAGGTACATTAGGAACATTTAAGAGTCTCTTAGATAGGTATATGGATGAATAAAATGGAGCACAATGTGGGAGGGAAGGG
Organism: Hemitrygon akajei; assembly: GCF_048418815.1. NCBI lineage: Eukaryota > Metazoa > Chordata > Chondrichthyes > Myliobatiformes > Dasyatidae > Hemitrygon > Hemitrygon akajei. Next base: position 22,339,799 of record NC_133126.1, read on the forward strand.
TTAGATTGAACTTGGAATAGGTTAAAAGATTAGCACAACATTGTGGGCCGAAGGGTCTGTGCTTTGCTGTTCTGTGTTCCGTGCGGAGCATTGTTAAGGTGAATGGTCACAGTCTTTTCCCCAAAGACATTGGGGGGGGGGGGGGAGTCTAAAGCTAAAGGGCATAGGCTTAAGGTGAGAGGGGAAAGATAAAAATAAGTAACCTGAGAGGACAATTTTCAGGTGATGAGTGTATGGAAAGAGATGCCAGAGGAAGTGGTAGAGATGGAAAACTTACAACTTTAAAATGCATTTACACAGACACGTGAATAGGAAAAGTTTAGATGGATATGGGCCTAACACAGGTAAATACAACTAGTTCAAGCCTACAGCATGGTTGGCGTGGATGGGTTGACCAAAAATCTGTTCCCTTGTCCTACAACTCTGTGGCCATATATTAAGGGGATTGTGAGATATAGTGTTCATACAGAATAGTGGGAATCAATAAGGAAATCAGCTTTACTTGATGAATGACTGTGAAAATGAGAATTACAGTCAGCTGCATCCTTCATTCTTTATTTGCAGTGCCTATAAAAAGTATTCACTCTCCTTGGAAGTTTTCATGTTTTATTGTTTTACAACATTGAATCACTGTGGATTTAGTTTGGCTTTTTGACACTGATCAACAGAAAAAGACTCTCTTGTGTCAAAGTGAAAACAGATCTCTACAAAGTGATCTAAATTAATTACAAATATAAAACCCAAAATAATCCATTGCATAATATGACACACCAAATCATCACTGGTGCAGCCATTTGGTTTTAGAAGTCACATAATTAGTTAAATGGAGATCACCTGTGTGCAGTCAAGGTGTTTCAATTGATTGTAGTGAAAATACACCTGTGGCTGGAGGTCCAACTGCTGGTGAGTCAGTATCCTGGCATAAACTACACCGTGGAGACAAACGAACACTCCAAGCCACTCCCCGTGAAGGTTATTGAAAAGCACAAGTCAGGAGATGATATAACAAAATTTCCAAGTTACTGAATATCCCTTGGAGTACAGCTAAGTCAATCATCAAGAAATGGAAAGAATATGGCTCAGCTATAAATTTGCCTAGAGCAGGCTGCCCTCAAAAACTGAGTGACTCTGTGACTAGTGAGGGAGGCCACCAAGAGACCTATGACAACTCAGGTGGAGTTACAAGATGGGAGAGACTGTGCATACAACAACTGTTGCCCAGGTGCTTCACCCGTTGCAGCTCTCTGGGAGAGAGGCAAAGAGAAAGCCATTGTTGGCAAAAAAAATCCCACGTGAAATCTCAGCTCGAGTTTTCCAGAGGCATGTGGTAGACTCTAAAGTCAGCTGGAAGAAGGGTCTATGGTCTGATGAATCCATAATTGAGCTTTTTGGCATCAAACTAATTGCTGTGTTTGGCATAAGACAAACACTGCCCATCATCAAAAACTCACCATCCCTACCATGAAGCATGGTGGTGGCTGCATCATGCTGTGGGAATGCTTCATTGCAGCAGACCCTGGAAGGTTTGTGAATGTAGAGGGTAAAATTAATGCAGCAAACTACAGGGAAATCCTGGAGGAAAACCGGATGCAGTCTGCAAGAGAACTGTGACTTGGGAGATTTGTTTGCCACTAAGACAATGATCCCAAACATAAAGCCAAAGCTACACATAAAAACAACTAAGTTAATGTCCTGGAGTGGCCAAGTCAAAGTTCAGACCTCAATCCAATTGAGAATTCTTAGCTGGACTTGAAAAGGGCTGTTCACTCACAATCCCTATGCAATCTGGCAGAACTTGAAGAGTTTTGCAAAGAAGAACGGGGAAAAATTGCAGTGTCTAGATGTGTAAATCTGAGAGAGACCTATCCACACAGACTGAAGGCTGTAATTGCTGCCAAAGGTGCTTCTACTAAATACTGACTTGAAGTGCTGAGTAATTATGCAATTCATTATTTTGTGTTTAATAATTGTAATAAATTCAGACCAATTTGTTTACACTTTGACAGGAAAGAGTCTTTTTCTGTTGATTAGTGTCAAAAAAGCCAAATTAAATCCACTGTGATCCAATGTTGTAAAACAATAAAACATGTACACTTACAAGGGGAGAGAATGCTTTTTCTAAGCACTGTATATTTGCTGAGTGTTATTGTTTTAGTTTGACTATAAGATATAGTAGCAGAATTAGGCAATTTGGCCCATCATGTCTGCTTTGCCATTTCATCATGGCTGGGTTTGGTTAGGATAAGGGAAAAGTTGGGGGAACGTGAGAGAGTTCTTCTGGTCATGAATACAAATGCTAATATGTTTGCTTTTTCATGTTCGCTCTGCTGATGCCAGTGGAAATGATTCAGAGGAGATTATGACCAACCTATCTCTTAGATGCGCACATGGATGAAATGATAGTGGAAAGCTGCGTGGGAGGGAAGGGTTAGACTGATGCAGTAGATTTAAAGGTTGGTACAACATTGAGGGCCAAAGGGTCTGTACGGTGCTGTAATGTTTTATGTTTCTGTCAGCTTTCTTTATGACTAAAGAAAAGTTCCTCTGCCCATAGCTGCAGGGCATAAAAGGAAATCCCTAGCATACCCAGAAGGATTTCAGTTACTGATTCCTACGATGCAAATAGATTTACATTCAGTGACACCTCTTAAATTCTGCTGCCATTTCTTTGCCATCTATTGATCACCAGCTATTCAAGTACTTGAGGAACCCATATCCTTGGCAATTAGAACAAATAGGTGGCTGTGATCTACTTTAAAAGTGATTGATTTTGAAGTAGTCCACCTTTGATCTTGAAACTGCAGCATCTTGAATCTGGTAGCTAGTTCACAGAAGAAGTGGAAATTAATACAATCAGTTCCTTGGAGGGAAGTAATGTTTGAATGCTTCTGATGGCTGTTTTATTTTATTGAAACAAGAGGCCCTTAAAACCTCCTAGATATCAGTTCCCTTAGGCAATATAACCATTTATAGCCAATAATAATTCACATAAAGTAAAAGATCTTCAATATTTCTTTTGAAATTTTGTACAAAAAATTGTGAACATCAAGTCCTTCATTGTAATTTTTGAATTTATCAAGTTGCTGGGCTTCAGAGAGACAGTTGTTTAGATGGTGTTTAAATCTTTTATGAAGCTTTGGCATGAAGTTTGTAGTCATCAGACATACAAGATGAATTGTTACCTTCTTCCCCAGGACTTCAAGATTGAGGATAACTTATTTAGATTTTGGCTTTGTTAACAGTACGAGCCATTGATTTGACTGGGTGCCAGAGAGAACAAAGTGTCTTTAGGATAACTAGAGCTCAAAGAAATGCAACTGGATATGGATGAAGTTAGCAGAGCATGGGGTCATTTAAAACAAGTTTCCTCCTAAGCTGTGTAGATATCTGCTTTCTTTTAAAATAGATAAGACACGTTCGTATGGTTGTTATTTCTTGGTTATTCTACTAAACCTTTACATTGGCAGTGAGCTGCCCTCTTAAACTGTTGTGGTAAAACAGTGCCTTATTCCATATGTGTCAGATAGATTTCTTCCTCTCTCATCTCCTTTTTTTCCTTTAATGTTCACATGTTTCATTAGCCGATTACAATTTGCTGTAGTTTAAAATAATACAACTGTGATTGAGAAGATCGGTAGTTAGACTGAAGTAAGCTGGTACATCTCAGTCTGATGCTCCTGGCACTCTCCGAACAGAGGAATGCGCTTTTAGAATAGAGATGAGGAGGAATCTTTACTCAGAGAGTGGTGAATCTGTGGAGTTCGTTGCCACAGGCAGCTGTGGAGACCAAGTCTTTGTGTATATTTAAGACAGAGATTGGATTCTTGATTGGTCAGGATATGAAGGGTTTAGGGGAGAAGGCAGGAGATTGGGGCTGAGGAGAAAAATTGGATCAGCCATGGTGAAATGGCAGAGCAGACTCAATGGGCCAAGTGGCCTAATTCTGCTCCTATATCTTGTGGTCTTAATGCCACCTAAGGTCAGCACTGGAAGAACTTCTTGTGAAGTTCTCTTACTCTATGAATCACTTAAGCAGTGCAACTTATTCCATCAAACAATTTCTCTTTCAGAGCTGTATCGAAATGTACTTTCTTCCTGCTGCGGTGTCAAAAATGTATCATTCTGTTCTCTCTGCTCCTTGCAAATTGTCAGAAGCATTCAACATAGAAAAGAATCTTTTAGGCAATTGTTATGTATTTCATTTGTCAGGGTCTGGGCATTTCTGGTAAGGACAGTAATTAATCCCTGTCCCTGACCGACCCTTGATGGTGCTAAGTGAACAACTGTCTGAAACTATGAATTCAGAACAAATGAAGGAAACGTTTTAGAGTCAACACTTAAGGTGAATAACATTATTAACCAGTTGAGTTTTTTTGAAGACAGTTTGATATTTTCTTGTGGTCATCATTCCCAAGCCTAATAGCTCTAATTGTAAATTCCAAGTTACTCACAGGATTTAAATTTCATATTAGAACATAGAACATAGAATAGTACAGCACATTACATTGGCCTTTGGCCCACAATGTTGTGCCGACCCTCAAACCCTGCCTCCCTTATAACCCCCCCCCCCACCTTAAATTCCTCCATATACCATTTGCTTCCATCATTTCCCCTGGCAGCCTGTTCCAGGCACCTTTCAGAGAGGAAGTACAGGAGCCTGAGGATGCACACTCAACGTTTTAGGAACAGCTTCTTCCCCTTCACCATCAGATTTGTTTGGGGTCTATGAACACTGCCTCACTATTTTGCTCTCTTTGTTCACTATTTTTTAGATCTATTTTTACTGTAATTTATATGCTTTTTGTGTATTACGCTGTATTTCTGCTACAAAACAAATTTTATCATATTTTTCATTGACTAGGACTAGACCTGACGAAAGGTCTTGGCCCGAAACGTCGACAGTGCTTCTCCCTATAGATGCTGGCTGGCCTGCTGTGTTCCACCAGCATTTTGTGTGTGTTGTTTCAACATCCTAATGAATAGCTTCTGCGCCCTCACCACAGGTTTCATAACTTTCCTGAAATGCAGCAACCAGAATTGCATGCTATGCTTCAAATGTGGCCTAACAATGCAAGCAACTAACTGACTTTTTATACTCAGTGTCCCAACTGATGAGGGCAAGCATACCACAGGCTGCCTTTTATCATCCTGTCCACTTGTGTTACCAATTTTGGGGAGCTATGGACTTCTACCCTAAGTTCCCTATGTATGTCAGTGTTTCTAAGAGTCCTGCCATTGTTGGAAACCACTGTTTTTTTTTAATAGTACTTTTTATAAGATCTGTACTTTTCAACAAACTCATGTATTTTTCACAGTATGTAGTGGTTCATCCCCACTTACTGGCAGAAAGTGGTATAGCAGTTAAACTAACGATTTATCACTGGCTAAGTATGAGCATATTACCCACATGATGTAATTGTTTCAATTATTTAGCCTGTTAACTAGTTTATTTTCTCGTGGATATTTCCCTTATCTATAAAAGTGAGGTGCCATCTTTATTCCTTTACCTTCGTATACATACACCTTTTAGCACCATTTCTCAGCTCCTTATTCAGTTTGCTTGCTATGTGTTTGTTCTCCAAAATAAACTGAAATCTTGGAATTCAGAGTGCTCTTCATTCCTGACTCCTGGAAGAACCCCTAACGAGCAGAAACAAAACAGAGATTCAACAACCATAGCTTACAAGCATCTTCCAAACTTGTGTTCTTTCCACATAAAACACAAATGAAGCCATGATTGAACTCAGTCTTTTTAAAAAAAACCTTAAATCAATGGAAATGATCTTAGACCAAATTTACAGTGTGCATCATATGAATTGAAACACATAATCCAGTAGAGCAAAGTCCAATTTATCCACAACTAATATGTGTCGTTTTTGCAAAATGAAACATTTTGCATATTGGCTATGTTAGAAAGATCTTCACTCGTAGCAGACAGTGATGAAGGCCATCAAAGCTTGCAGCAGCATCTGGACCAGCTGGAAAATTGGAGTGAAAAGTGCCAGATGGAGCTGAATGCAACCAAGTGTAAGATGTTGCACTTGAGGGGGCCAGGGTAGGATTTACAAGTGCTGAATGGTAGGCAACTGCGGTATGCAGAAAAACAAAGGAACCTGGGAATACAGATCCACAATTTCTTGAAAGTGACATCACAGTTAGATTTGGGCCATAAGGTGCCTTTGGTACATTGTCTTTCACTAATCAGGGCACTGAGTACAGGAGTTGCGATGCTATGTTAAAGTTGTATGAGATATTGAAGTGGTCAAATCTAGAGGATCTCATCAGTTCCAGTCACCTACCTACAGGAAGGTATCAATAAGTTGGAAATAGTACATACAAAATTTACGTTGATGTTGCTGGGATTTGACGACTTGAGTCACAAGAAAAAGTTGAATAGGTTAGGATTTTATTTTCTGGAGTGTGGGAGAATGAGGGGAGACTTGATAGAGGTATACAAAGTTTAAGAGAGGTACGGATAAGGTAAGTGCAAGCAGAGATCTTCTACTGAGGTTGGTTGAGACTAGTACTACAGGTCATAGGTTTAGGTTAAAAGATGAAATACTTGAGGAGTCTAGAGGGGAACTCCTTCATGCAGGTGGTATGAGTGTGGGGCAAGCAGCCAGCAGAAAGGGTAGAGGATAGATACAAGTCCTAGACAAATTTGGATAGGTACATGAATGAGGGGTATGGAGAGCTATGGTGCAGATGCAGGTTGATGGGACTAGGCTTTGATGGCCTTCATCACTGTCTGCTACGAGTGAAGATCTTTCTAACATAGCCAATATGCAAAATGTTTCATTTTTCAAAAACGACACATATTAGTTGTGGATAAATTGGACTTTGTTCTACTGGATTATGTGTTTCAATTCATATGATGCACACTGTAAATTTGGTCTAAGATCATTTCCATTGATTTAAGGGTTTTTTTTAAAGACTGAGTTCAATTATGGCTTCATTTCTGTTTTATGTGGAAAGAACACAAGTTTGGAAGATGCTTGTAAGCTATGGTTGTTGGATCTCTGTTTCGTTTTTGCTCGTTAGGGGCTCTTCCAGGAGTCAGGAATGAAGAGCACTCTGAATTCCAAGATTTCAGTTTATTTTGGAGAACAAACACATAGCAAGCAAACTGAATAAGGAGCTGAGAAATGGTGCTAAAAGGTGTATGTATACGAAGGTAAAGGAATAAAGATGGCACCTCACTTTTATAGATAAGGGAAATATCCACGAGAAAATAAACTAGTTAACAGGCTAAACAATTGAAACAATTATTGGCACAGACTAGATGGGTCAATGAGCCTGTTTCTGGCTGTAGATGTCTATGACTTTGACTCAGTACATAGTAATTCCTTCTCTGTTGGAGAAATTGGAAATGGGTTCCAAGTTTGATTGTTTCAGGGATATCAATATTTTTTAAATCCAATTCCCTGGTACAAGAAAAGGTTGGTGGAAAGCAAACTTAGATGGGTTACTCACCTATTCCAACCCATTGTGTTTCTGCTATCTTCAGATCCAAGATCAATCCAGATAGAAGAAAAATAAAGTGCTTCACAACCAACAGGCTGAAGATCTAATGTGGGGAAACTAGCAGCCAATGTCTCCTCAATAAGAATGTACTAGTGACTGGATTATCTATTTCCTTTCATTGATAGATAAGCATAAGTTATCACTTCAAGAATGACCCTTGTTTTTCAAAATACTACCATGATTTTCTTCATACTTCTGAAAAGGCAGAGATGCTTAGTGTTTACAGAAGTCACCAACAATGAAGAACTAATTAGTCAAAAATTTGCAGGATGAATTTTTAGGCAGACATTTGTTTTTGATCTTTTTCCATCAGGTCTTCTGTCTTTCAGATATCAGATACATCTGCCATAATCACCCAATAGTCATTCTTAATTCATGAGTGGGAAAATGCTGCTGCTTAAACAAACAAAATTGTTAGAAGAATAATAATCCTAGGGCACTCTTAAGTATTTATAGTAATTTATTGTTGAAGGCCCCAGTCTTTGCACTTTCCCCATGGAGCAGAAGTAGGCCATTTGGTCCATGGATTCTGTTCTGCCATTGAATTATAGGCTGATCCAATTCTTTCAGTCATCCCCACTCCCCTGCCTTCTCTCCATATCCTTTGATGCCCTGGCTAATCAAGAACCTATCTAATTCTGCCTTGAATGCACCCAATGACTTGGCCTCCACAGATTTACCATTCTCTGACTAAAGTAATTTCTCTGCATCTCTGTTCTAAATGGACGTCCTTCAATCCTGAAGTTGTGCCCTCTTGTCCTACCATGGGAAATAACTTTGTTATATCTAATCTGTTCAGGCCTTTTAACATTTGGAATGTTTCTATGAGATCTCCCCTCATTCTCCTGAACTCCAGGGAATACAGCCCAAGAGCTGCCAGATGTTCTTCATACAATAAACCCTTTCATTCCTGGAATCATTCACTGAATCTTCGCTGAACACTCTCCATTGTCAGTATATCCTTTCTAAAATAAGGAGCCCAAAACTGCACACAATAAGACATAGGAGCAGAATTAGGCTATATGACCTATTGAGTCTGCTCCCCTATCCCATCATGGCTGATTTATTATCCTGCTCAAGCACGTACTCCTGTGTTCTTCTCATTATCTTTGACACCCTTGTAATCAAGAACCTATCAACCTTTACTTTAAATACCCTACTATGACTTGGCCTCCACATATTCACCAAACCCTGGCTGAAGAATTTCTTCCTCACCTCTCTTCTAAAGTGACATTCCTCTATTTTGAGCTGGGCCCTCTGCTCCTAGACCCCCTCCCCCAATTATAGGAAATGTCCTTTCCATATCCACTGCATCTAGAGCTTTCGATCTTCAATAGGTTTCAATGAGATCCCTCTCATTCTTCTAAACTCCAGCGAGTGCAACTCTAGAGCTATCAAACGTTCCTCATACATTAATCTTTTCATTACCGCAATCATTCTTGTGAACCTCCTCTGTACCCTCTCCACTGGCAGCATATCTTTTTTTCTCAGATAAGTAAAACTATTGAATGCTCCAAGTGTGGTCTGACCAATGCCTAATAAAGTCTCTGAATTGTGTCCTTGCATTTAGATCCTTCCGTTGCAGTCCTTGCCAATGAGTGAATATTTGTTAAATTGTTAATGGTTAGTACATGAAATAGACGACACACACACAATGCTGGAGGAACTCGGCAAGACAGGCTGTAACTGTGGAGGGAATGGATCATCAGTTTTGGGCAGATGTTGGAAATCCAGAGTAACATACAAAGTGCTGGATGAACTCGGCAAGTCGGGCAGCATCTGTGGAGTGGAATGCACTGCTGATATTTCAGACTGGGAGCAGATACATGATCTACAATACATTCAATGGGCATTTTAACTTGAGTTGTAAGCTTTAGGTTATTTAGTTTGCATAATTCTGATGAAAAGCTTTATAGTTACATTATTAATATCACTTCTGAGTTAAGTATGCATTTCACATTCTGAATACTTTTATTCCCATGGCATGTAATGGAATAAATGTCAGTATTGATTGTTTTCTATGGTCCACAGTCATTTGCTCTGTAACACCACTTGAAATAGTGTATGTAGCACAAATTGATGTGCAGGCTATCTCAGACATAAAAAAGCAGGATGGCTTTGCATCTCAATAATGCCGGAGCACTAAGATGCTGCCAGCACTTGCTGCCTGACCATCCAGAGTAAGCTATAGTTGTTCATGAGCAAAGTTTCTGGGCTGACAAAAATGTGAGGTGGTGGGATGCTCAAAAGTTGGGAAAGACCCTCTCTGGAGACGGTCTGTAATTAACAGTGAAGGGACCAAAAGATAGGGGAGCTCCAACTGTGTAGTATAAAAGGAGGCATTTGTAACTTCAGGATAAGTGTGATCAATTGGCTAGAAATTACAGTGCAGATCAAATTAATGCAACTTGTATCTCATAAAACCAGTTATTTAACAAGACTTACTTGATATTATCATCTTGTTAATTTGCCTTGTTCCTCAGCAGCTAATCATTTGAATACATTACAGATTCTTTTCAAGTTTAGCCATGAGTGTTGTCCATTTATCGAAAACTGGTGTAGAAAATAATAGTCCTGAGAAACGAATGAAGATGAAAAGAATTTATAATGATTTGTTCAAAGACTAATGTTGAACGTTTTTAAATAATATTGAGCTAATTCCAGAGAACTAAATGCCCTTGCTGTAGCTCCCAATTATGACTTTATTAATTTCCCTTATTTTTTCCTTTTGTTGTACCTGGATGTTCCATCCATTAAACTAATTTGCACAGAATATCGTAAGGCCAATTTCTTGCTGCACCTTATTTCTCATCTCATTAGCTATATAAACCAAGATTCTTGCCCCTGTTCATTCTGACTGCCATTGCCCCCCTCCCACAGCCCCCAGTGCTCAATCCTGAATTTAATTGCTCCATCAGTCAAGTTGGTCTCTTGAGCTACCACTGTCAGCGCGATGCTCCTACAACTCGGGGCATCAGAGATCAGAGCTCAATTCTGACAGCGTCTGAACTAAGAAGTTTGTACGTCCTTCCCGTGAGCGCGTGGGTTTGGGGTGCTCTGGTTTCCTCCCACAGTCCAAAGATGCACGGGTTAGTAGGTTAATCGGTCGTTGTAAATTGTTCCGTGATTGGACTGGAGTTAAATAGGTGAGTTGCTGGGCAGTGCAGCTCTTTGGGCCACAAGGGCCTCCTCCATGATGCAAGTCTAAATAAATTCCAAGACATCTCCTTTGCACCATTCTCTGAACGAAGAAGTTCCTCCTCAAATTCCCTTAAATATTTTGCCTTTCACCTTAAATCTATGATCTCTAGTTCTGGTCTCATCCAGCCTGAGAAATAGCCTGCAACATTCACTGCATCTTCACCTCCCATAATTTTGCATTGGTCTGTAAGATCAGCTTTCATTCTCCCGTATTCCAGGGAATAAAGTCTGAATCTATTCAACCTTCCTCTATCACTCAAGTCCTGGCAGCGTCCTTGTAAATTTTCTCTGTTATCTTTCAGGCTCATAGATACCTTTACTGAGAGCGGGTGACCAGATCGGCATACAATATTGTTATCATTACAGAGCATAGAATTTTTGAAGTTCAAAGTAAATTTATTATCAAAATATACTTATGTCACCATATAATACCTTGAGGTACATTTTCTTGCAGATATTCACATTAGAACAAAGAATTACCATAGAATCAATGAAAAACTACACACAAAGACCAACAAACAACTGCTGTGCAAAAGAATAATTATTATCAACATGCATAATAAAAGACCAGCAAATTCAAGATGATAAATGTTGAAAATGCTGAGGAAATACCAGAAACAATCCAACACACTACAGGATCCTGTAGCAGTTTAACACAATCTGATTACTTACACAGTCAAGTGGCAAGCATCATTCATCAAAATATTGCCTTAAAATACAAACTCATAAATTAAATCACACCAAACTATAAATACAAGCCTGATCCAGTTTTAGATTCAAAATACCACAAGTTATTTTACTACCGATCTGTTATTACAGATAGGACAAACTATAAAACTGTCTGGATGTAATAATACAGGATGAGCAAGCAAGAACAACTTACTCAATAGATGTAGCCTTTCCAAACACACATAACTTACAAAAATCAATCTGTGGAAAAACACCAGAAATAGGCTGAATTAAAAGGAAATTGAAAGATTTTGGAACATGAACAAGGTATATAAAGTCCTGATTGTCATATCTACAATTGGTATCATCCCAAAGGCATTACACAATGGCATTGAACAACTAGGACAACAAAATAATATCTATGTAAATCTTCAGAAAGCCACAATACTAAACATCACTAGAATAGTCCAGAAGTTCTTAACAATTGACAAACGAGAGTGCTTGGCTATGCCCATACCTCAGGTTTTACCAGCTTGAGCTGAGAAGAACTATAAAGAAAATAATAATAAATAAATAATACTGAGAACCATGAATTGTCAGTACCAATGAACAGCAGTGTCAAGTGAAACATCCTCATTTGCAAAGTCCAGGCAAATGTGAAGTGATGCATTTTGAGAGGGTTGATGCAAGAGGAAAGAATACAGTGATTGGCAAGGCCCTTACAGACTTCTTCTGCAGAGGGAAATGGAGTGCAAGTCCATAGCTTCCTGAAAGTAGAAACACATGTGGATAGAGTGGTAAGTAAGTTGTATGATAGAATCAGAATCAAATTAGGTTTATTATGTCTGACATATATCACGAAAGTTGTTGTCTTATGGCAGCAGTATAGAGCAGGACATAGAAATTACATAACTGAAGTTACATAAAATAACTAAATAAATAGTACAAAAGAAGAATAGTGAGGTACTGTTCAGAAATTTGATGGCGGAGGAGAAATGTTGAGTATCCCAGCTGGTGAGGGTCCTTAATGATGGATACTGCCTTCTTGACCACCTTTTGAAAATGTTCTTGGTGGTGGGGAGCTGAATCCACACTCTCTGCAGCCTCTTTTGATCCTTCACATTGGGGCCTGCTTACCAGATGGTGATGTAACCATTCAGAATGCTCCGTATATCCATAAACATTTTATAGAGCAGGGGTTCCTAACCTGGTGTCTGTGGATGCTTTGGTTAATGGTAGGAGTCCATGGCATAAAAAAGGTTGGGAACCCCTGTTCTGCAGTCATTGATGATGTACCAAATCTTCTGAAACTCATGAAATATAGCCATTAGTGTAGTTTCTTCATAATTCCATCATTATGTTCGGCTCAGCTTAGATGTTCAGAGACGTTGATGACCAGGAACTTGAAGCTATTCACCCTTGGCCCTCAGTGAGGACTACAGTAGTGTGTGTTCCCTTGACTTCCCCTTCCTGAAACCCACAATTAATTCCTTGGTCTTACTGACGCTGAGTGAAAGCTTGTTGCTGTGAAACCACTCAACCAACTGATCTACTTCACTCCTGTACACCTCCTTGTCACCATGATTGCCTTCATGATGGCAAGTGATGTTGCAGCTATAAAAATCTTTGGTTAGGCCACTTTAAGAGTATTGTTATATTTCTGGTCTCCACACTCTGGGAAATGATGAGAAGGCTTTGAAGGTGGTGCTGAATATATTCACTGGTTTGTTGCCTGGATTGGAAGGCATTGGTTATAACTTGGACTGTTATGTCTGGAACATCAGAGGCTGAGGAGTGACTTGATTACGGTCCTGCAAACTTGTGCCTGATGCATACACAGCCCACAACCTATGAAGGAGTGTTTGGGAGATTGGTGGGTGGATTTGCCAAATGCTGCAGGGCTGCAGGCATCTTCCATTGTGTACAGAGACTATCTGAAGCAGTTTTTCCAACCTTTGAACTGTCCCAGGCTCTGAGCAGTTCTTGGGAGTGGAATATTTCCATAACCTGGGAAGGAACTAAGGAAGTATGTAAATCTGAGAGGCACAGATGGGTTAGAAAGTCAGAATCTTTATTTTCTAAGGTGGACGAGTCAAATACAATGGGCTGTAGCTTTGAGGTGACATGGGAGAAGTTAACAGATGAGGAAGATTTTTATGCAGTGTGGTAGATGTCTGCAAGGAAATTGTTGCTTATTTGACAGCACCATATGACAACAGGCTGGGACAAGAGGGATCTAGACCATATGCAGGCAAATGGATCAGTTAAATTAGTATCATAGTCAGTACAGACATGGTAGACCAAAGACTTTGCTGCATTGTTCTTTGTTTTATGCTACAAAATAAAGCTTGAAAGTGCATTTGCTTGCAGTAAAATCACTTAAATTGTCTGTCCCAAAATGCTTTTCACCATATTTATTCCTGAGGGGTGACTTCACTTGACCGGATGACGTCATAGTATTTGGTTTCACAATCTAAATAGTTTTCACTTCCATTTACTTCACCCCTGTTTTATAAACAAACAAGCATTGTGCCCGTAAACACAAGAGATACTGCAGCTCCTAGATGCTCTCAGACTCTGCATATGGTGGCATTCAGGTCTGGTGATCCACAAATGTACACGAGGCCCACTTAAGACCTCCGCAAAGTCATCTCGCGTGCGTTGTGACAATTCCAGACCGAACTGGAATCACAGAAGGGTGCTTGCCAGCTGTGGCAGGGTTTGAATGCAATCATCTACAAAGCAAAACCACGCATCATAACTGACAAGTAAATTTAGTACCCAAATTAGCTCAATGCTGTTTATGCTCAATTTGACCGACAGAAAATGGAAGCACCTTCAGGAACCCCCACGACCCTGTGATTTCAGACTCGGAGGCTGATGAGAGAGCATCCTTCGGGAGGGTGAACCCTGGGAGAACATCTTGCCCAGACAGTGTACTAGGCGAGGACTGAAGATCTGTGCTAATCAACTGTCTGCAGTGTTTACTGATATCTTCAACCTCTCTTTGACAGTGTGATGTGTCCACCTGCTTCAAGCAGGCTTCAACCATGCAGGTGCCCAAGAGGAATGTGGTAACCTGGTCTCAATGACTGTAGCATTTATGTCCACTGTAACGAAGTGTGTTGAGAGGTTGGCTATGAAGCAAATCAACTCCTGCCTGAGGGCTGACTTGAAACTGCTTCAATTTGCCTACTGTCACAACAGGTTCACAGCAGATGCCATTTCAATGGCTCTTCACTCAGCTCTGGTAGATGCAGACATCAGTCTGCTCCTCCTTGATGCTAGATCAGCGTTCAACATTATCTTCCCCTTGAAACTAATCGCTAAACTCCTAGACCAATAACTTCTGGTGCAACTGGATCCCTGTGTTCTCACTTGCAGACACCTATCAGTACGGAATAACAGCAACATCTCCTCCATGATCACCGCCAGCAAAGGGCACCACAAGAATCCATGCTTAGCCTACCCTGCTCTACTTGCTGTTATGCCTATAAATTCAGAATTGGAATCAGGTTTAATATCATTGGCATATGTTGTGAATTGTGTTATCTTGTTCATTGTAATACATAATAAAAACTATAACGTACAATAAAAGTATACAGTATACATAAAGAAAGAGTGCAAAATGAGAGTGAAAAATAATGAGGTGGTGTTCATGGGTTCATTGTCCATTCAGAAATCTGATGGTGGAGGGGAGGAAGCTGTTCCTGAAATGTTGAGTGTGCATCTTCAGACTCCTGTACCTGCTCTCTGATGGTAGCAATGAGAAAAGGGCATGTCCTGGGTGATGGGGGTCCTTAATGATGGATGCCACCTTTTTGAGGCATATCCTTTTGAAGGTGGTCTGAATGCTGTGGAGGCAAATGCCACAATGGAGCTGCCCAAGTTTACAACTTTCTACAGCTTTTTCTGATCACGTGCAATAGTCCTTCCATATGAGATGGTGATGCAACCAGTTAGACTGCTCTCATCTGTAGAAATTTCCAAGCACCTTTGGTGAGATACCAATTCTCTGTAAGCTCCCAATGAAGTATGGCTACTGTTGTGCCTTCTTTGTAATTGCATCAATATGTTGGGCCCAGTTTCGATCTTCAGAGATGATGGCACCCAGGAACTTGAAACCACTCACTTTTTCCACTGTTGATCACTCAGTGAGCACTGGTGTGTGTTCCGTCGACTTCCCCTTTCTGAAATCCGCAATCAATTCCTTGGTCTTACTAACACTGTGTGCAAGGTTGTTGCTGCAACACCACTCAACCAGCTGATTTATCTCACTCCTGCACACCTCCTTGTTACCCTCCGAAGTTCTGTCATTGGCAAATTTATAGATGCCATTTGAGCTGGGCCTAGCCACACAGTTGTGGGTGTAGAGAGTGTAGAGCTCTGGGCTAAGTACATATTCTTGAAGTGTGTCAGTGTTGATTGTCAGCAAGGAGATGTTATTTCTGATCTGCACAGATTGTCGTCTCCTGTTGAGGCAGTCAAGGATCCATTTTCAAAGGAAGGTACAGAGGCCTAGGTTTTGGAGCTTAACTGTGTGGCTAAATTCAAATTTAAGTTTGCCGAAGACGCCACTGTTGTTGGCCGAATCGAAGGCGATGACGAGTCAGCATGCAGGAGGGCGATTGAAAATCATGATGATTGGTGCCATAAAACAACCTCATTCAATGTCAGCAAAACCAAAAAGCTGCGTCTTGAATACAGGAGGAAGGAGCTGGAGGTCCATGAGACAGTCCTCATTAGGGGATCAGAGGTGGAGAGGGTCAGAAACATTACATTTCTTGAACATTATCATATTGAGGCATCTGTCCTGCGACTAGCACTTAAGTGTCATCACAAAGAAGGCACATCAGTACCTCTACTTGGCATACATTTATCATGTCATCTAAAAGTTTGTCAAACCTCTATCGATGTACAGTGGCGAATATCCTGACGTGTTATATCACAGACTGGTATGGAAATACCAATGTCCTGGAATGGAAAAGTCTGCATAAGGTCACTGACGCAGCCTAGTCCAGCACAGGCAAAGCCCCCTCCACAACTGAGCACATTTATAAGAAGCACTGCAGCACCTATCATCAAGCACCACCATCAACCAGGCCTTACTCCCGTCCTGCTACCACCATCAGCAGGAAGTACAGATGCCTTGGGTTCCACACTACCAGATCCAAAAACAGTTATTACCCTACAACCATCAGGCTCCTGAATTAGCATGGGTAACTTTGTTCATCACCTCTGTGAACTGATCCCACAACTTGCAGACTAATTTCCAATGACTCATTACAATTCAAGTTGCTAGTGTTATCTGACTTGCTCAGTTTGTCTTTTGTACATTGGTTGTTTCAGTCATTATCTGTTTATGTAAATATGTGTGGTATTTTTTTTTACCTGCAAGAAAATTAATCTTGAGGTAGTATATGTTAATGTGTATGTACTTCGGGAATAAATTCACTCTGAATTTTTTTGAATTCTAGTCAGTGTAAGCTAGGTGGGCCAATCAACCTCTATTTGACTTTGATCTGATTCCTTCAAATCCTACAATTATTTTCAGGTTTGAGTCATGTGTGGGATGTGGCAAAGGGTGGGCTGGCGTGGGGACTTGCAGTACTCCAGTGGCTGCTCTGAATGAAGAAGTGGAGAAGCAACAGAGTTAGTAGTTGGTTAATTATTATCATGTGAGATACATTGAAAAGCTTTTGTCCACATGCCATTCAGACAGATTATTCCATACTTAAGTACATCAAGGCCGTACAAAAAGTAAACAGAATGCAGAATATCGTGTTAGAGATTTTGCAATACAGATAGACAAATAAAATGTAATGGCCGTGATAAGGCAGACTGAAGGTTCAAGAATTCATCTTTAGACTGCATGAGAGATCCGTGCAAGAATCTCAGAATCGTAGGATAGAAACTGTCCTTGACCCTGTTATGTGTTCTCAAGCTATATTATCTTTTACCCAGTGGAAGCAGGAAGAAGAGAGAATGACTGAGTAGGGAAGGGTCTTTGATTGTATTGGCTGCTTTCAGAAGCCTAGATGGATTCAGTGGAGGGGAGGCTGGATTTTGTGATAGATTGGGCTGCGTTACCACTCTGTGCCGTTTCTTGTGGTCACGGGCAGGCAAGGATGGATTTTTACAGGCTGTTTTCTATGGTGCACCTGTGGAAAAAATGGGGAGTGCAATCAGAAACCTGATGAGTTTCCTTAGCCTTCCAAGGAAGTTGAAGTAGCCAACTTGGTCAGCATGGGTGAGTTGGGCTGAAGGGCCTGTTTCTGAGCTGTGTGACTCCATGGCTCTCTGATCGATAGCAAATTCAGTAGCACTTTGGCATCTGTCTCTCCATGCTTTCTGCAGCTTCTTCCTCCTCCTCGTACCAATATGCGCGTCACTGCTGTCCAGTTGCCACAGGACTGACACTGATCTCTGATTTATTTAGCACCGTGGTGGAGGCAGTGGCAAATTAACGCGTTTTCCCATTGGGACTCATGCTTATCCTTTTGGTTAGAATCTTCATAAATTACTTTTCTAGCTGCAGTATCTATAGGGAAAACTGATTTGGCACAACTACGATAGGGAAGGCTGTTAAAGCACTTATAGCTGTTATAGAAAATTTATATCTCATTCTCTTATGATCCACTGTCCTCTCCCATCAGATTCCTTCCTCTCCAGCCCTTTATCTTTCCCACCCTCCTGCCTTCATGCATTACCTTCGAGCTATCCTCCTTCCCCTCTCCACTCCTTTTTTATTCTGGCCTCTTCCCCCTTTCCTTTCCAATCCTGATGAAGTGTCTGGCCCAAAATTTTAACTATTTATTCATTTCTATTCATGCTGCCTGGCCTGGTGAGTTCCTCCAGCATTTTGTCTGTGTTGCACTGTATTCATTCATTGATAGCTTGCTTGATCATTTGGTCCAGCTTCCATCAAAACTCAGCTCTAGAATGAACACTCAAAGCCAATAGGAAGCACAAAAGACTGAAGATGCCAGAATCTGAAACAACACACATCGTGCTGGAAGAGCTTAGCAGGTCAGGCAGTATCTGTAGAGAGAAATGAACAGTTGACCTTTTGGGTCAAGATCCTTCACCTAGACCATTGTGAGAGACAACAACTGATTTGGAGGATTAATAGAGAAACTGCTCCTATTCTTTCATTGACTAGGAACCATGTTTTTGCAGTGTATCCCTGGTTTTGCCTCGTCATAGACAACCTCATTCTTCACCTTTCTTGCAGGGTCTCCCATTTGAAGAATTGACTGAATATTTGTTCCCGGTGATGTGGCCTTCTCTGTTACCCTTTTGGAGGAATAGTAATTCAGTGATGGCATAGACCTCATTTTATTTAAGATTTATCATATACTCCAGAGTCAAAAAGTGTTTTAAGTTTATATTGGTTATGGAAATACTTTAAATAATCTGTTTTTAAAGTTTACTTGAAACTTTACAAAGGTAAAAGTGATGTTTTTACTATAGAAAGTAGTCAATAAAGTCCAGTCCATCTCAGGAAAATCCTTCCCCACAGTTCAGTACATCTACAAGGAACACGGCCACTAGAAAGCGGCATCCAGCATCAAGTGACACCATCATTCAGGCCACGTTTTCTTCTCGCTGCTGCCTCAGGAACAGGTTCTGAAACAATTATTGCCCTTCAACCATTAGGCTCTTGAACCAATAATAACTTGACTCTGAACTGATTCCATAACCTATGGGCTCACTTTCAATGACTCTACAACTCGTTCTCAGTATTATTTGTTTACTCACTTAGTTGGTTATTTTTTTTGCATTTGTACAGATTGTCGTCTTTTGCACCCTGTTTGTGTGTATTTCTTCATTGATTCTCTTGTATTGCTTTGTTCAACTGTGAATGCCCACAAGAAAATTAATCTCAGGGTGGTATTTGGTGATATTCACTCAGTGGACAGCAGTACATCGGCTCATTAATGCAAATATCTAATCTGCCAATCATGTGGCAGCAACTCAATGCATAAGAGCATGTAAACACAATCAAGAGGCTCAGTTGTTCAGACTGAACTCAGAACTGGGAAGGAATGTGATCTAAGTAAATTTAGCTGTGGAATGGTTGTTGGTGCCAGACAGGGTGATTTGAGTATCTCAGAAACAGCTGATTTTCTGGGAATTTTACGCATAGCAATCTCTAGAATTTACAGAGAATGGTGAAAGAAACAAAGAAAAAACATCCAGTGACTGTTAGTTCTGTGGGGGTTAATGCCTTGTTAATGAGAGAGGTCAGAGGAGAAGGACCAGACTGGTTCAAGCTGAGAGGAAGGCAGAATAACTCAAATAATCATGCATTACAACAGTGGTGTACAGAAGAGCATCTCTAAATGTGCAACACATTGGAACTTGAAGTGGTTGGGCTACAGCAGAAAAAGACCACAGGCATACATTCAATGCCCACTTTATTAAGTACAGGACGTATGTAAAGGGGAAAAAAGTGGCCACTGTGTGTATACGTACTTTGATATATTTATTATGAACTTTGGAAAGAAAATCTGTTCTGTAAAGTTTCTGATCAATTGCTTGTTTCAAAATGCAGACTTGTGAGTTGCTTTGCTTCTAAGAGTCACACAGGAGAAAACAAAATAAAGATTTGATTAGCTTTATATTGTCAGATATACACCAAAACTTGTTCATCATTTTGGTTCAAGGGCCATGGTCCAAGGATTACTCTGGGAGCAGCCTGCAAGTATCGCCACTCTTCCAGTGCCAGCACAGCATGCCCACTAACTCATTAACCCTAGCCATTAGTCATTGGAGGAAACTGGAGAAAACCACACAGTCAGAAGAGGGAGAATGCACAAACTTTTTACAGACAGTGGCATGAATTGAGCTCCGATCTGCGTTGGCGCTGTAAAGCAATTGCACTAACTGCTAATCTAACGCATTGCCCGATCTGTGCTTAGTGAACTAATTACTACTTTCAGCATCTGTGCATTGCTATGCTTGTGTCTAATTTCCCTGTATATGCTGCTGGTGTTGAACTACCTTTGTGAAGTCCTCATCTTTGTTGAAGGTGCTTTAGGAGTGATGTTTGGAGAGTAGTTCCAGAATTAAAGTCCAGTGGCAACAAAGGAATGGTCACCTATTTGCAAGTCCAATTGGTGTTCCAGTTGTCTCTTACGCTTGACCTTCCTGTTTGGTGGAGATTGGGAAAGTTAGGGCATTGGGCAAATCAAGCACTTTTGGATGGGGGCAAATTTCTTGAGTATAGTTGGAGCTGTTTTCATACAAGCAAGTGGAGAGTTTACTATCATGCTCCTGTATTGTGCTTGTAGATGGTGGGATGTGTTACAGAATACTTGATGTCTGATCTGCGCTTGTAGCCACATTACATACATGGTTTATTCATTTGAATTCTTGGTCAATGGAAAGACCACCACCCCACGACACTCGTAGGACATTCAGTGATAGTGTGCCATTGTATGCAAGAGGCAGTTGGTTAGACTCTGTCTTGATGACGATGGTAATTGTCTGAAATAACATACAAAATGCAGCTTATGCAGCACTGATTGAGAGGAGTAAGCAGTTGACATTTCAGCCCAAGACTCTTCATCAAGACAAAAATATCGATGCTGCCTGACCTGTTGAATTCTTCCAGCATTTTGTGAGTATTGCTCTTGATTTCCAGCATCTGCAGAATCTCTTGTGTTGATGGTAATTGGCTGGTGGCTTTGTAACTTGCATGGTCACTGTCACATATTGACGATTAATTGATTGGTATCTTTCTATTCTTCTATTGTGTATTAGAAGTTGGCTGTTGAGTCCAAGTTGTGGGTGACCTGGATGTCCACAATAAGGACAAGGAAACTGTCCTGGTTCTGGTAGTGGTGCTACTACTTTCTTTGGTCAGGCGGTGATTAGTCTGCTTAACACTTCTCCTCTAGGTTATTGTGACTCTAACCAAGTTCTCCACCCTCTCTGGTCTTGTACACTCTGTTCCAGCTGTCGGAGATCAACCTGAGCATATGCACTATTAGCCTTCGCACAGTCTTTGAACCGTTTATATGTCTTGATTTCTCTTGCCCAGCAAAAACTTGCCATATAGTAGTTCAAAGTAAATTTATTATCGAAGTACATATATGTCACCATATTATAATAATAATAGGAAATTGGTTGATCCCGAGTGGGAAATTATTCCATTACAGCAGCAACATTTAAAAACTCACTTTGCAATTATAATAAATATAATCAACTAATAATGAAGTACAGAATAATAATTAACACAATAACAATGTGCAATACTGTGCAATAATAATGTATGAAATAATAAAACAGATTATTGTACTATGAATTGTGTTCTCTTGTCGCACAGAGATGAACTTTGTATGTGCTGATTGCCTTTGGTAAAAAAGATTTTCTGTAATGACCCTTGTGACAGCGGAGCTGAATGAATCCGTTCGAAAAGGTGCTTATTTTGTAGGTCATGGAGGTGATGTCTCTGATTGTCCATAATGGATTACAGTTTGTTTACTGCCCTCCTCTCCATCACTAACTCAACAGAGTCCGAGTTGTAGCCAAGGGCAGATCCAGCCTTTTTGATGAGTTTATAACAACCCTGGGCATTCATTTTCTTGTGGGAATATTCAATAAATCCAATAACCATAATAGAATCAATGAATAACTGGGGCAGATAACCAGTGTGCAAATACAAAAAGAAAGATAAGGAATAATAATATTAATAATAATTAAAAATCCAGACATGGCTGTACCCAGATTGGGTGGTGGTCTGGTCAATGTTGGTTCTCCATGTTGGGAACAGCTGAAAGTAAAACCTGGCTGTAGGTATAAAAAGCAATATGGCTTTGTTTTAGAAATGGAGGGATGTCTATGGAATGGAGAGATGCGGCTGCTGCCTGAGGATCGCCTGGATGTGCCCAGAGCTCACGCTGGGCATGGCAGTAAGCAAACCGTTAGTGATGCCCTGCTGAACAGGCTGGCAGGCACCGAGAAACCTGAAAGAGATACTGCCAACATTCAAAGAAGCCCACCAACACTGGCCGGCTGCTGGCGCAATGGCATCAGTGCCGAACTCCGGAGCGAAGGCTCCCGAGTTCGAATCCAAGTCGGGCCACCCCCGAGCACGCTTTCCACCCGTGCCGAGCTAGCCACTCAGCCTCGGTTTTTAAAAAAAGGGTCGTGTCAGGAATGTTCATATCGTGACCCGGTTAATCCGCAAGGAGTCCAATCCTGACACCATGCTCCAGACAAGAATGGCCGACTGTCTGGTCCGACATGCTTAAAAAAAACCCAACATCACAGGCTGTGACTGCTGCATTGGGGGAGCAGTCCACTTATAACTGAGACCACTCAAGCAGCTAAGAGAAGAAAGTCACGCATGAAATGGTCATTAGAATTAAACACATTTATAATGTGTGTATATTACCGAATAATGGAAATTGAGACTAACATGACGACAGGATATATCAACAGTTACGCAGCAATATCTGTGTAAAACTTCAGAGAGCCATAATATTAAAAACCATTCAAATAAGCCCAAAGTTCCTAGCAATTGACAAATGAGCATACTTGGCTATGCCCGTACCTTGGGCTTTACCAGCTTGAGCCGAGGAAAAAAAAATAAGCAATAAAGATTAAGAACACATGGAGATTTTGAAAGTGAGTACATAGGTTGTGGGAACAGTTCAGTGTTAAAGCAAGTTAAGTTGAGTGAAGTTAACCCCTCTGGTTCAAGAGCCTGATGCTTGAGGGGTAATACTGTTTCTGAAACTGGTGCTGTGGGTCCTGAGGTTCCTGTACCACAGTCCTTATGCCAGCAGTGAGAAGAGAGCATGTCCTGGGTGGTGGGGGCCCTGATGATAGATGCTGCTTTTCTGTGACAACAATCCTTGAAGATGTGCCCAGTGCTGGGGAGGGCTTTATCTGTGATGGACTGGGCTTTATCCATTAATTTTTGTAGGATTTTCTGTTGAAGGGCATTAGTGTTTGTGGATTTGGGAATCCTTCATACATATGACATGACCTGTCCACTGAAGTTGTTCTTTTATGATCATGGCCTCAGTAGCAGTATCCCATATCTAAATGGTGCTGAGCTCTGGCCTTCATAATACAGCTGGAATGTTGTCTGCCCCTATAGGTTGTGTTGTACCCAGTGTTTGTAGTGAGCAGAATTGGTTAAAGCAAGGCTTTGTGGTATTGTGACCTTAGGAAAGAGCCAAGATCTATCTTCCACTTATTAAGTTCTGGCTGAACATTGGCACGAGTCCTTCAGTTGCATCTCTATCACTTTGTGTGCTGTTGCACTCTACCGTTTGAAGATGAGGTATTCTTGATGTCTTCTCCTCTTATCAGCTGCTGCTCATCTCCATTCGTGACTAGACATGACAGAACTGGATGCTGGTCCTCAGCACCGAGTTTTGCATTGCCAGATAAAGACAGAGTCTGTCTCATTTTGTGTGTTTGTGGTGCTGTGTCACATTGGATGTGGAGTAGCCCCAGCACCTTATAGGCACCTACTTGACAGTTGCCAGATCTATGCCTCCTCTCTCTCTCTCTCTCTCTCTCTCAGTATGGTGGCAGTGCTGTGTCACACTGATCATCTTGCCTACAGGTTTGTACTTTGTTTCTAAGGAATCATGTTTAAAACAGCTGACACATCTTAGGTACATGTTCTGTAACCACTGGACATGACTTTTCTTGCCCCAGAGAATGTGTGCGTGTGGAGATTAATTCACAGTCGAAACACGTGGGCGGTTGGTTATGGGCTTGAAATGCTATTAGCCAAATAGGACTGAATGATCCATTGATTCAAACTCAGCAACAGAATAGAAAGTAATAAACAGCCACTACAATATTTTTCATTTAATATTTGTACACAAGCTGGAATTTCTACCTTTTGTCTCCACCTACTGCCACAGTGGTTGAATTTTAGTGGAAACCAGACTGAAATAGAAGAGTGTAATTCTTCTGTTGATCTGGAAAATGGCTAGGGAAGGTCTTGCGCCAGATAGAGTATTGAATCTTTACTGTATTGTTTACTTGTGCTGTACACTTAATATGCATTTTGAATTATTCTGCTTTTGAACTCATTTGTAGTAAGATTTTGTATTGTGTGCTGTTCATTATTTATATATTGTGGGTGAAGCATGGTCTGGAGGAGCGCTGGTTGTATATAGGTACGGTCAGATGACAATAAACTCGAAATTGATTCTGAACTTGAATTCATTAGCAATGCCTCAGGAAACAGATTCTATTTAAATATTGCTCATCAGCAAACAGTCTCAGTTCCTACAAACTGGAGGAAACAGAACGTGTCCAATATGGAGTAAGGTCTCGTGGTCAATGGAAGATAATTTATCAGTTGTACGGCAAGCTATGTGTATTAAAGTAATCACCATGGTTACACCAGTGTTGGCTGAATAATCATCACCTTTCTGACTGGGTGCAGTGTGCATTATATGTAGCCTGATATTTGTCGGAGAGTGCATTTACCTTATTTAAAAAAAAAAGACAATTTTAAAAATGTACAATCACAAAGCGGCAGGAGCTAGTTAATAATTTGACCAAGATCCCTCATCAAAATAGATACTGCTAACTCTTCATAACCTATTAAACTTTGCTTTTTCCACAGCCTGATCATTATCGGAATAATTGCTGTAGACTTGAGTGGAAGTCAGACGGATCATCAATTAAAATGTTAACTACTTCAGAATCAGGCTTATTACCACTGACATGTGTCAGGAAATATTTTGTTTGATGGAAACAGTACAGTACAATACATAAAAATCACTACAATTTGGAATAATTAATAGTACAAAAAAAAGAAAAGGGAGGTAGTGTTCATGGACCATTCAGAAGCCAAGAAATCAGAAAGAAAGAAGCTGTTCTTAAAATGTTGAGTGTGTGTCTTCGAGCTCGTGTACCTCCTTTCTGATGGTAGTAATGAGAAGAGTGCATGTCCCAGGTGGTGAGGGCCCTTAATGGCAGATGCTGACTTCTTGTGGTGCCATCTTTTGAAGATGCCCTCAGTAGTGGGGAGACCTGTGCCCATGGTTGAGCTGGCTGAGCTTACAACTCCCTGCAGCCTCTCTTGATCCCGTGTACTGGAGCTTCCATACCTGGTTGTGATGGAACCCTGTCAAAATGTTCTTCATGGACACCAGGGGTACTACAGATGCTGGAAATCTCATTCAATACACACAATGTGCTGGAGGAACTCAGCAGGTCAGGCAGCATCTATGAATGGAAATAAACAGCCAATGCTTGGGTCTGAGACTCTTCATCAGGACTGGAAGGGACGGGGGAAGAAGCCTTCACTATCAGTAGAAATTTGCTAGAGTCCTTGGTGATATATGAAGTCTCCTCAAACTCCTAATGAAGCAGAGCCACTTCTTTGTGATTGCACTTACAGATATCGAATTTTGTCTTCAAAAATCTTCAGTGAATTATACCAATTTATTCCTAGTGACAGGAGGAAAAGTTGCACAGATTGAAGACAAAATTAATCAGAAGAAATTGGATTCAAGTTGTTAGTATGAGGGTTTCTCAACCCGCCACTTTAATTATTCGCTTTCTCTGCAATTCATGCACGGTGACTGCAGCATGTGTCACCTACAAGTGAATTTTGTGGCAACTTACCAAGTCAGCTTTGACAGCTCTTCACAAACCTGTGGCCTCCACCATCAAGAGAACGAGGGCAGCAATTACAAAGGAATGCAGCCAAACTTCGGATGGCCTCCAGCAGAAAATGTTGGAAGTGCTCAGTGGGCCTTGCAGCTTGTGTGGAGAGAGAAACAGAGTTGATGTTTCAGAACCGGAGTACAGAGAAGGTGAGAGGAAGATGATGCCTAAAACTAATATTTTCTCTCTTTCCTTCATTTGGTAGAGAGTTGGAAAAACTGCAATGTCATGTCCATTTCTATAGAAGCACATTGGAGAGTATGCTAACTGGTTGCTTCATGACCAGGTCTGGAAACACCAATGCCAGAGAAGGGAAAAGTCTACAGAAAATGGTGGATACAGCCCAGTCCGTCACAGAAAAACCCTCCCCACCAAATGACCATATTTACACGAAGCTCAAGGCTGACAAAAGAAAGCAGCATCCATCATCAAGGGTCCTCACCATCCAAGCCACACACCCTTCTTGTTGCTGCCATCAGGTAGCAAGTGCAGAAACCTTGGTTTCAGGAACAGTTGTTACTCTACAATCATCCATCCATGAACTGGCGTGGATAACTTCACTCACCACAACTCTGAACTGATTCCACAGCCTATAGATTCACTTTCTAGGACGCTACAACTCAAGTTCTCAGTATTATTATTTTTTAATTGCACATTTTGTCGCCTTCTGGACATGGGTTGCTTGCCTGTCTTTGTTGATGTGTATCTTTTCATAAATTCTATTGTATTTCTTTATCTTCCTCTAAATGCCTGCAAGAAAATGAATCTCAAGCTAACATGATAATAAATGTACTTTGACTTACTGGTCTTTATCTACCACGTTGAGTGTATTAAGCATTTTCTGATCTGCCTTCAAGTTCCCAGCATCTGTAGGTTATTTTTGTTTTATTCTTCTTCGGAACACTCCTTTTTCAGGTCAACAGCATCGTGACATGGATGTATATCCTCATTCCTTTATGATTACTGGATGAAATATTATAATTCCCAACCTAACAGCAGTAGTGGGGGATTCCTTGTGATAACTCAAACACTGAAGCAGTTCAGGAAATCAAGTTGCCATCACCTTCACCATCAATCCGAGATGCTAACTTCAACAGTGATGTCCACGTTATGGGAATGCACAGTCGAAGGAATTTTGATTTGGAGTCCTAGAAAAGTATAGCACAGAAAAAGAACTTTTGGTCCATCTAGTCCACGCCAAATCACTTAAACTGGCTACTTCCATTGACCTGTACCAGGACCATAGCCCTCCATGCCCCTGCCCTTACATTCATGTATCCATCCAAACTTCTCTTAAATGTTCAAGTGCAAGTTGCATGCACTACTTGCACTGGCACCTCATTCCACACTCTCACAACCCTCTGAGTGAAGAAGTTTCCCCTCATGTTCTCCTTATAAATTTCTCACCTTTCACCCTTAATCTGTGACCTCCAGTTGCAGTCCCACCCAACCTCAGTGGAAAAGGCCTGCTTGTATTTACCCAATTTATACCCCTCATAATTTTGTATACCTCTACAAAAAGAGTGTATTCCAAAGGGAATTGACTTAAAATTAGAAAGGGTTGAAATCTCATCAAAATGAGGAAAGAACGAAGGAATGGAACTGATCTGACATTAAAGAATCTGCCACTAATGCAGTGGCTTTTCTGTGCTATTGACGGTATGGTATGGTGGACTGGCCATGTATTGTCAGCACTTTTCCAGTTGGTGCTTTTTTTTCTAAAGATCTGTCATCTGCATTTAATGTTTATATTCATTGGTTTTTTTTTGCAATTCTGCACTGTCTGCTATTGACTCCTTTTCTGGCATAGTAATATTATAGACTGATAAGTAGAATGCAAAATAATGGGATGCTCTCTTATAAGGAATATTTTGAAGTTATTTCTTGAAGAGACACATAATAAGTGGAAGCAAGTGTAACACACAAAATGCTGAAGGAACTCAGCAGGGCAGGCAGCATCTGTGGAAAGGAATAAACAGTTAAGTTTTCAGACCGAGACCCTTCAAATTTTGACCCGAGAAAATGCCAAGAAAATGGGAGAGCAAACCATGTAATGTAGAAATTATTAGAATTTTCAAAACATTCCTAGTTTTTAAAAAAATTTATTTCAGAATTGCTTAATAATTTCATCTCCATTGTTTCAGAATCTTGTGCTGATGCAGGACAATGAAAATGTTTTAGTTTCCGGTGCGATGGCAGCTTCTATTTTAACAGAGCTTCTGCCACCTAGTTAATTAAAATTACAGAGCTAGAAAGCCTTCGGGCATCAAAAACTATCCAGTGAGAAAATTGAAATGTCAAAGATGTCAGAGCTAAAAAAAAAATAAATTGTGGAATGATATTACCTTTTGTACTTAATTGCTTGGTGAGAATTGTTTCTTCTTTGGGGAAAAAGTTTTTTTTCACTCTCTTGCCAGTGGAAGAAGGAACGACAGAAGTACAGGGAGCAAATAGCTACTTTTTTAACTTGAGGACTTTACAATAACACTGAGGTGTAGAACTGTGCTTCAGAGAGAGGGAGGCTATTCAGCCCATCATGTCAGTACCAGCTCTTCTGAAAAGGCCAGCCAAGTCAACACACTCTCTTGCTTTTTCCACACAGTTCTGCAAATATTTGACAAGAGAATCAAAATCAGGCTTATTATCACTGACATATGTTATGCTATTTGTTGTTTTTATGGTTGTAGTACAGTGCAAGGTATATAAAAAAATAAGTTGCAATGAAAATTAAATAAATATATCAAAAGAGGAATAGTAAGGTAGTGTTCATAGACTGTTCATGAAATCTGATGGTGGAGAAGATGAAGCTGTTCCTAAAGTGTTGAGTGTGTGTCTTCAGGTTTCTGTACCTCTTCCCTGAAAGTTAATGAGACAACGGCATGCCCTGAGATTGAAAGGATCCTAAATGATGCTGTCTTTTGAAAATGTCCTCAGTGGTAAGATTTTGCCCGTGAAAGAGCTGCCTGAGTTTACAGCTCTATGCAGCCTCTTTTGGAATGCCTATGCAAATATTTCCCTTGCTTATCACTTCTCGCCTTTTCTCTTTGGAGCAAGGGCAGATGGGAGGCGACTTGATGGAGGTGTATATAATGTTAAGAGGGATAAATCGAGTGGACAGCTAGTGTCTTATTCCCATGGTGGTAATGGCTAATATGAGCGGGCATCATTTTAAAGTGATTGGGGGCAACTATACGGGGATGTCAGCAGTAGGATGTTTACACAGAGAATGGTGGGAGTGTGCTGGGTTAGAGAGAGTGGCAGATAGATAGATAGATAGATACTTTATTCATCCCCATGGGAAATGATACATTAGGGACATTCAAGGCACTCTTCAATGTACACATGAATGAAAAAAATGGAGGGCTACATGGGAGGGAGAGGTTAGATTGATCTTGGAGTAGATAAAAGGGTCGGCACAACTCTGTGGGCTGAAGGGGCTGCGCTGTGTTGTAACATTCTATGTTATCCAATTCATAACTGAAAATTATTGCATCTACTTTCACCACCCTTGACAGAAAATTATTGCCTGAAAAGAAAACTTCTCCTTTGTCCCTGACTTTTTAAAATTTACCTGCCAGTCGCAAGCATTCTTGTTAGTTGAAGCTGTTTCTCATTGCCTGCTCCTGTATTTGAACACCTCTCTGTAATGAGTGTTAGTCATGTCTCCTGCAAAGTTAAGCAAAAACAGAAGATAGCTTGATTCATGATCTAAAAGAAGAGAATTAGTCACTGATCCATAGACTCAAAGAGTGGCCAAGTACATCAATGTGCTTTGGGTCCAAATCTGCAAATGGAAGTAAGATACAAATTCATGATGCTGTTGAATAATTGCAAGGGGCTGAATGGCTTTTCTCTCCCTTCCAATAAAAGATGGAGTATTTTCACCTGAGGGAAGGCCTTGTGCTGAACACAAGACCATAAGACACAGTAGCAGAATTAGGCCATTCATCCCATCGAGTCTAACCTGTCACTTCAACATGGCTGATCCCGGATCCCACTCAACCCATACACCTGCCTTCTCGCCATATCCTTTCATGCCCTGACCGATCAGGAAACGATCAACTTCAGCATTAAATACACACACGGACTTGGCCTCCACTGCCATCTGTGGCAGAGCATTCCACAGATTTACTACTTTCTGGTTTAAAAAAAATTCCTCCTTACCTCTGTTCTAAAGGGTCACCCCTCAATTTTAAGGCTGTGCCCTCCAGTTCTGGATACCCCCACCAAAGGCCACACACAAAATGCTGGAAAAACTCAGCAGATCAGGCAGTATCTGTGGAGAGGAATAAACGATCGATGTGTCAGGCCAAGACGCTTCTTCAGGACTGATAACAGGTCTCAGCCCGAAACATTGACTGTTTATCCCTCTCTATAGATGCTGCCTGACCTACTGAGTTTCTCCAACATTTTGTGTATGTTACTCTGAATTTCCAGCATATGCAAAATCTCTTGTGTTTAAGGGTAAGAGGATGATGTGATTTATAGAATTTTGAAAATAAAATTGTATATTTCCTTGGAGAAAGAAGTACACAAGGGTGCTTGGAACTTTATTGTTTCAGAAAGACTTTGTCCCATTGGAGTTTTGTCGGGTTGCAATATTTAAGGTGAAGCTGTTCTGGCCTCCCTTTCTCAATACTGACAACTAGTGCTTGGAATGCACTGTTCATCTAATAAAACATACCAAAGTGCTTCATAGAGTGTGACATCAAGATAGCGCTACTTAATAAGACACTAAGGCAGATTAATTCATACACGGGGTAGATTTTAAAGAGAGATTTGGAAAACTAGCTCCAGTAATCATAACTCAAGCATGGCAGCTGATGGTAGAATGATTCAATCGGAGAGTGTGCAAGCAAACTCAGTTGGAGGAATCTGAATGTGGTAAGGAGGCAGAAATGAGAGGTTTTGAGGGACAAGGTCTTGGGTATTAATAATTTTAAGATCAAGATGCTGCTTGGAATGATCCAGTGTTATTTACTAAACACAGGTTATTGATGAGCAGAGCTTGATGTAGGTTGGGATGATGAACAGCAGAGCGTTGGTGGCACTGAGTTTACACATGCTTGAAGGGAACGACGTCATGGATGCTTGATACACGACAGAAGGAGCTGCTGTGAATGTCACACTGAGGTGGTGAAAATAAAGCGAAAAAAATGCAAATAAGACCATAAGACATCGGAGCACAATTCAGCTGTTTGGTCTGCTCCATCATTCCATGGTGGCTGATTTATTATTCCACTCAAACCCTCATAAGTTTTGACGCTATAACTAATCAAGGATCTATCAACCTCCACTTTATTAACACCCAATGTCTTGGCCTCCACAACCATCTGTAGCAAAGAATTCCACACATTCACTACTCTCTGGTTAAAGAAGTTCCTCCTCATCTCTGTTCTAAAGGGCTGTCCTTCCATTGAGGCTGTGCTCTTTTGACCTAGAGTTCTTTCTCCCCCCACCACTCTAAACACACAGTACGCTGCAGATGCTGGGGTCAAAGCATCACGTACAACACGCTGGAGGAACTCAGCAGGTCAGGCAGCATCCGTGGAAACGAGCAGTCAATGTTTCAGCCCGAAACGTTGACTGTTCATTTCCATGGATGCTGCCTGACCTGCTGAGTTCCTCCAGCGTGTTGTACGTGTTGCTATAGTCCACTCTATCTAGGCCTTTCAATATTTGATAAGTTTCAATGAGATTTCCCCCCCCCCCCATTTCTTTTCTATGTGCTGGAAGTCTGAATCAAAAATGGAACTTGCTGGAAGAATGGGCAGTATCAATGAAAAGTGAAACAGTCAGCATTTTGATTCTGTGACTTTCGATGAGAGGTGATATTGCAGACCCAAAACAAGCACCACTGATTTTTTTTTAAGATTCAAGGATCTTTTCTCTTTCCATAGATGCTGCCTGACTTGCATTCTCTGTACCGTGAGATTGAAAAGATCACCTTTACTTACACAAGTGGTTTAAACCGGAGTGATGCAGAACTTCGAACAGAGCACCACAAGAGCAGCTGCTTCAGCCCACAATGTTGTGCTGAACTAATTAATCATCAAATGACCGAGTAAACTAATCCATTCTGCCTACACAATGTCCATATCCTTCCATTTTCCTCACTAATCTGTTGGCATGCCTGGTCCTTCGCTTGTCAATATTATTCTGCAAGTCATTAATAACTTGTTCCTTAAATATATATGTATCTGCTGCTGCAGTTCCCTCAGTGTAATGTCATATTCTTCATAGAGAATATTTCCCCTGACCACTTGTATCAATTTCTAGATCACAATTTTAAATGAAGTTCTTCTCTACACTGACACCTTGATCAGAGAAATAGTCCTCTCCTAATAACTGTGTCAAGTGCCAATGATATTGGTGTTCTTCCTGTGAGGTCAAGTAATGATATGGAGGAGATGCACTGAAGCATCACTATTAGCTGACCTTCTGATGGGATTGAAAGGTTGGCCTTTCCCAGTCCTTCAGTCCTTGCTTCATTCGCTATTGTTAACTAAATAGGAGGGTTGATTGCAAGTGTTTTATAAGAACAAATATCACTGGTTACGCCGGGCCCACTTTATTCTAATGTGAGAGACTTATAACTGACTCTTCAGTACGTAATACATAAAGTCATAGAGTACTACAGCACAAAAACAAGACCTTTGACCCATCCAGTCCATGCTGAAATATTTGGACGAGCTCCGTCGACCTGCATATGGACCATAGCCCTCCATTCTCCTCCCATCCTTTTTTTTAAATCCAAACTTCTCTTAAATGTTCCAATCAAACTCGCATTCACCACTCATTCCACACTCTCAACACCCTCTGAGTGAAGAGGTTCCCTCTCATGTTCCCCTTAAATATTTCAACTTTCGCCCTTAACCTCCAGCTCTAAAGGTAAAACTTAAGGATAGACTGTAAATATTGGCACTGCTTATATCAAAATACAATAACCTAACAGAAGAATCCATTTTAAAAAGTGTAACAGTGCCCAGGAAACTAGAGAACAGTATCTACAGTATCTTTATCAATAATGTAAGTCATTGATGCAAAATATAATGTAGTCAGATTTCAATTAGAGTTGAAGGAGAGAGATGGAGGGCCAAAGGAAAACACTTGTTTGATGCAGAAACCTAGAGGCTAAAGCCTGCAACAACATTCCAACAGCCAATAAAGCAAAATTGCTTTGGTAACTTTGACGGCACTGCGTATTGACACATGTCAGAACATTATTACAGCGTGAAGGTTTATATAAAAGAAATCCTGGAGGGAAGAAGATGATTTGCATTTATACTGGATTGTTTTATGCAGACCTTTTTAATAAAGTTTATACATGTTTCCTTTGATTCAATCTAAGAAATATATTCTATGATATGAATACAAGTCAATTTTCAGTTTTGACAGTTTATAAAAACATAAATCTTTTTTTTCTTGCACTATTTTTGTACAGGAAGCTTGTTATTGCAAGCACATAGGCATAAACTCTCCTATCACCCACGACTTTCTTGTTCTCTTGCTCCTCCATGCCGGTCTTTTCCCTCCTTTTGACTGGGTACAGTTCTTTCCATTCGATGTTTATTGAATAATTACAGTTTATGACTTGGTATTCAATAAAGACTAATTACATTGGTCTGAAGGTACTATAGGAGACATGAGAGAAAACATTCACAACTATGTGGGAGACCAAGACTCTCATAAATGAGGGGCAACAGAGTAGTTAGCATGTCGCTTTACAGTACAGGTGATCCAGGTTCAATTCCCATCACTGCTTGTATGTTCTCCTGGTGACTGTTTGGGTTTCCTCCGGGTGCTACGGTTTCCTCCCACAGTCCAAAGACATGCAGGTTAATTGGTTGGTGTGAATTGTCTCATGATTAGGCTAGGATTAAATCGGGGGTTGCTGGGCAGCGTGGCTCGAAGGGTAGGAAGGGCCTATTCCACTCTGTATCCCAATAAATTAAAATTAAAAAAAAATAAACCTATGTTCAGAATACACTTGGATTTCAGAATCCGGTTTATTGTCACTGACATACAGTATGTCGTGGAATTTGTTTTGCGGCAGCCTTACAGTGCAATATATAAAATATATTGTACAACGTTTGTAAATTGCTATATATAAAACCCCTACATAGGTTCTCCAGCTGATTCTGAAATGCCAAGAATTGTAAAACTAAGATAGTCAATAATTTAAAAGCAGCAATTTTTTTTACAGCGGAGCAAACATCTTCTTTAAGACCATGTGAATAGAACTCAATTTGCTGTACGTAAGCTGGTACAAGTGATTTTGCTGGTTTTGGTACAATAAGTGATCCTCAAGTGATACTTCACAGTTGAAGTTTGTTGGAGGAGTGAATATAAAGTCCAGTCCAGATGCATGCCTGGGGTCAGGGTAAGGGAATGAACTGGAATTTCCAGAGGCTTGTTTTAAGGAGGAGGTTTGTGTCTCTTGTGCACAAGTGGTGCTTGACTCAAACTGTACTGAGGTTGGACAGAACCTTTCCACAGGGGGTCAGTATTGTGTAGCTGGAGGAGTCCAATCTGAAGGTGACATTTGAGCACCTGGATGGCTTTGCTCCCTCTGTTAATGGTATTGGAATTGGTTTGTAACTGCTATGTGTACAGAAACATGGTGTCTTGCATACCGTTCATTCAGTTCAGATCATTATACTACACTGAGGTAAAACAAGCTGTCCTTGATCCTGGTCACACGTCCTTTCGGTCCTTTGTATTTTCTGCCCAGGTCGCTGGCACTATAAACCACTACTCTGACCGTTATGTTACTGTACCGCCTCTGTTTTGCAGGAATAGAGCGGACAGGGTTATGCTCTATTTCCTCGATTTCTATAATCCCTGCATCGAGTGTCTTCATCAGCCAAGGTACCATTCCTTGTATTGGAGCCAGTTACCAGACATTACCAGCTTTGCTGATGCGAGAACCTTGGCTACCGGACATAATCTTGGC
This sequence comes from Hemitrygon akajei, assembly GCF_048418815.1. NCBI lineage: Eukaryota > Metazoa > Chordata > Chondrichthyes > Myliobatiformes > Dasyatidae > Hemitrygon > Hemitrygon akajei. Next base: position 22,374,807 of record NC_133126.1, read on the forward strand.
TATAGGCACAATGGGGCCACCAGAGTTATCCATGATGGCAGAAAATAAATAATAAATAAATAACCCATATAGATTAAGAGGACCGAAAATGTTCCAGTTGCCACCACCCTCCCATATCGAGTTTACCAGCCCTAGTGTTTGAGCCTCTGAAAATAAGCAACCATAACATGTTAACTGGTAAGAATGCGTGCAGACACTAGTCTCTATAAATTTCATAGCGAATTTCATGAGGATGATAATCTAGTAGCTTGTCACTTGGGTAATGACAGTTAGGGCCCTGCTACACAGAATCATAGAAGTATTAGTACAAGAACATACTTTTGTATAGAGGTATTCAACATTATGAGGGGTATAGATAGGGTTAATGCATGCAGGCTTTTTCCACGGTGATTAGAACTAGAGGTCATTGGTTAAGGGTGAAAGGTGAAATATGTAAGGGGGAATTCTTCACTCAGAGGTGGTGAGTGTGAAGCAAGCTGCCAGTGGGAGTGCTGGATCTAGGCTGATTTTGAAGTTTGCACAAGTACATGGACAGGAAGGTTGTGAAGGGGTATGATCCAGGTCTGGGTCGGTGGGACTGAGAAGTATAACAAGATGGGCTGAAGGGCTTGTATCTTTGCTGTAGAGTGCTCAATGACTATTGTAGCTGGGCTGGTTCTTTGCAAAGCCCACCTGGATACCAATCCCACAGCCTGACTCATTGCACTCTACCTTCCCCGTCAAGCGTTTAAAGTTTCCCCTGCAGGTCCAGAATGATCTCCACTTCACACAGCATTCTAGTCTCCGTGCAAAAGCACCCTCATAGGAAAGACCGACGAGTCAAATTCAGTGTGGGGGAAGTGGAGGCGAAGTGAAATGTGGAGGAAGCAGAATGAATGAATGTTTCACATGCCATCTCCCTAATGGGAGCAAGCAGACAGAGAAATATCAGAATCTGCATGAGGTGGAATTGTAAAGGTGCTGGAGTCAATCTGCACTCTCTTGTTTAGGGAAGAATGAGGCAATGATTAATGTGTTTATTGGATCCAGAGCAAAAGAATGTGTTCTGTAATAATGTCTGTGCTGTGAAGTAAAATCATTTTCTATCATGTTATTCAAGCTTGTAATTAGGTTTTGACGTGCCGACCAATGTAGTAATATTACCAGGCTGCAACACATTATTCTTCATTTAATATTCAAAACCACCCAACATATTAAATGTTGCTATTATTATTATGCAGATTTGAGGTCATTTACTTCAAAAGCAAAGAGTTTACAATTTACATGGAATCTGTCTGATTTCTAAGTAAGCTATCTCAGCGATGTACCCAGTGATAGGAGGTCATGGTACTGAAACAAACTCTAAAAACACCTTTAAATGCCTATACTACATTGCTGGTGACTGTTGTCACCTGCAGTGTTTGGGCAACTTGCATTGGACTTGAATTTAATAACTTGGGTGAAGACTAGAACTGGAGGCTGTGGATTAAGGTTGAGAGGCGAAATGTTTAAGGGAGACATGAAAGGCCAGGTCTCCACTCGGAGGGTGGTGAGAATGTGGACCGAGCTGCCAGCAAATGTGGTAGGTGTGGGATAGATTTCAACATTTCAGATAAATTTGGATAGGCACATGGAGGGCTATGGTCTGGGTGAAATCAATGTGATTGGCAGAATAATAGTTCAGCACGGACTAGATGGGCTGAAGGACCTGCTTCTGCGCTGTAAAGTTCCATGACCCTAACTTACAAACCAAAGTTTTAACTGAGTAGGGATTTCCTTGTGTATTTTCTGCCGGATTTGTAATTACTTCCCCTGTGGCCATATATTAAAAATATATAAAATTTTAAAAATCCTCCCCATCTCCTCCATTCTATAGAAACCGTACAGTAGTTAACTTCACTTTGATTCTGTGCCTCCAGCAACACAAATTTCAAAATGCAATTTGCATTTTGTGTATTTTAGCCAGTAGGTATGTATAAATAATACTCAGTATCATTGTTAGAGTTCTTAAACTGGGAATAGATTCATAGAATTCTTATAAAACAGAGGGTGGCCATGTTCACATTCAATACATGTAGCGTCCTTGTGTAGACCTATCTAGTCTCCTATCTCTGCTCTACTCCAGTAGCTCTGAAGATTATTTTCTCTGAAGTACCTCTCAGTGCCCCATCAAGTTAGTATCTCCCAGTCTTCCACGCTCTCTGAATGAGTGCATGTTTTCTGTTTTGCTGTTTCTCAGCTGATGGCCGTAAGGAAATTCTTTGTCAAGCGTGAAAGAAATCTAGTTACAAACCAACATGTATTCGCACCTAGCAAGTAGCTGACAATGAATATGAGAGAATAAGCTGTGGTGTCATAGTCATAGTCGTAGAGCACTACAGCACGGAAACGGGTCCTTCAGCCCATTCAGTCTGTGATGAACTGTTATTCTTCCTATATCCATTGGCCCACGCCACTTCCATTATCCAAACTTCTCTTATGTGGCAATCAAACCTGCATCCACCTTGTTCCACACTCACATCACTCTCTGTGAAGAAGCTCCCCCTTTAACACATGCACTATCGTTCTAGTCTCATCCAACATCAGTAGAGGGAGAAAAGCTAGCTTGCATTTACCCTATCTATATCCCTCATAATTTTGTATACCTCTATCATTCTCCTACGCTCTAAGAAATAATATCCTAACCTATTCAACCTTTCCCTATAACTCAGGTCCTCAAGTCCTGGCAAGATCCTCGTAAATTTTTGTTGGAAAGATAGCTTGGTGATCAGTACATATTTAGCTCTCAACAGCAAAAATGCTGTTCACCTTATTGCTTTAAAAAAACATATTTCTACTTGTTAATCTCCAATGCAGAACAATAATCCCATCTAAGGAGTTCGAAGAGCCATTTTGTACTCTTATACTCAGTTATATTGGGGATGCTCACCACCACTTGAGTTTTCCACATATCGTGCCTACATTCCAAGGGAAAAATTTCCCAACTGTATTTTGTAAACAAACATTGGAATATTTCAGCACTCTACTCCTGCTCTAACACTCGGTGAGATCATGTTGTGATCTGTACTTTAATTCCACCTGCATTTTGCTCATATTTCTGAATGTCTTGGCAAACCAAATACTTATTAATTCCAGATTTGGGATTAATAACTGAGCTAGCTTCTTTGTGGGAGAATATGTAACACATTTAACATTCTTTTTAATCTCTGTCCTGACCACATCTCTCCATAAAAGTATAAATATCTGGGAGTAGAATCTCACAATCAGGATAATATAGGACATCGAGCATGACAGCACAGTACAGGCCCTTCGGTCCATAATACTGTGCCAACCTTTAACCTATTTCAAGATAAATCTAACCCAACCCTCTCACATAAACCTCCATTTTAATTTCATCCATGCTCCCTATCTAAGAGTTTCTGAAATGACCACAAGTTTATCTACCTCTGCCACCACGCCTGGCAGAGGTTCCACATCCCCAAAACACTTTGTGTAACATATTTACATCTGATATTCCCTCTATGTTTTCCTCCAATTACCTTAAAATTATGCTCCCTTGCATTATCCATTTCTGCTCTGGGGAAGAAAGTCTCCAGCTGTACAATTGACCTATGCCTCTTATTAAGTTATTCACCTCTATCAAATCACCTCTCAGCCTTTTTCACTCTGAAGAGAAAAGCCCTAGTTCATCTCACCTATCCTTATAAACCATGTCCTCTAGTCCGGGTAGCATCCTGGTTTATCTCCTCTGAATCCTCCTCCCCTCCCCTGCAGCTTTAGAGTCAGCATCATGTTTAATATCTAACAAGGTTCTGCACGGAAGGTTAGTTAGGAAGGTTCAATCGTTAGGTATTAATATTGAAGTAGTAAAATGGATTCAACAGTGGCTGGATGGGAAATGCCAGAGAGTAGTGGTGGATAACTGTTTGTCAGATTGGAGGCCGGTAGCTAGTGGTGTACCTCAGGGATCTGTACTGGGTCCAATGTTATTTGTCATATACATTAATGATCTGGATGATGGGGTGGTAAATTGGATTAGTAAGTATGCAGATGATACTAAAGTAGGTGGTGTTGTGGATAATGAAGTAGGTTTCCAAAATTTGCAGAGAGATTTAGGCCAGTTAGAAGAGTGGGCTGAGCGATGGCAGATGGAGTTTAATGCTGATAAGTGTGAGGTGCTACATTTTGGTAGGAATAATCCAAAAAGGACATACATGGTAAATGGTAGGGCACTGAAGAATGCAGTAGAAAAGAGTGATCTAGAAATAATGGTGCATAGTTCCCTGAAGGTGGAATCTCATGTGGATAGGGTGGTGAAGAAAGCTTTTGGTATGTTGGCCTTTATAAATCAGACCATTGAGTATAGGAGTTGGGATATAATGTTAAAATTGTACAAGGCATTGGTAAGGCTGAATTTGGAGTATTGTGTACAGATCTGGTCACTGAATTATAGGAAAGATGTCAACAAAATAGAGAGTACAGAGAAGATTTACTAGAATGTTACCTGGGTTTCAGCACCTAAGTTACAGGGGAAGATTGAACAAGTTAGGTCTTTATTCTTTGGAGCATAGAAGGTTGAGGGGGGACTTGATAGAGGTATTTAAAATTATGAGGGGGATAGATAGAGTTGACGTTGATAGGCTTTTTCCATTGAGAGTGGGGAGATTCAAACAAGAGGACATGAGTTGAGAGTTAGGGAGCAAAAGTTTAAGGGTAACATGAGGGGAAATTTCTTTACTCAGAGAGTGGTAGCTGTGTGGAACGAGCTTCCAGTAGAAGTGGTAGAGGCAGGTTCTGTATTGTCATTTAAAGTAAAATTGGATAGGTATATGGACAGAAAAGGAATGGAGGGTTATGGGCTGAGTGCGGGTCAGTGGGACTAGGTGAGAGTAAGCATTCGGCACGGAATAGAAGGGCCAGGATGGCCTGTTTCTGTGCTGTAACTGTTATATGGTTATAATATCATCAGTATATGTCATGAAATTTGTTGACTTTGCAGCAACAGTACAATACAATAAAGTTCAAAGTAAATTTTATTATCAGGGTGCATACATGTCACCACATAGAACCCTGAGAATCTTTTTCTGGGGGTATATTTAGAAAATCTATAGAAAAATAACTTTAAACTGTAAACACAAACTGTAAACTATAAACAAACTGTGCAAATGCAGATATATATAATTAGTAATAAATAATATGTATGAATTAACAATATTTCCTTAATGAACTCAAGGACTCCTTAAGTGAGTCCTTAAAGGAGTGTAGCTATCCCCTTTTGTTCAAGAGCCTGTTGGTTGAGGGGTAGTAATTGTTCTTGAACCTAGTGGTTGAGTCCTGAGACACCTGTGCTTTCTACCTGATGGCAGCAGTGAGTAAAGAGCATGGCCTGGGTGGTGAGGATCTTTGATGACAGATGTTACTTTTCTATGGCGGCATTTCATGTAGATGTGCTCAATAGTTGGGAGAATTTTACCACTGATGTACTGAGCCAAATACATTACTTCTTGTAGGATTTCCTGCTCAAAGGCATTTGGTGTTCCCACACCAGGTTATAATGCAGCCAGTCAACACACTTTGCACCACACATCTGTAGAAGTTTGTCAAGGTGTTTGATGACATTCTGAACTTCTGCAGACTCCTGAGGAAGCAGAGGCACTGTCGTACTTCCTTTGCAATAATATTTATGTGTTGGGTCCAGGCCAGGTCCTCTGAGATGGTGACACACATGAATTTAAAGTTACTGACCTCTCCACCTCTGATCCTCCAATGATTACCGGCTCATGAATCTCTGGTCTCCTTCTCCTGAAGTCTACAATGAGTACCTTGTTGTTACTGACATTGAGTGAGAGGTTGTTGTGATTACACCATTCAGCCATTTTAAATACATAATAATAGGGGAAAACTGTGAATTAGATTAATTATATAAAATAGCTGAATTAAATAAGTAGTGCAAAAATAGAAATGAAAATATAGTGAGTTCATGGGTTCAGTCAACACACACAAAATGCTGGTGGAATGCAGCAGGCCAGGCAGCATCTATAGGAAGAAGTACAGCTGACGTTTTGGGCCAAGACCCTTTGTCAGGACTAACATGGACATGGGTTCAATGTCCATTCAGAAATGGAATGCAGATGGGAAGAAGCTGTTTCTGAATCGTTGTGTGGGCCTTTGGGCTCCTGTATCTCCTTCTTGATGGTGGCAATGAGAACAAGGTATGACCTGGGCGATGGGAGTCCTTAATGATGGACACCGCTTTTTTGAGGCATGGCTCCTTCTACATTCTTCCTGCAATGAGATGACCAGAACTGAACATAATATTCGAAGTGTGGCTTAATCAGTGTTTCATAGAGCTCCAACATTACATTGTGGCCGAAAACTTTGAGTTAAGTTAATGCTGCTCCAAAATGCAATCTATTCTCCCCTGACAGTGCTCTCCATTCTGCAAACTACTAGAAGCTTTGTTATTTCAAGGCGTAATGTATAATTCAAAGGATACTGTAAAATGTTTCCCCTAAAACTCAATATTCTGAAAATATTTTGAAAAACATTAACTTTTGGCAGAATTTAATCATTTTTATTGATTTTAATATCAATATTTTAGCGAGTTATTCTGATTTTTACTCATTTGATTTTCCAGGGTTGCATGAAATTAGGTGCCTGAGAATAAATGGTTCAGCAATAGCACTGTGCCATTTTATTTATCGAACATCTAATGTAAATGTGCATAAATCCATCACCTTAACCTCCTTTAAATAATTCTGCTCATATAAAAGTTACTTCATATTTATAAGATTAAAAATGAAAATTGCGGGCACAGGCTTCCTCAGGCTTGGCTGATGGTCGATCTTAATGAGCTCCTGTTATTAATTTCTCCTCTGCGATCTGCTTGAGTGCAGGGGAGAATGAACATTCATTGATTATTGATTTTCAGAAGCCACGTTATGCCGTTACCTGTGTTTGTTATGTAGGAAGCTGGGATTGCGGTTATGGAAGGGTTGACTTACTTTTGTTGGGTAAGATAGAATCTCATAATTGTATCGTCCAGCTCAGTGTTACATGTTTCCTTGAGGAGCATATCCAACAACAGACTTCCAAATGCCATCGATAAAATAAACATGAGTTCATCCTGTAACATAGGACCATAAGACACAGGAGAAGTATTAAGCCATTTGGCCATCGAATTTGCTCTGCCATCCATCATGGCTGATATATTGTCCCTCTCATCTCCATTCTCCTGCATTCTCCTGATAATAGTTTACATCCTTACCATTCATGAACCTATCAACCTCCACTTTAAATATACCCACAGGCATCTGTGACAATGGATTCCATTGATTCACCACTCTCTGGCCAAAGAAATTGTGCAACTCTGTTCTAATGGGGCATCCCCCACTATAGGAAACATCCTGTCCACGTCCACTCAATGGTGTTTCATACTTTAAATCTTATTCATATATGAGGTGTTACTGAGGGGTGCTGAGGAGGATCTCAACTGTTAATGTATGATTTATGTTTTAGGAATCTCTTCTTAAAGATTAAAGTTTAGTTTTATTTGTCATATGTATGTTTGAAGTTACAGCGCAATGTGTCATTTGCATCAAATCCAGTCAGTGAGGATTGTGCGGGGCAACCCACAAGTGTCACCACACTTCTGGCACCAACGTAGCATGCCCACAACTCACTACCTTTAACCGTCTGTCTTTGGAGTGTGGGAGGAAACGAGAGCATCTGGAGGAAACACACACAGTCACGGAGAGAACGTACAAAGTCCATACAGGCAGCCGCAGGAATTGAACCCTGTTCAATGAAAGCTGCCACTGTGAAGTGGTGCACTAAGCACATGCTACTGGGCTTTCTCCTCTGCATCAGATGTTTGAATGCCTCATGACCCCTTCAACATAACTAATTGTTCATCTTTTGAACTTTTCATTCACTTTTGCAATTTATAATAATTTTTATGTCTTAAACTGCCACAAAACAACAAATTTCATGATGGTACTAATAAAACTATATTTTGATCTGAGACTGTACTTGAACAATCAATTCCTTGGCCATTCGGAGACTGAGCTTGCAATATTTCCAATATTTAGTTCCTACTGTACTTTGAGGGTAGGGGTTGGTGGTGAGGGAATTAGTTTTAAGTTATTGTGAACGTTTGCCTTTTTTTAACCTCCTAAATTCCTGTTAATTACTTACAATATCTCCCTATGCTGTATAGGATACAGAAATTGTGCATTATTGCTAAGGTGCTATTGTTCCTCAAATTTTCGAATATTTACCTTGATATCAAAAGTAGTGGTAGCATCTCCTAACATTTTGCCCCAATGTTATCCAAGGTTTTGCGGTCACTGTTGAAGTTATGGTACTTGTGAGCATGAGGAAAGTTGCCCAGGATGATGTAACAATCTCTGCAGAACTTCCTTTGGTAAAACACATAAAAATCTGCAGGAACTCAGTAGGACAGGCAACATCTATGGAGGGGAATAAACAGTCAATATTTTGGGTTGAGGCCCTTCAATGTGTCTGGAAAGGAAAAGGGCAGAAGCCAGTCAAAGAAGGTGGGATGAGTGGAAGGAGTACAAGCTGGCAGGTGACAGGTGAAACCAGGTGAGGGGGAAGGTCGGGAGGGGGAATGAAGTGTGAAGCTGGGATGCGATAGGTGAAAGAGGTATCCCATGCCAGAGTACTATTTCCAGATTTATTTTATAATATTAACTGAGGAACTGATTTCCTCATTTCCTTGGGGTATGGTTTAAAACATAGTTGCCTCTGGAGAAGGACTGAAATGATTGAATTGACTTTATTTCTTACATCCGTCACGTGTGTGAGGAGTAAAAATCTTTATGTTACATCTCCGTCTGAATGTGCAAATTATAGTAATTTGTAATAAATAGTATGTACAAGATATAGAACTGAACAGTCAATCTAGCTTAGAAATACAATTGTGTCAGCATAAATTAATAAGTTTTATGGCCTGGTGAAAGAAGCTGTCCCAGAGCCCAATAGAATTTCTCCCTTAAATTACAGTTATGCAAGGATTGTGGTTGCTATCTTTATTTATAGTATATAAACTGTAAATGTTAGTATTTCATCATATTCCATACCAATTCTACCAAGATATTCTATCCCACACCCTTAAGTAAACTTGCACAATGCTTTGAATCTTTCTGTGTTGGAGGAACTCAGCAGGTCAGGCAGCATCTATGGAGGAGAGTAAGAGTCAACGTTTTGGTCCAAGGTCCTTCATTGGAATGTAACTGTAGGCTTAGAATATCAGTAAAGTTATTTATTTTTATTTATCATAGATCTAATGAGTTTATATTGTTGTAGTTAACCAGTTCATTAGATGTGCCATTAATCTAAAGTTAATTTTTACTACATAGCAACAGCAAAGTTGGAAGACCTTTTCTAACCCAAGATGTGAGCATACTCTGAAATAAATATATTGGTAGGAAGAATAAGTAAATCCATTAGAATTGCATAGTCCATTTTCAAAGGGTGTTTTCAACACACAGATGTGACTGTTAAATATATAAAGTTTAGGGAGTGGCAAAACAAGTTGAAATGGCTGTTTATTGGGAAGGGATGGAAAATTGTTCACTTTATAAAGAGAGATATGGAGTGCCTATGCAAGGAATTTGCACTGAATTTTGTAAATCACCACTTAAGTTTGAGTTGATGTATGACGGACAAATCTAGACCCTGTAGTCTAGGGAACTAGACATGGCATCATAAGAGGGTGTAAAGGTGATTTACCACAACAGAACATTGATCTAGAGCTTCAATTTGATGGAGAGACCAGCAGAATTGGATTTACTTTTACTTTCAAGGATTCTACAACTCATGTTCTCTGTATTATCTACTTATCATTTTTTTTTACATTGGTTGCTTATCTGTCTTTTTGTGTAGCTTTTCATTGATTCTATTTTATTTCTTCTACTGTGAATAGCTGTAAGAAAATGAGTGGCAGGGTAGTATATGGTGACATATACATTGAAAATAAATTTACTTTGAACTAAGAGCTTAGAAAAAAAATAAGACATAAAAGAGTTGCTGAAAGCTTTTGATGGAGTGAATGAGAAGAAACTGTTTTCAAAGATGAAAGTTGGAGTATCTGAAAGCATGGATGCAAAGTAATAAACACAGGAGATTCTGTAGTTGCTAAAATCTAATGTAACACATACAAAAAGCTGGAGGAATTCAGCAAGTTGGGTAACATCTATGGAGAGGCATTTCACAAGGTCCTGATGAAGGGTCTTAGACTGAAATGTCGGCTTTTTATTCCTCTCCTCAGATTCTGCATGACTTGCTGAGTTCCTCCAGCATTTTGTATGTGGATGGAAAGTAATTGTCCATTGATTCAGAAGCTAGAAAAGAAATAGCATAGCGGTTAGTACAATGCTTTACAGTACCAGTGACCGGGGTTCAATTCCTGCCACTATCTCTAAGGATTTGCATGTTCTCACTGTGACCGTGTGGGTTTTCTCTGGGTGTTCCCTTTTCCTCCCACAGTCCAAAGATGTACCAGTTGGTAGGCTAATTGGTCATTACAAATTGCCCTGTGATTAGGCTAAGGTTAAATAGGGGGTTGCTGGGCTGTGTGGATCGATGGGCCAGAAAGGTCTGTTGCGCACTGTATCTCAATAATAAATAAATTTAACCCTTTGTATAACTAATTATGGGATTAAAAGCACCGTCTGACTGGATTGGGGAAGCAAACTGTAAGAAGAACTTTCAGAAAGTAATTGGATAAATACTTCAAAGGAAAGTTGGCAAGAACAGATGAATGAAAACAACTGAGTAAGTCCTTCAAAGAGAATGATGACATGGTTTCTTTCAGTGTAAATCCTTTCTGCTTTTTTTGCTTTGCTTACTCTTTGGTAGAGCAGTTTGGAGCTTTATGTGCATTTGCAATGAACCGATTGTTGTTCCTTTTAATCTTTGTGTATCTCAGATGTAACACCCACTCTAGAATGCAATTAGCCACCAGAGTTCCACTGGAAGATAAAAAGGTTTGAATGATGTTCAAGGTTGGAATGCAAATCCTTGATAGGTGCTCTCTACTTTTTTTTATTTCTGTTTTTAACCACTACTTATTTTAATTTAACTATTTAATATATATATTTCATTTAATTCAGTTTTTTTCTATTTATTTATCATGTATTTCATTGTACTGCTGCTGTAAACTTCAACAAATTTCACCACATATACTGGTGACATTAAACCTGATTCTGATTCATCAATCTAGATCAGTACAACTTATTGTCCACAGATTTCACTTTGCTTGTCAATTCCTTGTTCAGTGCATTCACAAACTGCAGATGTGCTCTGGATCTGCTGCTCTTTTTTAATATACTTTGGAATTAGGTGATTGCTGAATGGTTTCAGTTATATATCAAAGGTCAAAATAAATGTATTTATCAAAGTACTTGTATGTCACCATTTCATTTTCGTGTGGAGATTCATGGCTTGTGTTTTTTTAGCCCATTACTTCTACTGGGGCATAGACCACTGACAGGATCTCCCCAGAGTCCTCTGTCCTGTACCAGTCTTTCAACTGGTCCCCAGCCTCACCCAGGGATGAAATCTCTGGAGCTTCTGTTGTTCTGGTTTTTATGGGATAAAGGTTCAAAGGTTCATTTGTCATCAAAGCATGTATCCATTTACAACAACTCTGAAATTTGTCTTCTCCAGATAGATCATTCAGAGAGAAACATCTAAACCACCCCCCCCCATCTATACAAAGAAGAACGGCATCCCAATCATCAACACCCCCAAATCTCCCCTCACCCCCACACAAAATGTAACGGCAGCAATGACCCCCGAGAAACCTCTCCCATGTACAAAAATATAAGAGAATATCAACCCCCTAACACCCTCCCCTCGTACAACAAAATGGAAAAGGAATGGGTCATTTAAAAATAAACACAATATAAAAACCATTAGTCTGAAAAAGTCCACAGTCCATAAACAGAATAGTCCCAATCCATTTACGCAGAGCCACAATACCACCTTACAATATCACTGATACTCATCAAAAGAGGGGGACACCACACAAGGAAGAGAGGCCTACCCACCGATGGGCTGCTCGCAGTCTCCTTCTCCTGCAGCGATTAAAAGAAAGAAGTCGGCGCTAAAGCATTAGCTCACGCCCCATCTCGAAGTTTCTTCTCATCGAGGCTGTCTGAGTACACGCTTGCTTCCCGGAATCTTCTCAGAGCCAGTAAAGTTCATATCAGCCAAACGATCTCCAAACTGTAAATCACAGGCTCTCGCAGTCCCAGAGATACATTCAAGGTGAAAAACAGACGTAAAAGAAGTGAAAAAGCTATTTCCATTTGCTGTCTGGAAGATGTCAACTGAAGGAGCATTGTGCATTGGCGCCATCTTGACCAGAGGTATAGAGTTTCTAGCCCCATGCCCAATCCTTCTCCTTTTGCAGCCAGGTTTGGGACCATCCATGATGGAATTAGACATTCATGGTAGATCAAAGAAATACAATGGATAACCTTCATTAGGATCTCAGCCTGAAACGTTCACTATTCACTCTGCTTTCATAGATGCTGCCTGACTTGTTGAGTTCCTCCAGCATTTAGTCTGGGTTGTTCTAGATTTTCAGCGTCTGAGGAATCTCTTGTGTTTATAACAATGCAGAATAAAGTCTAAAAGCTATAGAGGAAGTGCAGTGCAGATATTGCACCTTCTCTGATCTTCAAAATAAGGTCGAAGTACACATATATCACCATACACAACCCTGAAGTTCTTATATGCATATTCAATAAATGTGGAATAGAATAATAACCATCGTAGAATAATGAAAGGCCATACATACTTGAGCATTCAGCCAGTGTGCAAAGGACAATATTCAAAAGCACTTCACCGCCAAAGAAGTAGTTCAATGGCACATTGTTTTTCTTTAAACATTGTGGCAATTTGTTTGTACATACAGCAGCAATGCTGTACCAGTTGTGATGACATAAATTTGACTAGAACTTCAGCAATATTAGTTTAGTGATCAATATTGGCCACATACCTGGGAAGCCCCTCTGTTAACTTTTGAATGGCACAATGGGATATTTCTAAGCCTTCTTGGGCATATAGAGTACTAATCAGAGAGTGCAGCATGTATGTTTTGATATACATAGGACAAATAAAACTCTTCAAAAAGAAGAACAAAAAGACAATTACTGTCTAGGCTGCAGAGGGCTACCAGCTGCCAACATTCAGCACATGCTGGCAGCTGATCGTCCACAATAGCTATGCCCCTCGGACAATAAAGAGCATCAACAGTGTCAGAATTGCTGATTACCTAAATGTTTGCTGTCGTAAACAAAATAGAAACAAGCTGACAGGGAGTGGTGCGAATCCAGTATAACACCAATCAAAAGTGGTCCTGAGCGAGGGAGAGTGGCCAGGCCATTGCTCATCCTGTCCATATTACGCAAAAGTAGTGATCAGCTAACACCTTCATCTGTGATGCAGCACAAGCTCCTGACTGGCGATTCAAGTTCCTTGGAGTGTGTTATACTCTATACTTCCAATTCCTTGGCATTATGATTTCAGAAGATCTGTTTTGGGTCCAGCATGTAAGTGCCATTACAGAGAAAGCAAGGCTGTATCTCTGCTTTCCTTGACGTTCGATGAATTTCTATTGGTGCACAGTGGAGAATATACTGACTGGTTGCATCACAGCCTGGTATAGAAACACCAATGTCCATGAACAGAGAAGTTTTCAAAAAGTAGTGGATACAGTCTAGTCCATCACCCTCCAACTACAGAGCACAAATACAAGGAGCACTGCCACAGGAAAGCAGCATCCATCTTCAAGAATCTCCACCATCCAGGCCATTCTCTCTGCTTGCTGCTGCCATCGGAAAGAAGGTACGGAAGCCTCAGGACTCACACCATCAGGTTCAGGAAAAGTTATTGCGCTCAACTATCAGGCTCTTGAACCAAAGGGATAACTTTCCTCAACTGTGCTTACCCAAGGCTGAACTGTTTCTACAACCTATGCATTCACTTTCACGGGCTTTTCGGCTCATGTTCTTGATATCTATTCATAATTATTATTATTATTATTTCTTTTTGTATCTGCACAGTTTGTTATCTTCTGTACATTGATTGTTTGTCCATCTTGTGTACGAGTTTTCATTGTGTTTCTTTGCATTTACTGTGAATTACAAGAGAAAGAATCTCTTGTATGTGGTTGTTGTATATGGTGACATATGTACTTTCATAATAAATTTACTTTGAACTTTGATCATTATTGCTTTATCTTGTTGTACCTCAAGGCACTGTGTGATGATCTGAATTGTATGAATAATATGCAAGATAAGCTTTTCACTGTAACATGGTACATGTGACAATAATAAACCAATTCCAGCTCGAGCATGCCCCAGGCAGCAAGGTAGCATAGTGGTTAGCATAACATTTTACAGCACCAGTGATCGGAGTTCAACTCCCACATTGTCTGTAAGATGTTTTGACATACTCCCCACAACTGTGCGAGTTCCCTCCAGGTTCTCTGGTTTCCTCCCACTTTCCAAAAATATACTGATCAATAAGTTTTAAGAGTTGTGGACATGCTGTGTTACGCCAGATGCATGGTGATATTCACAGGCACAATCCAACACAATCCTTGGACTGTATTGGTCACTGACACAAAATAATGCATTTCTCTGTATGTTTCAATATACATCTGACAAGTAAAATGAATCTCAAGTCAGAAGATAGTTGTTTAACTTTAGAGATGACCACAAGTTAGGAAAGGAATGCATGTATTGCATATTTTACAAACTCAGGACATGCCAGACTGCTTTATAGCCAATAAAATATTTTATATTGTATAATGTAGGAGGCATGGCAGCTGATTTACTCAAAGACAGTCCCCTTCAACAACATGGTGATGTTGATCAGGTAACTTAATTTACATGCAAAGAGCAAACTACTGGAGAAACTGAATGGGCCAGGCAGGATCTGTCGAAGTACAAGTCAAAGTAAATGTATTATTTAGTACAATGTGTCACCATACACTATTAGATTTGTGCAGGCATTTACAGGAAAATAAAGAAATACAATGGTGTGTGTGTATAAGCAGTATAAAACAAAAAGGAAATATATACACGCATGTGTACGCGCGCACACACTCACTCATATGGCATAAATTGTAGAGTTCTTGAAAGTGAATCTGTGAATCTGCAGATTGTAGAATCAGTGTTGTAATGAGTAGTCTTTGATCATGGATGCTTTTAACTTGTGGTAATACTTCCTTATAAGTGTGCTTAATGTTAGGGAGGGAATTCTCTGTGATAGACCAGGCTGTTCCCACCCTTTTGTTGGACATTTCCATCCCTTGACATTAGTGTTCCATACCAGGCTGTGATTTCACCAGTTAGGATACTCTTCATTTGCATCTATAGATGTTTGTTAAAGTTAGTTTTTGGTGACATGTCGAATCCATGTAAACTTCTTGTTTGTGTAGACTGGATGCCAGTCTACCTAAAGAAAGTCATAGTGCTGGAAAGGTGCTGAAAATTTTCACAAAGATGTTAGCGGAACTGGAGAGATTGAACCATAACAGTGGGAGATTTTTCCTTGGAGTATAGGAAGCTGAGGGATGACCTTCTAGAGATTCATTAAACCATGAGGGGCATTGGTGAGGTGAATGTTCACTATCGATTTCCCAGGGTAGTGGAGTCTAACACTAGAGGGCATTGGTTTAAGGTGACAGGGAAAAGATTTGAAAGGAATTGGAGAGGCAATTTTTTCTACACTGAGGATGTGGAATGAATTGCCAGTGGTGGAGGTGGGTAAGTTTATGACATTTAAAAAAATTCTTTCCATGCTGCATAACTCTCCTGTTCTTAGAAAAATCTCTGGTTCTTTGAAGTATTATTATGTAATATTTGTGTACATTTTGGAGACAAACAGGGTCTCAGTCTAATGTTTCATTTAGTAGATGTTGTCTCCAATAATGCAGTGTTCTATGGGAATAAGTGTGGCATGATAGCGTAGTGGTTAGCATAACACTTTACAATGCCAGTGATCGGGGTTTAATTCCCACTGCTGCCTGTCAGGACTCTGTATGTTCTCCCTATGACTGCGAGGGTTTCCTTCAGGAACTCCGGTTCCCTCCCACACTCTCAAGATGTGTGAGTTAATCGGGGTTAGTAAGTTGTGAGCATGCTATGTTGGTGCCGGAAGAATGGCGACTCTCGCAGACTGCCCTCAGCACTTCCTCCAACTCTACCGTCCACAGATGCAAACAGCACATTTCACTGTATGATTCGATGTGCATGTGACGCGTAAAGTTTATCTTTGACTATTGCACAATAGTACCAGGCCTTGATTTTAGTGTTTAAAACTGTGGAGAAGAGCTTGATGGCAGAATAGCTTGAATGAAACTAGGTGTACCATGATTTTGATTCACGCTGTTGACCTGCTGCAGCTCGTGTGCCCATCGAGTGAGTGGCTTTTGGAAATGTGTCCTTCTGAGACAGCAGTAAAGGTCCCCAAGGTCCAACCACTGGTACCACCAAAACATTATTGAGATATTTGTTTCTAACTGATGATAGAAAAGTGGAGGGTTATGTAAGAGGGATGGGCTAGGTAGATTTTAGAGTAGGTTTAAAAGTTGGCACAACATTGTAGGTCAAAGGGCCTATATTGTGCTATGATGTTCTGTGTTCTGTTTTCTAACTTCTATATGTTCTACTATTCAGTAGGTTAATGTTCATTAAGATAGATGAAATCACAAAGCGCACTAGCAGCTTTACTTCATTATGAGTTCGAAGAGATTTGGTATGTCACCAAACTCATGCCACTTTTTACAGATGTTGTACTGCCAGGGTTGCTGGAGGAGGTGGATATATTAAGGACATTTAAGAGACTTTTAGGTAGGAATGTAGATGGAAGAGAAATGAAGGGCTATGTGGGAAGGAAGGGTTAGATTGATCTTGCAGTAGATTAAAGGTTGGCAGAAGGGACTGTACTGTGTTGTAACGGTTTATGCTCTAATTGCAATCAACTAATTATGGAAAACAAGGTGCTCGTTAACATCAGCCAGTTGTGCAAATGTAAGGAGCCGTTATTATTCTTGAGTTGATGGTGGATCTGGCCAGTCGTTATTCTTTAGATTTTCCTGGGTTGTTTTCCCTGACCACTGTGGAGGGCACTGTCACATCCTCACTGGCTGCAACATCCACGGGAGAAAAGGAGCACCAAGGCACTGGTGACGTGAGATACCAAATAACAGTGATACATTTCAGAATTCAAGGCTCATTGTAGAAGTGATGCTAGAATAAGGTGATGAATAATTTGTGTCTGTCTTCGTGGAGAAAAGTCAAGAAACCCTTGAAGAAAAAGTGTAGAATTCATTACAGTGAATATGGGGCTAAATAAATCTGTTCCAATTAAAGACCTCTACAACATAGTACAAGCCTTCTGGCTCATGCTGTTTTGCCAAAGTTTTACTCGAAGATCAATCTAACCCTTCCCTTCTACATAGCTCTCTATGTTTCTATCATCCACGTGCCTATGTAAGAGTTTCTTAAATGCCCCTGATTTATCTGCCTTTACCACCACCCTTGGCAGGACCTTCCATGCACTCGCCACTCTCAAAAAAAACTTACCGCTGATGCTCCCTGGCATAATCTATGTCTGCCCTGGGAGAAAGTCTCTGGCTATTCATCCAATCTACAGAATGTCCCCTATCATCTTGAACACCTAAGCATAATTAGTGAGACAACAAGCCAGTAAGTCCCCAGGGCTTGATGACTTGCAGGCTGCCCCAGTACAACCTTAGGTTGTATTGGTTGTCAATGCAAATAACACATTTCACTGTATGTTTCAATGTACGTGTGATCGATAAATCTGAATCTGGTTTGCATCTTAAAGATTTGAAAGCAACATCAAGGAGATAGATGATGCAGTGCTTATTATTTTCCAAATTGATAGACAGCAATTGTAACACCACTATTCAAGAAGTGAGCTAGCTATAAATAGAGGGCAGTTAACCTGCCATCAGTGGGACAGAAAGTGGAAGAAGATGTTATTAAGGTAGATTCAACAGGGTACTTGCAAAATACACAGACTGGGCAGAATCACCATGGATTTAAGGATTGGAAATATTTCTTTCAAGGTTGTAATGAGTAGAGTAGATAAGCAGGAGCCAGTGCCCTATTGGAACACTCACAAAGCCTTTGATAAATTGCCACACAAGATGTTATTAACAGAGATTAGAATGTGTGAGATGTGGAGCATTGATTAGGATGAACTAATAGACAGAAAACAGAGACGTTTATTTGGATTGGGAGCCTGTACAAACGAATAGAATTGATGCTGAGGCCCCAGTTATACACAATATATATTGATGGCTTGGATAAGAGGACCCTGTTTGTTGTTGATACAAAGGGTGACAGTGAGAGGAGGAAGTATTCAAAGGCTCATGGGGCTATGATGGTCAAAGTGAATTGGTGAGGACATGGCCCTGGGATACAGGAGAGTATTCTGATCAGCCACTGGTAGTAGTGACGGTAAAGCAAATATAAACTGGTGAGAAGTTCAAAAGGACCAACTAACGAAGTTATTTAGGGTAGCACTGTAGCACCGCGATTAATGTAATGCTTTTACAGTGCCAGTGACCTGGGTTCAGCTCCCACCACTGTCATTAATGAGTTTTCTCTATGACCATGTGGGTTTCCTCCTGGTGCACTGGTTTCCTCCCACATTCCAAAACCTAAGTGTTTGTAGCTTAATTGGTCACGTGGGCATACTTGGTCTGTTACTGTGGTGTTTCTGTAAATGAAAAAAAAGTTAAAAAAGTAAGTTTTGCAAGTAATAAGGCAATTAGGCAGCCAAATGGTCTCTTAGCCTTTATTGCATAAGCTTGGAGTTCCAGATTCAAGAAATCTTGTTGAAATTATGTGTGTCCAGGTGACACTGTGGTATGGCGTGTAGGTCTGATCTACCTATCTAAGGAAGGACAATAGTGGTAGAGCGCTGGATGATCACCAAATGGAATTTTCAGATGACACGATAGTTTGAGAAGGACAGACTGACAGACTGACTGCTACAAGGATGAGAGGTGATCTCATTAAACATTTTTTTTTAATGGACTTGACCAGGCAGATGCAGGGATGATATTTTTCCCTGGTAACGTTTTATGCAACCAAGGGCCACATGATCAGCAGTTTGTCATCCATGACCGAATTGAGAAATATTTTCATTCAGGTTATGGTGAATATTTACGTTTTCTATTCAGAAAGACTGTGGAGGGTAAATCTGTCAAAATAAAGATAAACAGATTGTTGATTATTAAGGGAGTAAACATGCAGTTATTATAGGATATAGCTAATCTTTTACCAATGATGGCCCAGTCAAAGATTGGCCATTATCTTGTTCATGACTGGCATAGTTGGGTGGCCTCACATCATTTTTGATTGTCTCTCCTTTATCTGTGTTATTTGCTGCCAAGCTTCGGTTCCAAGGGAATGCTGGCATCTAAAACAATGCATTTCACCATGTACTTTTCTGTACTGTATATATGATAAATAAATCTTAATCTGAAATCTGATTTCCTCAGATCGTCGGACTAACCATAATATCTTTAGATCTTTACATCAAAATGAGAAAGCAACAGCATGCTATTATTTGTAAAGACTTTATAGCAAGTAGAATAAATCAGAATATGAACATATTTTCATAATTGTATCTGAAAAACATACAATTTCAAAATTCCAGTCTACAAACATAATATGTTTTATATTAAGTTCCTAGAAGTTCTTTACACAGTAAAATCTAATTTAATAAAATCATTTCATACCCTGAAAAATGATGCCTTTGTACATATTAAATTTTGACCGATTCACAAATACGTTATATTCTTGGTAATTCAATTAATTTCACCTGATTCTGTGAAAGCCTTGGCCAGTGGAAGGGGTTGAATCATTCATGCCACCTGTGTCAATGAGCTGGAGATGTGGAGAATCTGTTTATTTTATCTCAGTGATTGCCATTGGTTCTGTAACCCAGTATGCCACCTTGTCTCCAGGATAGAGAAGCAAAGCTTCAAATTTCACAACATGCATCAGTGATAATAAATCTGATTCTGAAATACTGTACACTGATTAGCAAATGGAGTTGTGAAAATTGGGTTTATCTTAGAGTTATAGAGTACTACAGCACAGAAATAAGTCCTTCGGCCAATCTAGACAATATCAAACTATTGGTCTGCCTAGTCCAATTGACTTGCACCCGGACCATAGCCATCCATACCCCTCCCATCCATGTATCTATCCAAATTTCTTTTAAATGTTGAAGTCAACCCCACATCCACTTCAGCTGGCAGTTTGTTCCACACTCTCACCTCCCTCTGAGTGAAGAATTTCCCCCTTGAATATTCTCACATTTCAATAACCCACAGTCATTGAAAATGACTTTGAAAACCTAACCTCTAGCATGCAGAATCATCATTTAGACAACATAATTAAGGCTTGTTTTATTTTGCAAAATAATAAATTCCAAGTATTTGATTTGGCAGATGGCACATGGAACACTTTTTTTCAAATTGTATTATTCTTATTCCAGTCCTTTGTATTAAGAGTGTTGGTTACAAAATATAGGACAATATATCGTGGGCATGCAGCATTGGCACTGGAAGCATGGTGACACTTGTGAGCTGCCCTGTGGGCTGTGTTGATCACTGGTGTGAAATGAAGTACTGTATCTTTTAATGTACGAGTGACAAAGAAAGATCTTTAAGCTTTATATTTTACTTTAAGAGGGAACTGCAAGCTATAAGGCTTCCATGGATAGGGATTCATTCTTGGTTTCATGCCCTTAGAGTCTGATATAAATCCAGGGTGGAACGGTAGTGTAATGGTTGGCATAAGGCTTTACAGAGCTAGCAATCAGGGTTCAATTCTCACCTCTATCTGTAATGAGTTTGTACATTTTCCCCATGACTGTGTAAAAAATGTTGTACTTGCTTCTAAGATCCAGGCCACTTAACTTCTGTAGAACTGAATTTTGAGTGAGGGGAACAATATGAAAGTGCCACCATCTCATGCCTTTAGTTACAGGACTGAGGATTAATTTTTTCCTTCCGAACAACATCTCCCTGAGGGGCACCAAAATACCCTTGAGGAAAGGGCTTACATTTCAGAAGAAAGGTATTGGTTCTAACCTGTGCACACACATTCTATATCAAATATTGGCAAATGGCTGAGGAAATCAAGCCAAAGAATGTACAAACAAGTCAAATCACAAACATGCCTTAAAGATATAGGTTTTAAAAGACAAAGTGAGAACTCTTCAGCATTTGAAGCAACGCAAAGTTGACTTATCTCCAGTTTATAAAGGATCTCAGCTCGGAAGCGTCACAATTATGATAAAACAGGGGTTCTCAACCTTTTTTATGCCATGGACCAATACCATTAAGCAAGGGGTCCGAGGACCTCAGGTTGGGAACCCCAGAGATAGAAGCTGAGTGGAAAGTTTGAGCACCTTTCAAAGTTTCAGCGATACATTTAATGTCAGGAAAATGTATACAATATACATCCAGAAATACTTTTTCATCACAACCATCCACGAAAAACAAGGAACTGCCGCCGAAGATTGAATGACAGTTAAATGTTAGAACCTCAAAGTCCCCTCCCTCCCGCACATAAGCGGCAGCAAGCAATGATCCCCCTGCCCCCACCAGCAGAAAAAGGCATCAGCCCCCACCACCGAGCTCTCAAGCATACAACAACAAAGACCCAGACTTGCAGTACCCTAGAGACTACTCGTTTACTCGGTATTCGACATACCACAGGCTCTCTCTCTCTCCCTAATGAGAAAGAGGTGTCTCCAGTTCACAGTGAGAGAGGAGACATACCAAAAAACTCACTGGTTTACAATGTTAAAAGTCTGTTGCATCACTTTTTGTGAGCTCTGTGCCCAAAGTTTTCAGGTCTCCGGGCACATAGTCTTCGATCTTCCGACTCCCACGACATACTGATCTCCTGCCAGGACACTGACCTTCGATTTTAAACCCCTCCCCCACTCCATCTCCAGAGCCATGAAATCTTGGACCTCCAAAGGCGAGCGAGGCTCTTAATCCGCACCCTTGGCATGTCAAATAACAGTCAGTCGTGAAAGCTGAGAGCGGGTCCCATTCCTGCAAAGGACCATAGTCAGCATGTAACTCCAGGTCAGGGTCTTCAAAAAGAACCCTGAAAGGGAAAAAATAGAGATATTAAAGATAGAAATAGAGCTATTTACAAAGATGCAAGCAAAGGAGTCACCATTACCTAATGTAGAAATGACCAAAAAATTTTAGTATTTAAGCATTGCTTATGCTTAATGCAGAAGAATAGTTCAGATACATGAAATTATAAAATACTGCGATAAAATGACGAAAAACGACTTCACTCCTTTTAACAGGGATATTGTTAAAAGGTATCTGGTTGAAGAATGGGAAAGAGCCGAGGGATTTTTTTTCTGCCCCCCCCCCCCCCCACCCCATAGGATGGCATAAGGGTAATAGATGCAGAAACATTTAATTGAAAGATTCTTTGGTGCTGAAATCCCCAAGGTCACAGACCAGGATGGAGGTAAAGGTCAAGTGGTCATCTACTGCCATTGCACAAGCTGCTGTCCTCATACATGTATCTGTAGTGTGGTTCACGGTAACATCAATGAATGTACAAACCAAAAAATCTGATCTTTCTCTCACTCTCCCATTATTTCCCCAAGTTATCTACCCAACTTACATTGCCCTTCTAGCTTTATATTCCTCCTCTAAGAAACGGCTGTACATTTTGAGTTACATGACCACTTTGTCGTGCACCTTCGCTCCGTCACTGCACAAAGCAGGGTTTCCTGGTGATTTCAATTGTTCTTCCCATTCTGACATGTCTGTTCATCGCCTCCTCTACTACTGCAACAAGGCCACACTAAGGATGGAGGTGAAACACCTCATATTCTGAATAAACTCTTCTCAGTCTTCCAGTCAAGTTCAGGTGTCGATTATAACTTCTGTTTAGATGTACAATATATAACTAATCTCTCTAATTTCCAGTATTTTCTCCTCAAACCATCTTTTTCCATCCCCCATTCTGGATTTGCTCTCACTCAGTTACTTCTTCTCACCTGCCTCACCTCCCTCTGGTGCCCTTCCTCCATCCATTTCTTCCATGGTCCATTATCATCTCTAATAAGATTCTTTCTTCTTCAACCCTTTACCTTTTCCACTTTCACCACTCATTTTCTTACTTTATCCACCTACCTTCCCCCTCCCACCCACTTTCCCCTTCAGCTGGCTTCACCTATTACCTGCCAGCAGGTACTCCTCCCCCTCTCCCCACCATCTTGTTCTGGCTTCATCCCCTTTCCTTTCCAGTCCTAATGGAAAGGACTGCTTATCAACAGTTTATTCTGCTCCATTGATGCTACCCGAACTTCTGAGTTCCTCCAGCACTTTGTGTTGCTCTTGATTTCCAGCATCTCCAGAACTTCTTGCATTTGTCAATCTTCCCCCTTCCTTTCCAGTCCTGATGGAAGGTCTTGGCCCGAAATGTCGTCAGTTTATTTCCCTCCATAGATGCTGCCTGACCTGCTGAGTTCCTCCAGCATTTTGTGTGTGTTGCTCTGGATTTCCAGCCTCTGCAGTATCTCTTGCATTTATGATTTCTTAACAATGAATTCAAGTTATAAAGGAATATATTGCATATCTAAACAAGATTTGTTCTAGCTTTCTGAAATGCAGCATACTAATATAATCATTGTGAGTAAATTTGTAATCTAATTGAAGGAAAATCTATGAAGTTAAAATTAAGTTCAAAAATTTCTATCAATTGGGCAGTTAGGTCAAGTTAAAGCAATGAAATATGCTTGAGTGTTGGTATAATTTAAAATGGAACACTGGTTAACCAAGTAACTCATTACCAAAGTTATACTGCCAAGTTAAATATTTTTGTTGGATGGAGGTGTCTTAGAATGTCAAGTCAGTTTGGAATCCACCAACCACTTGACCTGTGGTCAGTGTGTAATTAATAGCCTGTGTAAAATTTACATCACATGAGAGTCGAGCTGTGATCTATCCAGCAGATGGCATATGTAGAAACAACTGCTACCAATTTGCTCATAGCAAGTGCCTTGAGTATGATAAAGCCTAGCTCCCAAAGATTTTCACAGGTATTAGTCAGATGATGCTCGACACCAAGCTAACAAGAAATACAAAAATCATAAGCCTTAGTCAAAGTGCGAGGTTTCAAAGGCAACTTCAAGGACAAGCTTGTTTTAACTTAGTTGCATACTAAATTTATTCCTTTCTACACTGTTGCCTGCCCTGCTGAGTTCCTCCAGCATTTTGTGAGTGTTGTGTTCTAGATGATTACCATGTGATCAAACCTCTCCTTGGATGTGTCTTTCATTTGGCTGGACCCAGCACTGAGAGGGTGTGCATTAGACATGGTTAATTAGCTAACAAATTTATCAAGTTTGTTTTCTTTCCTTAAGAACACCAATAGTAATTGTTTTGCTTAAATTGAGAAGAGACCAGATATAGGGAGAATGTTCTCAGTTGTGGGGAAGAGCTTAATTTAGAGCTATCTACATAAGCCACTAAGGAATCTAATTGGAAGTTCAGGGAAAAAAATGGAAACTTTTGTGAACAATATATATAGGTTTAAGGGGAAGTTGAGTAGTTCACAAGGAAGAGGGAAATGGAGGGTGACGCTGACAGACTCGGAAGGAACAAGATGGAGTGAAACTTGTGGAACAAAATGGGATGATTGATCGAAATGCCCCATTTGTTCTGTATGTCTGTTGTCCTGTAAGGAAGAATTTAACATTTGTATTAGCAATATTTATTTGCTAAGATAAGCACAGATACAGACCCTTCCAGCCCAATGAGCCCACACTGGCCAATTATACCCATTTGAGCAATTAACCTACTAACCCATGTATCTTTGGAATATGGGAGGAGTCCGGGGCACGTGGTGGAACCCACATGATCATGGGGAGAAGCTACAAACCTGGGTCACTGGCGCTGTAGTAGCGTTATGCTAATTGCTATGCTACTGTGCTGTCCCTATTGTTAGAGTTGCAGGAAAATTTAATTATGTCTTCAAGATCAAATTTAACTGCTAATTATATTCTTATTTAGTTCTATGTATGTAGTCAATGGAACACCATTAATCCATTAAAGCTAAAAGAAAAATTCTTTAAAAATTCAAAGAATACATGGTATTGCATATAGATGTAGGTAGGGACTTTCTGTCCAAAATTTCATTGTTCTGGAACTGAATGGATTGTTATCGCATAACAAAACTCAAATACTGGAAACTTTCAGTAGCACAGGCAACATCTCTGGTTAGAGAAAAGTGGTTGTATTTCACCTCAAAGACTTAAATTAGCAATTGCTGCCTCTTCGAAGGTTATGTGTTAACAGATGGTGATGTTATGACCGACTTGTTCAGTTCTGCTGTTGGTCCTTGGGGGATCCTTCTCTCCCAGCAGCTCAAATTCCGTTCTGAGCATAGTTATGGCTACATTCGTGAAAAGGTGTCCAGCAGATGAAGAGTTCATGCTAATTGAATCAATCAGAACTTAAATGAATGTAATTGCATTCTACTGGTTTCTGTAGCAGAAGATTAAGCTTGAAAGACTCGTCTCTCGTTGCTACTGTAAAATGCATACACACAGTGGCTACTTTATTGGATTTCTCCCGAACCTAATAAAGTGGCCACTGTGTGTATTCGTGGTCTTCTGCTGCTGAAGCCCATCCACTTCAAGATTCAAAGTGTTGTGTATTCAGAGCTGCACTTACACTCCACTGTTGTAATGTGAGCCTATTTGGGTTACTGTCACTTTCCTGTCAGCTTGAACCAGTCTCACTGACCTCTTTCACTAACAAAATGTTTTGCCCACAGAACTCTCAGTCACTGCAGTTTTTTTTTTGTTTTTTGTATAATTCTCTGTAAATTCTAGGGACTGTTGTTCATGAGGATCCCAGAAGATCAACAGTTTCTGAAATATTGAAACCGCCCTGTCTGGCACCAACAATCTTTCCTTGATCAAAGTCAATTAGATCATAGTTCTTCTCCATACTGATGTTCGGTTTCAACAACAATTGAGCCTCTTGACTTTTCTGCATGCTTTTATGCATTGTGTTGCGGCCAGCTGATTAGATATTTGTATTAATGAGCAGGTGTACCTAGTAATGTGACCATTGAGCATTGGCCTAATAGAAATAGAAATCACTGATTTCAATGGTTTGGTGTACGTTTGTTATTGTCACCTGTACTAAGATACAGAGTAAAGTTAGTTTTGCATACTGTTTATACAGATCAAATCATTATACAGTGATTAGAGGCAGGACAAAGTAAAACGAAGACAGAATGGAGAATAAAGTGTTACAATTACGTAGTGCAGGTAGACAATATTGTGCAAGATATTAACGAGGTAAAATATGAGATCCAGAGTCCGTTTTATCGTACTAGAATATCATTCAAGGTTCTTATTACTGCAGGATCAAAGCTGTCCTTGATCCTAGTGGTATGTGCTTTCGGGCTTTTGTATCTTCTGCCTAATGGAGGTGGGCAGGAGACAGAATATCTGGGGTGGGTGAAGCCTTTAAATATGCTGGCTGCTTTATTAGAGGCATGAGGAAGTATAGACAGAGTCCATGAAGGGGTGGATGATTTCTGTGATGTGCTGAGCTGTGTCCACAACTCTCTGCAGTTTCTTGTGGTCCTGGGCAAAGCAGTTGCCATACCAAGCTGGTTGGCATCCGGATAGAGTTATTTTTCTGGTGCATTGGTAAAAATTGGTAGGGGTCAACAGAAACATGCCGGATTTCTTCAGCCACCTGAGGACGTGGAGGCATTGGTGATCGATCTTGGCCATGTTGACTGATGACATTCACTCTGAGGAACCTGAAGCTTAGAGCCCTCTTAACCTCAATGCCTTCAATGTAAGCGGGGCAGTTGCACCATCCGGCCTCCAGAAGTCAATGATCAGCTCTACTGTTTAGCCCACTTTGACTGAAAGGATTTGTCATGACACAAGTTCCTTATCTCCTTCCTGTACCCTGACTTATCATTATTTGTGATGAAGCCCACTATGGTGGTCCTGAGGAAAGGTCCCGACCTGAAACATCGACCATTTACTCATTTCCTTAGACGCTGCCTGGCCTGCTGATTGCCTCCAGCATTTTCTGTGTGTTGTCTAGATTTCCAGCACCTGGAGACTTTCTTGTGTTTGTGATTCCACTGCATGGTAATTCTCTGCAAACTTGCAGATGGAGTCAGAGCAGAATCTAGCCATGCGGTTGGGAGTTTACAGAGAATGGAATAATAAGCGAAGGACGCAACCCTGTGGAGCACCAGTGTTTAGAGTAATCGCAGTGGAGGTGTTGCTGCTCATCAACCAATTGGTCTGTTGGGTCAGAAAGTCAATGATCCATTTGGACAGGGAGCCATTGACTCCCAGGGTCCGGAGTTTGGTGATGAGTTTGTCTGGAATTATTGTACTGAAAAGCGGTACTGTAGTCAATAAACAACAGCCTGACATACATGTGTCTTTACTGTCCAGATGCTCCAAGGATAAGTTTAGGGCCAGGGAGATGGTGTCTGCTATAGACCTGTTTTAGTGGTAGGCAAAACTATGCATTAAATGTACAGAGTTGAGTTCCAGAAGATGGAATATTCTCTTACATGCTTAATGCTGATACCCAGAGGCATATTTTTCCACCAGATTCTGAAATTCTATGTAAGAGCAGGGAGTCCTGATTTCAACCCTGCAAGGAATCAAGAGAGAATGAAGCCATGTAAATAAGGCTTGGCAGTGAACTCACAAGGATAGTGATTGTTCAGGGGTAAATACAGATGGGGCAATTCAACTGGTATGCCTTCTATGCAAATATGCAAATGACAATAGTGGATCCACTTTCCTGACTATCTCTCAGAACTTGAAGTGGCAAGAACTTCCAAACTCATTATTAGTAATAATTCCAAGTGAAAGAGCAATGTAAACCAGTTGCAGTATTGGAACGGCACACACAAAATTCTGGTGGAACTCAGTAAGTCGAGCAGCATCTATGGAGGGAAATCAACAGTTGATATTTTGGGCCAAAATTATGTCACTCCAAATATGCTGCATGATCTATTGAGATCCTCCAGAATGTTCAAGGCTCAACTTCATTCACCATTAAAAGTACATTTACATATACAGTGTAAGGAATTTGCTGTGATATGTAGGGGTAACATGCCACAAAGTAACAATTTTCAACAATACTAAACAATAGTCTGTTGAATAGAAGTAAAGTTAGAATAAAGTATGGAATGAAATGTTCATAAATACCAGCAAGTATTTACAATGTAAACAGAATTATAAACAGTGAATCATAAACAGGAGAAGGCCTGTGAATGCTGGAAATCCAAAGCAACACACACAAAATGCTGAAGAACTGAGTAGGTCAGGCAGCACCGATGGAAATGAAAGCTGACATTTCCTGCTGACACCTTCCTCAGGACTGAGAAGGAAGGGGGAAGATGTCGGCATAAGAGGGTGGAGCGAGGGTTAGGAGGATAGCTGGAAGGTGATATATGAAGCCAGGTGAGTCGGAAAGATAAAGCACTGGAAAGAGGGAATCTGATAGGAGAAGAATCAGGTTTAATATTATCAGCTTACGTCATGAAATTTGTTAACTTTGGAGCGACAGTATAATGCAATACATAATATAATAATAGAAAAGAAAAAAAATTGTGAATTGCTATGTAAACAAACAGACATGTGTATATCCATATGTTCAATTAAATAAGTAGTGCAAAAATAGAAATAAAAAAGAGGTGGGGGAGGGGTAGGGAGGGATTTTTTTTAACCAGAAAGAGAAATCAATGTTCATGCCATCAGGTTGGAGGCTACCCGGATGGAATATAAGGTGTTGCTCCTCCACCCTGAGGGTGGTCTCATCTTGGCACAACATGTCAGAAAGGGAGTGGGAATTAAAATATTTGACCACCTTGAAGTTTCGCTTTTGATGGTGGTGCTCGATGAAGCGGTCCGCCAATTTATGATGGGTCAACCAATGTAGAGGAGCTGTACTGGGAGCGCTAGACACTGTGGACAACCCCAGTAGATTCACAGGTGAAGTGCTGCCTCACCTGGAAGGACTGAGTGGAGGCGAATGGGCAGACATAATTTACAGTGCCGTGTAGTAAGTGAGGTAGTAGATAGATAGGGGTGGGCAGGAGCTAACTAGAATGACTGATCAGATTTATGTGTGTTGATCAACATTTCCAGCATCTCTAGAAGCTCTTGTGTGGTAATCGAAGGCGTTCACAATTGCATTCATAACCTATGTGTGATTATGTTTTGTCCATAATTCTCGGCAGTTAAAATACAAATCAGGATCAGATTTATAATCACTGACTTGTATGATGTGAAATTTGTTTTATGGCAGCAGTAAAAGGCATAAAATTATTATAAATAACAAAAACAAATAGTACTGCAAAAATGAATAATGGAGTTATGTTCATGGACCATTTAGCAATCTGATGGCGGAGAGCAATAGCTGTTTTTTTAATATTTATTTATCTTATTGAGATACAGCGCACAAAAGGCCCTTCCAGTCCTTCGATCCATGTCGCTCAGCAATCCCCCAGTTTAACCCAGCCTAATCACGGGATAATTTACAATGACCGATTAACCTACCAACCGGTACGTCTTTTTACTGTGGGAGGAAACCGGACCACATGGCCACAGGGAGAATGTACAAACTCCCTACTGGCAGCAACAAGAATTGCACCTGGGTCACATGTACTGCAATGCGCCATGCTAACCATTATGCTACCGTGAACATTGAGTGTGTGTCTTCAGGTTACTGGTCCTCCTCACTATGGGAGCCAAGAGAAGAGGGCATGTCCCATATGGTGAGGGTTTTTAGTGATGCATGCCACCTTCCTGAGGCACCACCTCGTTAACTTAAGACCATAAAACATGTCCTTGATGGTGGGGGGGGACTGTGCCAGTGATGAAGTTGGCTAAGTCTGCAATGCTGTGCAGCCCTTTTCTATTCTATGCATTGGAGCCTGTATACAGGCAGCGATGCAACCAATCAGAATGCTCTTCACCATACATCAGTAGAAATGTGGTATGTTTCTCTGGTCAAGTGCCAAATCTCCTCAAGCTCCTAACAAAGTCTAACTGCAGACGTACCTTCTTCATGATTGCACTGATGTGTTGAGCTTAGGATAGATCCAATGAGACGTTGATGCCCAGGAGCTTGAAGCTGCTCATTCGATTAACCAATTCTTAAGTATTGTGTGTGTGCCTTAATGAATAATTTGTTATATTTTCTGTTATTTAAGTGTGGGCAGTCTTGGTGAGACAAGTCAATTCATCTGTTCAGGCTTAAAAACCATCTACGTTATACTGTACAAGGCACTATAGAGAGGCAAAAGTTGAAGAAATTCTTCCTGGTGTTTGTGCACCTACTGTGACTCAGTGGCTTGTTGATCACAGCTGACATTCACGGTTTAGAGTCAGGTGCAATAAATGGTGCTTTCTTAGCCAAAAACTGGCTGTGTTGCTGCCAAACACCTTTTGCAGTTGGCATAAGGAAGAACAAAAATGGAGAATTTGAAAACAAGATGATAGATTTATATTTGAATCTTCTTCCGGGTATATTTTGGTTTGAAAGAGATTCAAGCACAACAGACATTTCCATAAAAGTAATATATCTGAAAAGATAATAAAGTTGTAAATGAACGTAAGTGTGGAGCAACTGGAATTGCTGTGCAGTACTGTGTAACTGTCCTAGGCACCTGGATTATATATAATTTTATGTATTGCACTGTACTGCTGCCACAAGAAAAACAAATTTCATGACATGTGTTTGTGATGGTAAACCCGATTCTGGCATGGGTCTCTATTGTGCGCTGAGAGAGAGAGGAAACATCATTGAGAAAAGGGGAAGGGAGAGGGGAGGGACAGGAAGCACCAGAGATTCACCCTGTAGTGATCAATAAACCAATTATTTAGAATCAAATTACCTTGCCTGGTGTCTCAGGACAGAGTGAGCCACCTCCCTTCCCCCCACCCTCACTCCTGGCACCTGTCCCACAGCCCTTCCTGCAGCGCTTCTCCCTCTCCATTCCAAACATCCTTCGTTCCTGCCAGAGTTACAAACCCGCTCTCTGCTCTACATTGTCAAACGTAGCACTGTGCAAAAGTCTTAGGCACAATAGCACACTCTGTTATGAGCTAAGAATCGGGCTGGGTTGTGTAAATAAATAAATTGATATTTAATTGCTGACTTGCTCTTAACTGAGCTGAGATAATGGATCAAAAAAGAGAAGGTAATAGAATATTAAAAATAATCTAATTAGAAGATAATAGATCTACAAAAATAATAAAGTTGTAAATAAAAAGAAGTGTGGAATAACGAGACATTTATCAAGAGTGCTGAGTATGCAGGGCACTTAGCCCATCAATGACCCCTCCTGTCTGTCCAGCAATCTCTTTGACTGCCTACAATCAGGCAGGGGGTACCGTAGCATTAGGACAAAGACTGTTAGGATGGGAAGCAGCACCTTCCCCCAGGCAGTGAGTCTGCTGAACTCCCTGTCACCACCCAGTTCTCACAGCATGTGAAGCCCCAGTAGTGTTATGCACTTCACTACTTAATTTGTGTCATAAATGCACCTATTTATTTGTGGTAATATTAGCTGATGTGTTATGTGTGTGAGTTATATGTGCTGTGTTGTGCAGCTGGGTCTGGAGGAGCATTGTTTCATTTGGCGATATACGTGTATGTGGTTGAATGACAATGAACTTAAACTTGAATGTGAAGTTATATTTAATACACTCTAGCAGAAAGGGAACAGAACCAAATTAATTAACAATTCACCTATGCTATCTACAAATATAACAAAATGAAACCAGGCGTTTAAAGGGATTAGAAGAAAAACTGACTGCTGTAAATATTCAGCAGACCAGGCAGCATCACAGAGAAAGAAGAAGAGTTTCAAGTGAACACGAACTGTTAACTTATTCTCTTTGTAGATGCTGCCTGGCCTGCTAAGTATTTAAAGAACTCTTTTATTTCTGGTTTGCAGTACCCCTTGTTTTTGTGGGGTTTTTTTACAGTGACTTTCCCAGGCTTTTTACACTCAGTGGCCACTTTATTAGGTACACCTATACACCTGCTCGTTTACGCTAATGTCTAATCAGCCAAGTATGTAACATAAAAGCATGCAAACACAGTGAAGAGTTTCAGTTGTTATTTAGACCAAACATCAGAATGTGAAGAAAACATATCTAAATGACTGTGCAACAATTATTGGTGCCGGATGAGGTGATTGGAGTATCTGAAATTGCTGATCTCCTGGGATTTTCATGTACAGGAGTCTCGAGATCAGGGGCTCCCAAAGCTGAAGTCTGCTGACCCCTTGCCTAATGATATTGGGCCATGGCATAACAAGGTTGGGCACCCCTGTATTAGGGTTTACATAGGACAGTACAGCACAGTACAGTCTTTGGCCCATAATGTTGTGCCAAACCAAATAAATTAGTAATCAAAAGTAAACTAATCCCTTCTGCCTACACAATGTCCATATCCTTCCATTTTCCTCACATTTGTGTGCCTAACTAAACAGCTCCTAAGAATCCCTTATGTACGTGCTCCTACCATCACCACAGACTGCGCAGGCCTGGCAGCTACCACTGTTTTTTTTAAAAAACAACTTGCCTTTCACACCTCTTTTAAAATTGCCCCATCTCATCTTAAATGCATGCCCTCTGGTATTAGACATTTCATCTCCGGGAAAAAGATACTCTGTGTCTACTCTATCTATGCCTCTCGTAATCTTAGACATCACTATTAGATCTCCCCTCAGCCTCTGGTGCTCCAGAGAAAACAACCCAAGTTTGTCCAACCTTTCATTATAGCACATGCCTTCAAATCCTGGTGGCATCCTGGTAAGCCTCTTCTGCACCTTCTCCAAAACGTTGACATCCTTTCTATAACGGAGTCAACCAGAACTGTATGCAATGCTCCAAGAACAGCTTAACTAGAGGTTTATAAAGCTGCAACATAACTTCATGACTTTTGAACTCAATGCCTTGATTAATAAAGGCAAGCATGCCATAAGCCTTCTTAATTATTTGAATAACTATGTTCACATTCACCACAGAAACACAGTACATTAAAGCTGAATCAGATTTTGTCTTTGTAGATCACAGTATTGTGTAACATGATTTTTCTTTAAAAAGCCAGCTGTTATTGATCAAAACAACGATGTTCGTGCTATGTTTGGATTTGTGCAAATCTGGGTCAGAGTTACACACACAAAATGCTAGGGGAACTTGGAATTTCAGGAAGCAGCTATGGAGGGAAATGAACAGCCGATGTTTCAAGGTCAATGGCCCTTCATCAGGATTGGAAAGGGAGAAGGCAGAGTCTAGAATATTAAGGTTGAGGAGGGGTCAGAGTAGGAGCTGGTGGGTGGTCAGTGGAACTGAGTGAGAGGTGTCAAGGAAATGATGTGAGAAACCAGGAGGTGGATGAGGTGTAGGGGTTGATTAAGAAGGAGTTTGACAGGAAAGGACAGTACACCATGAAATGGAGGAAAAGAGGTGGCAAACCAGAGTGAGGAAGGAGTAAGTGATGGGAAGGTTGTGAGGATAGGGGAGAGGAAAGAGGAGTAAATTTTCAAGAGGGATGAGGAAAAATAAAGAAGTGGGTGTGACAGAAAGGACTGGCGAATTAGAATCAGATTTATTATCATTGAGATTTGTCGTGAAATTTGTTGTTGTTTTGCAGTAGCGGTAAAGTGCAATATGTGAAAAAGTACCGTAAATTACAAGAAGAATGTTTAACAATAAACCAACAGTTCAGAAAGAGAGCAAAATAGTGAGGGACCATTCAAAAGCTGACGGCAGACAAGAAGAAGCTGATCAAATTGATGCCGTCGGGTTGAGACTACCAGGGTGGAATATGAGCTGTTGTTCCTCCGACCTGTGTTTGGCCTCATCATGACGGTAGAAGAGGAAGTGGACAGACATGGCAGTGTGGGAGTCGAATTAGAGTGGCTGGCCACTAGGAGATCCTGATCGTTCCAGTAGCTGTTGGGTCTTAACAATGTCGGAGGCCCAACCGAGAGCACGGGATAAAATAAACGATCCTGATGGATTCATAAGTGAAGAGCGGGAAGGGCTATTTAGGGCCCTGAACGGCTTTTAGGTGGGAGTTGTAGGGCAGGTGCATAACTTTACATGGTTGCAGGGGTAAGAGCCTGGAGAGTAATATGGGGGGATTCCAGCATCTGAGGTGCAGATTTCCAGTATTTCCATTCTCTCCGTCAAAGTTATGGGTTTATTGAACAATCAATTATTTTTAGTTTTTTTTTGTTACCCATCATTTTTTCTTCAATGGTGTGAAAAATGAATAGCTGTGGTAATTAGCTGTTGAAGAATAATCCATACTGTTACTGTGAGAATGACACACAGGTCACTGATAATGATTTGATTATTGGCAAGAAGTTTAGGTGGCTCTTTCTCGAGGAATGATCATTGAGGCATCCATATTCACAGGTTAAACAAGGTGTAGCTCAGTCTGATGCTGCTCTTGTGCAGCTTTTGATCACGTTTGGTGCTTTGCCCTTCTCCCATCCCTGCAGTATCTTACACCATGGTTTACAGTCAGTGTGAGGCTGTCCCCATTTAAATAACTTTCACTGTTCATTTTCTTTTTGAGATATCAATAAAACTGAAAGAGCTTGGAGAAAGTTTACAAGGATATTGCCAGGACTTGAGAATCTGAATTTCAGGGGAACATTGAATAGGTTAGGACTTTATTCCCTGGAGTATAGGAGAATGAAGGGGGATTTGATGGAGATTTATAAGAGGTTGAGACGGGGCAAATGCAAACAGTCTTTTCCGCTGAGGCTGGGTGAGACTACAACTAGAGAGATTGTGTTAGTAAGGAAACTTCTTTACTCCGAGGATGCTGAGGGTGTGGAATGAACTGCCAGAGAAAGTGGTGGATGTGGGTTTGATTTCAACACTTAAAAGCAGCTTGGATAAGTATATGAACACAAAGTACACTGCAGATGCTGTGGTCAAATCAACACGTACAACATGCTGGAGGAACTCAGCAGGTCGGGCAGCATCCGTGGAAATGAACAGTCAATGTTTCGGGCCGAGACCCCAGTCCTGACGAAGGGTCTCGGCCCGAAACATTGACTGTTCGTTTCCACGGATGCTGCCCGACCTACTGAGATCCTCCAGCGTGTTGTATGTGTGGATAAGTATATGGATGGGAAGGGTATGGAGGACTATGGTCCAGGTGCAGGCCAATGGAACTAGGCAGAATAATATGTACATTGTCATGGACTAGATGGGCTGAAGAGATTGTTTCTGAGCTGAGGTGCTCTATGTCTCTCTTGCATTGTCCTCCACTGATAAAAGAGGACATACGAATAGCACATCTTGCGGCAAGCAGCTCCCAGGGGTCACATGGTTGTACTTCAGCAGACTGTGCTTCCTTCCACATACCAAAAATGTGCAGGTTTCTCAGGTTAATTTTCTGTTCTCTATGCACCCCCCCTCCCCCATGTGTAGGCAAGGAGTAAAAACTGGGGAAAGCTAAGGAGCAGAAATGCTGGTGGCTCCAGGCCTATATTTACTGGAGGTTAGAAGAATAGGGAGGGATCTCATTGAAAGCTGCCGAATAGTTCAAGGCCGAGATAGAGTGGGTGTTGGATAAGATGTTTCCAGAAGTCTCAGTGTAGAACACCCTTTAGAACTGAGTTGAGGAGGAATTTCTTTAGCCAGTGGCTGATTAATCTGTAGAGTTCATTGAGAAGTTTGGAGGCCATTCTGGGCATATTTAAAGTGGTTGCTAGGTTCTTAATTAGTAAGTGCAACAAAGATTGTACGGAGAAAGCTGGCAAAAGGATTGGGAAGGAAAAAAAATCAGCCATGATGGAATAGCAGAGAAGACTTGAATGTCTTAATTCTACCCCTATGTCCTATGACAGGATAAAACATATTTCTTGGAGAATTTATGTGAATGGTGCCTTCCCATTTCTGGGCTGCAAGGCTCTTTACTGACAGGCAGGGAGTTCCAGAAGTCCCATCTCCTTGCAACTCCCATCCACAAAACTACAAAGGAATGAAAGAAAATTTCCTATACAAGATAATGTGCATGCGTCAAGAATTTGCAAGTGGTGAGGTTCTCTTGACTGTGTTGTCTAATCCTTGCAGATTGAGTTGTAGATCAATACTGCATGGATACATCTTTAGACAAATGAGTCTGCATTTGAGCTATATCCTTCTGAACTCTGCCCTTGTAAGTCCCTGTCCGAGTGCTTCTTAAAAGGTATTGTTGCACCAGCCTCAACCACTTCTTCTGGAAGCTTGCTCTACAAACTTACCATCCTTTGTTTGAAGAAGTTGTATCTCGGATCTCTTTTAAATCTTTCCCCTCTTGCCCTAAATGTACGCTCCTTAGTTCTGAATTCCACTCATTCCTAATGTGCCGTGTCGTATGATGTGGGTGATTATGGTCTTTCCATGGTCATCAATGTTCTTGGCAAAATTTTCCACATAAGTGGTTTGCCATCGACTTCTCTGGGCAGTGTCTTTACAAGACAGATGACCCCAGCCATTATCAATACTCTTCAGAGTTTGTCTGCCTGGCATTGGTGGTCGCATTAGGACTTGTGATATGTACCAGATGCTCATACGACCATCCACCAGCTGCTCCCATAGTTCCAGAAGACCCTGATCGGTGTGTGGGGGGAGGGAGTTAAGCAGGTGCTACACCTTGTCCAAGGGTGACCTGCAGGCTATACCAGAGGAAAGGAGTGCCTTACACCTCCTTTAGTAGAGACATACCTCCAGCCCGCCACCCAAGAACTCCACTACCCAATTTATAGAGCTCTATAAGGTCATCCGTCACTTTCTTATGTTCCCAGGAATAAAACCTAGTATGGATAACTTCTCCCTTTAACTACAGCTCTCAAGCCCTGCCAATGTTCTTGTAAAGTCTTTTGATATTTTTTTCAGTTTAACCATGTTTTTCCTTTAACAAATTGAACAAAACTGTGCACAGTTCTCAAAATGCATCCTCACCAATGACTTGTACAAACGTAACATGATGTTCCAACTCCTGTCCTCTGATAGGAGTATTGTCTGAAACTCTGACTGATGAAGACCAGCATATTAAATGCTATTTTCGTCAGTCTGCCTACCTGCCCTGCTGCTATCAACAAGTTATCTTCTTGTTCTCCTAGGTCCCTCTGCTCTGTTAGACACCCTGCCATTCATAGTATAAGGCCCTGCACGCTTTGACATGCCAAAATGCATTACCTCACACACTTTCTACACTACTGCCTGTTACGCCGCTGGTATTCAGGGCAGCAATGAAGGTCCTCAATCTCTGGTGATGTTCAGAGCCTCATTCATCTTGTCCGTAGCTTCCTCTCATTTTTCACTACAGCTGGAGACTCAGAAGTACCATCTTACTCAGATGTAGAAGGTTCTTCATTGCCGTTTTTGTAACAGTTTTGTTTTACCAGCTCAGGTCTGTTAGCCCTGAGCTGAACACCCAAACGTGGACCACTCCTCGACTTTTTGACCTGTTTGGCATGGGTGACCCTGCCAAACGCCAAAGCGTAAAGCCCTGACTCCAGCCAACATAACTCTCCGGGTCATTGAGGCACACAAGCCTCCAAACCACAACAAGGTTGTGGTCCTCTTGAAGGACCTCACACTTAATTGTGTTGAAATCTATTTGTCACTCCACAGTCCACATCCCAAACTGATCAAGGTCGTCATAATTGTCTTTATTGCCCGCATCGCCTGCTAATTTTTGCCATCGGCATTGTTACTGATCAAGTCTTGCTCATTTGCACTCAAAACATTTATATAGATAAAGAATAACACAGATGAGAATAATGTTAATAGTATATTTATAGACATTTTAATTAATATACAAAAAGCAAAAGAAACCACTATATATTTATGAGGCAAAACTATTATGAAGCAGATGGTTCCATTATCTGACCTGAGTGGAAACTGTAATTCGGTTTAATATCAACAGCACCAAAGTGGATTCAGCAAAAGTTCAAACCAATTATTTTCATCAATTCAAGGAGCTCCATCACACTCCTCAGTTCAAGTTGTTGCTCCAGTTACCGGCATATCTATTGTGGATTATAAATACAGTATCCAGTTATCTCATTATCCCTATGAAACAGCGTATCTTAAAATACAATCAAAAGTTTGTGAATCGAAGATGGATGTCACCAGTTGAATTGATGGGATATTATTGAATTTGAGTATTTTATCACACATTGTATTTATTGCATTAGAGCTGTAATAAAGATTGGTTTTAAAACTTTTAGAATTTAGCATGAAAATGATGCACTTCTTTGCAACCAAAGGAAGGATGGTGGTGTCAAGATTCATGATTGATTAATGTCATTTGCAGTACAAAAGTGTAAAGGGGAACAAATAATTGTTAATCATAACACGAGAAAGTCTGCAGTTGGTGAAAATTCAAAGTAACACACACACACACACACACACACACACACACACACACACACACACACACATACACACACACACACACACACACACACACACACACACACACACACACACACACACACAGTGCTGGAGGAACTCAACAGGGCAGGCAGCATCCTTGGAAAAGAATAAACAGTTGATGTTCTTCAGGCTCTGAGATCGAAACGCCGACTGTTTATTCATTTCCATAGATGCTGCCTCACCTGCTGAGTTCCTCCAGCATTTTGTGTGTGTTGCTCTGAAATAATTGTCCCTCCAGCACAAAAAAACCCAACAAGATAAAGTACGCAATAATAAAAAAAACACGTTTAGTATTAATATATAAGGCAGTTTATATGGATTGATTATATGTCCATTATGTAACACCAAGTACAGTTGGGTCTGTATACAAGGTGACCCTGACAGGAAGTGATAAGGTAGTGGTGGGGGGGAGATGTGGAGGGGTGGGTTAGTGGGTGGAGGTGTCAATCAGCCTTGCTGCTTGGAAAAAGCAGCTGTTTTTGCATCGGGTAATCCTTCATGGATGCTATGTTACCTATTCGCTGATGGGAGAGGAACAAACAGTCCATGAGCAGGGTGGGTGGGGTGTTTCATTATGTTCCTAGCTTTTCATTGATAATTAAGGGTAGAAATCTTATTGCTCGGAGAAGGTTCAGATGCAACTGTGCTTTAAAGTTAATCTAGAAACAATGAGACTTTATTGCGATCCTAATTGAAGATAATGTCAGTAGACTGATCATGAATATATGTTCAAACTAACATTATTTGCCCAACCCATTCCCCAGGTAAAGGACCAGAGACACTTTATGCTGGACAGAAGCTAAATGATAATGACTGGCATGCAGTCAGAGTGGTTCGTCGAGGTAAACATTTAAAGCTGATGGTCGATGAAGTCACTGCAGAAGGTATGGTCATCTGAGTTGTTTAATTCATCTAATATATGATTGACTCTGCAAGATTAAATTAATGTACTTTAAGGAGTGGGTTTAAATAATTTAAACACCATGTGTAATGAAAATATTTTATTTGTTCCATATTCTTTTCTGATTCAGCAAGAGGCATTTGTGCATGCGTTTGCAAACAAAGGGGTTACTGAACAAGCTTTAAGCCTATGAAATTATTTTATTAGAGATATGGAATGCAGAAAAAAAGACAAATGGTTAATGAAGTAGCAGTACAGAAAATGTTCTTGTACTTATCATCCATTAAATAAGCTGATCTGCAGAATGCTGGAGGGAACAACAGATCCAACCAACTTCCACATGGCATTCTCCCTTTCCGTCTCTCTATCTCCTCCATCTCATGCCCCCTCATAATTCTGTATAATTCTATCAAATCTCTCCTCATTTTCCTACCCTCAAGGAAATAAAGTCCTAACCTATTCAACCTTTCCCCATAAGATCAGATCCTCAAATCTCGGCAATGTCCTTGTAACATTTCTCTGCACTCTTTCAATCTTACTGATATCTTTCCTGTAGGGAGGTGATCAGAAGTTTGGCCTCCATATTTGGCCTCACCAACATCTTATGCAGGGTGAACATAACATCCTCTAACTTCTCTGAATTAACTCAATTCATCCACCCGCTTTGACAACTGATCAGTGTCCTGATTTAACCTCAGAGAGGTTATCCATCATATCATCAGCATCCAACATATCAATTTTGTTTACATGCCCAATGGTGATATCAAAACCTAGTCTGAGTTGTGTGTGCACAAAAGCCAATATTATTAAACACCACTCTGAGTATAAAGGGTGAAGTCTGTTATTGCATTCTGCATGCCAGTTATACACTGGAAGTTCACACGTGAGATTGGTGCAGAACAGTTCCAAGATGACATTTAACATCTTATAACATAGAACATGGGATGGTATAACACAGAACATGCCATTCAACCTACAAAGTTGTGCTGACCATTTTAACCTCTCCAAGGTCACCTAGCCTTCACCTCCCATGTCGTCGTCATCATCATCATTCCCACTGCTGCCTGTAAGGGGTTTGTACATTCTCCCTGTGACTGCATGGGTTTCCTCCCACAGTCCAAAGATGTACCAGTTTGTAGGTTAATCTGTTCTCGTAAATTGTCCTGTGATTAGGCTGGGATTAAATTGGGGGATTCCTGAGCAGCACAGCTTCAAGGGTCGGAAGGGCCTACTCTGTGCTGTATCTCAATAAATAAATACATTTTGTGCCACGTCGTGTGACGTGGGTCAACATGATCTTTATGACCAGGATTGTAATTGGCAAATTTTTCTAAAGAAGTGGTTTTCCATTGCTTTCTTTCCATGTAGCCCTCCATTTTTCTATCATATCAACCTCTGTAAGACTTTCTTAAATGCCCCTAATATACCCGCCCCTGACAGGTCATTCCATGCACCTGCCACTCTCTGTGTGTAAAACAAAATCCTGCCTATGAGATCCACCCTACATTTTCTTCCAATCAGTTTAAAATTATGACCTCTTGCAAGAAGTAGCCATTTTCACCATGGAGAAAAAAATATTTGGCTGTTCATTCTGCCTGTGCCTCATTATTATATATACATCTATTAAGTGACCTCTCATCCTCCTTTGCTCCAAAGAAAAAAGCCCTAGCTCACTCAAACTATCCTCATAAGGCAGGAGTTCCCAGGCATAGATCCCTTGGTTAATAAGGGTTTGCAGAGTTTATGCAGGGTTTGATATTAGGCTTGACCAGGTGTGAGAAACTAAAACCTGATATTCTACCGAATCTTCAGCACCCTTGATTTAGTCAGTTGGTTTATTTAGTGATACAGCACAGAATAGCCCTTTTTGACTCTTCAGGCCCCACCACACCAGCAACTCCCGTCAAACCCCATTAGCTCTAACCTAATCACGGGGCAGTGTACAATGACCAATTAACCTAGTACATCTTTGGACTGTAGGAGGAAACTGAACGACCCGGAGAAAACCCACACATTCCACAGGGAGGATGAGCAGACTCCTTACAGACAGTGTTGGAACTGAACTCGGAACTGCGGAATGCCTCGAGCTTTAATAGCATTGTGCTAACCCCTACACTATCATGGTGTCATTTAATAAATTAATTGGCAAAAATGGGTTTTCCTGTGCTTCTCTAGAATTAATAATTATTACCTACCTATTTATGTTACATGCCCATATTATCTGCCTATACTTCCCCTTCGTCATTCCCATTGAAGATTATCAATAACTTGGGAAATTTACCGAATCCAACCTTGCAAAGGGTACTTGTGTGACAGGTTTACACAGGAACATCGGGGGGGGGTTCTGAATGAATGATTAGGAGGAGGACATCAGGCGTTGCATTGAAGATACGAGTGAAAAGTTACCCGAGCTGGTGCTGCCATTTTGTCCAGAAACAGACTGGATGATGTGTAACATAGAAGTAAATGAAATAAACACAAATGGGTATTTCCGGCCAGTTGATCTCCCTTCCACACCTCAACAAATTTAAGCCAACCTTATCACCACAGCTTTGCATTCTGTAGACAGAAGGAATTCACAAGGAGCCCTTCAGAACATGCCTTCTCTTGACATCAGCTTTTCCAGGAATACATTCTCTCCAATCCAAAGTTTTCACTATTCCTAGACTATTTCTTATTTGCATTCCTCTTCTCCCCATCCCAACATCTCTACCCACGTGTGCTGTGTATACGTTGTCTGAGATAAGACTTTTACTGTGTCAGGCTTCAGCACCTATGTTCTATGTAATTCCAATGGCACAATGGCAAGCTTCTGCTCTGGAGTTTTATGAAGCTATTGCTAGGGTAGTAACCAGGCATAAGTTCTCTGTAGTTCACTTTAGCCGACAGTTTGTGACTCAGTTTACTATAGACTTTACCTGGTACCGACATTGTTGAGTCCTGCTTTATCTCACTACAACCTGCTCATCCCCCAATCTCTCTGCTGTGTAACGGAACCAGGAATTCACTAGTCCCTACAATGAATCACCGTAATCTGCCACTACATATTCCGTGCTCTCTCAAGCACTTGTCCAACT
This sequence comes from Hemitrygon akajei, assembly GCF_048418815.1. Lineage (NCBI taxonomy): Eukaryota > Metazoa > Chordata > Chondrichthyes > Myliobatiformes > Dasyatidae > Hemitrygon > Hemitrygon akajei. Next base: position 22,417,371 of record NC_133126.1, read on the forward strand.
ATCTGCTAAAATGCTTCAACAATATCTTGAGCTACCAAGTTCTACATTCCTATCTCTTCGGGGATGCTGAGCGTATGGTGCAAAAGATACTTCTGCTGCCCACCAGCAGCCGAGTCCTGAGTTCAGTCCTTCCTCCTGGTGCTGCCCGTGTGGAGAATGCACGCTTGCTCTTTGACTACATGAGTTACTGCTTTCAAACTCTCACTTTAGAGTTGAAGCAGAATTTGGTCATTTCTGTTCTGAAGGGAAGTCCTTATATTTTGACACCATGCCCACTGGTCCTCGACTCTCCCACTATTGAAAACATCCTCTCCGCACATCCACTCTATCTAGGCCTTTCAAGATCAGATAGATTTCAGTGATATCCCCCTCAATCTAAACAATGTTAAGGCCAGGCTGAGGATTGTTCAATTATTACAAAATAATGCATTCAAATAAATAATGTGAAACTTAGTTATGTCTTCAAAGGTGCAGATGCATGGTAGGAGAAAGAGGAGGGGAGTTGATAGACATTTGAGTGGGAGTAGGTTGTGGGGGGAAAATGGGGGAACAATAGGATTGGGGGGATTGCTCCAATAGCCATCATAGACTTGATGGGCCCAATTTACTCCTGTGTCATTAAGAAATATGGGAGCACTCTACCTTTAGCATGCGTGGTATACTTAGGTACGGGGAAGGAGGAATCGTGAAACAGTATTGTGCCGGACAGGTCCGTCAGCCCACAATATTGTGCAGTAGTAATTCACTAGCAATGAAAAATTGACTAAACCAGTCCCTTTTGTCTACACCATTGTATATCCCCACTAATGATAGGGATCTTATTGAAACACATCAACAGCTATAAAGGCCTAGATCGTGTATGGAGAGGATGTTTCCTATAGTGGGGGAGTCTAGAACCGGAAGGCACAGCTTCAGAATAGAGGGATTTCTATGCAGAACAGAGATGAGGAGGAATTCCTTTAGCCAGAGGGTGGTGAATCTGTGGAATTCATTGTCATGGACGGTTGTGGAAGCCAAGTCAATGTATATACTTAAAATGGTGGTTGACAGCTTCTTGACTAGTAAGGGCATCAAAGGTTATGAGAAAGCAGAAAAATGGGATTGAGACAGATAGTAAATCAGCTGTGATGGAATGGTGGAGCAGGCCCGATGGACTGAATGGCCTAATTATGCTCCTATATCTTATGGCCTACACATTTTATGTGCCTATTGAATGCCTCTATCATATCTGCCTCCACCACCACTCTTGGCAGCACATTCCAGGCACCCTCTACTCTGTGTATAAAAGCACTTGCCCACATATCTCCTTTGAACTTGCCCTCTCTCAACTCAACTGCATGCCCTCTGATATTGGAGTCAGACCTCCAAAACAAATATATACCAGCTCTCTGCTCTACCTGTGTATGCCTCTCAAGCATAAACTTCAATCTGGTCTCCCCTTAGCCTCTGGCAATCCAGAGAAAACAAACCCAAGTTTGTCCAACCTCTTTTTTTAAATTAAGGCAGCATTCTAGTCAACTCTTCTCTACCCCCTTGAAGTGTCAACAGAATTGAGCTTTCCTATGGTATGGGTTAAGCCTACAAGCCATCTTATACAGAAGTAAGACAGCTAGTATGTGCAGGAAGTACAAATGATACTGTACCTGATCCCTTGGGTCTTATGCCAAGTTGCTGTAAGTTGCTGAAAACTAAGATGTGTTGAGGTGGTATCATGCGAACAGACTAGAAGAAGATTCAAGATTAAAGACTCAAGATTCATTTATTATCAAAGAATATATAAATTATACAGCATTGAGATTTGCTTGCTCACACGTAGCCACAAAGCAAGAAACCAGTAAGAACTCATTTAAAGAAAACAAAGAATAAAAACAAAAATAAAAGGCCAATACTTGATGTGCAAGAGAAAAAAAATAAAGCAAACAGTGAAAGTGAACAACGGCATTTTGAACCAAAATTGAGTCCACCAATCCAAAAGCCAGAGCAGTCCAGAGTAGGCCCAAAGCCTCACCTATCAGTTAATCACATTAGCAAGCATATGAATAGCATTGTACTAGCATTCCTGCATCTTCAACTCCTATTGTATCAGTTCTTTTCTATCACCTGTCACAGTCTCACCAATTCCCTCTGCACTCTCTACAACCTTGTAAACATTGTAAAGAATAAGGACCATAAGACAGGAGCAGAATTAGGACATCAAGTCCGCTCTGCCATTTGATCATGGCTGATTTATTTTCTTCCTCAACCCGATTCTTCTGTCTTCTCTCTGTAACCTTTAGTGACCTTACTAGTGAAGAACCTATCAAACACTACTTTAAATATACCATACTGACTTGACATCAACAGCTGTCTATGACATTGACTTCCACATATTCATCACCCTCTGGCTAAAGCAATTTCTTCACAACCCTGTTCTGAAGGGACATCCCGTGTTCTGAGACTGTACCCACTATTAGAAACATCCTCTTCACCTCCACTCTGCCCCAGGCCTTTCAATATTTGATAGGTTTCAATGAGAACCCCCTCATTCTTCTAAATGGCAGTAAGTACAAGTCTAGAGCCACCAAACACTGCTCATACGGTAACACTTTAATTCCCCAGATCATTCTCATGAACCTCCTCTGGACCATCTACAATTCCAGCACATCCTTTCTCATTCACCCAAAACTGCTCACAATCCTCCAAAAGTGGTCTGAACTATGCCTTACAAAGCCTTTGCATTATATCTTTATTTTTATATTCCAGTGAAGGAGGGAAAGAGAAACAAAATTAGATTGGTCAAGTGATTTTACCAATCTTGACATTAAGATTTATTAGTTAGAGATGCTGCATCCATCAGATGATTTACACCCAATTTTCATCAATTTAGCTGAGCTGAAGCACAGTAAAGGATTGAGCAATAGTTTTTATCATTCTTTCTGTGATTCCTTCTGTTATTCTTCATGATCTCAGTTTTAGATAATTATTTCCATCTAGGTGTGAAAAAGTCTGTATGGCAGATTATGATATAAATACTATATAAATAATATATATACCTTCAGTACCTATAAAATAGCCACTGGGTGTATTTTTAGGGTCTTCTGTGATTGTAGCCCAAAAACCTAAAGGTTTGACGTGTGTCAGAGTGCAGTGTTCCTCTGCACAGCACTAATGTAATGCATGGTCATTCGAGTTATTGTCTCTTTCCTGTCAGATTGAACCAATCTGACCTTTCTCATCTGAACACTGTCATTAACAAGGTGTTTTCAGCCACAGAACTGCCACTCACTCACTGGATGTTTTTTTTTCCGTTCGTTTGCAACATTCTCTGTAAACTCTGGAGATGGTTGTGCATGAAAATCCCAGGAGATCGGATTCTGAGATAGTCAAACCACCCCATGTGGCACCAACAATCATTCCACAAGTCAATGTCCTTTGGGTGATATTTCTTCCCCATTCTGATGTTTGGTCTGAACAACAACTGAACCCTTTTACCATATCTGCACACTTTTATGCATGCAGATTGCTGCCACGTGATTGGCTGATTAGATATTTGCATAAACAAGCAGGTGTGCCTAATAAAGTCACCATAATGAAACATTTGGTATTCATCACTATATCCTCTATAATTAATTTAGCATGCAACTCATTTACCCCATTATGCAATCCTTTATCTACCTGAAACTGTTTTGTGAGTATTTTCATGAGAAAGAAGAAAAATGTTCGTTTCAGTTTTAACACTAGTGCTTTAATTCTCTCATGAATGATTTTCTTAAATTTTGCTCTCTCTAGCCATTACCAAGGTTAACCAGCAGATGGCGTTTGGCAGCTGTCAATATCCTGCTGATTTCGAATTCACTCTATTCATGCTTTGCAGCAAGAAAGGGTCATTACACAAAATGTATTGGGCGTTAGTATAAAACGGATGCTTAGAAGTTAATTCAAACCCACGTACTAACAAATTTAAAAAACATAACGCTCAGAGCAAGACATTGGAGCAAGGAGGTGGTGTGGAAGAGGGGAGGAAAAGAGACAGCAACACACAGAATGATGGAGGAACTTAGCAGGTCAAGCAGCATCTATAGAAATGACCACATCTGTGTGCCCAAAACATCGACTGTTTATTCATTTCCATCAATGCTGCCCGACCGGTTGTGTTCCTCCTGCATTCTGTGTGTGTGCTTTGGATTTCCAGCATCTGCAGATGTTCTTGTGTTTATAAAGAGAAACAGAACAGTAGCTATTCCTATCTCCCACTCTGTGCAATGAAAACAGAAACGTAGCCCGTACGGAGGCACAACAGGATAGTCTTCCAGAGTTCCTGTGCAAGGGACAGCATTTTAACAGTACACAATTCTCACAGCATCGCAGTCCCTGAATCAGCTGGGACTTTGTGCTTATTGTTCAGCATGAGTCCAGTCAAGCATTTGTTTTGAGAGTATTAAAAGTTGGTCTGATCTGGTGGTATGAGACCGTAAGACATAGGAGCAGCATTCGACCCGTTGAATCTGCTCTGCCACTTGATCATGGCTGATTTATTATCCTTCTCAACCCCATTCTCCTGCTCCCATTAACCTTTGATATCCTAACTAATCAAGAACTCTGCTTTAAGTACACCCAATGACTAGGCCTTCACATCTCCGTGGCAATGAACTCCACAGATTCAGAATCAGAATCAGGTTTAAGATCACAAGCATATGTCATGAAATTTGTTAACTTTATGGCAGCAGGACAATGAAATACATGATAAATAAATATAGAGAAAAAAACTGAGTTACACTAAATAGGTATGTCTTTTAAAAAGTTAAAATAAGTGGTGCAAAAAAAAAACAGAAATAAAAAAGTAGTGAGGTAGTCTTCATGGATTCAATATCTTTTGAGAAATCAGACGGCAGAGGGGAAGAAGCTGTTCCTGAATCGCTGAGTGTGTACCTTCAGGCTTCTGTACCTGAGAGTAACAATGAGAAGAGGGCATGTCACTACCCAATCAAGCCACCAATAAGGCTGCTCTTCAGAGAAACTGGCCTGTTTACCCATTCTCTTTGCTCAGAATATCAACTCAGCAATGTGACTCCAGTGTTTCTGTTGCTCAGCGCACACGAACAATTAATCTGCCAAGTGTCCTGCTCTGTTATAGAGTGTTCACCTTCCATAACTCATTTGTACCAATTTGGATGTTGGGAAAGTAAATTATGTGTGAAGACTTGAACTAATTTTCTGGTGAACCACGGCACATTCTTTTTCACTCCAAGAAGCACGATTGTACTTTGTTCAGGTGTGAGGTGAGATTTGCATTATGTTCTGGCATGAACTATAATTGCATGGGAGGACTATGCTTGCCTCTACACAATCAATGTAAGCCTTCCCGTCTGCACATCCCATAGCCCTCCACATGCCTATCTGAGAGACTCTCAAATGTTCCTGTTGGACCAGATCTACCACCTCCCCCAGCAGTGCATTCCAGGCATCCATCACTCCCTGCGTAAAAATTTTTTTAAAAACACACGTCTGACATCTCCTCTAAATTTCCTCAATTCATCTTAAATGAATGTACTTTAGTATTGGCCATTGCCACTCTGGGAGAGAGTCTTCAGCCAGAGGGTGGTGAATCTGTGGAATTCATTGCCACAGGCAGCTGTGGAGGTCAAGTCATTGGATATATTTAAGGCAGAGGTTGATAGATTCTTGATTAGTTAGGGCATGAAGGGAAATGGGGAGAAAGCAGGAGACTGGGGCTGAGAGGAATAATAGATCAGCCAAGCTGAAATGGTGGAGCAGACTTGATACGCCTAATTTTGCTCCTATATCTTATGGTCTTATGAGAGAAAGGTGCTGGCTGTCCACTTTATCTGTGACTCTCATGATTTTAGCACCTCTATCAAGTCACTTCTCATCCTCCTTTGCTCCAAAGTGAAAAGCCCTAGCTAGCTCAACCTCTTCTCATATGACAAATACGCTCTTGATAATTCTCTGGCAGAGAGCTCAACCAAAAGGGACTTGAGTATAAGGTGTTGAGGGAAATCATTTTCACCCGTGAATTGCTGGAAATCAGAAAGGGCAGGAAAGGCAAAAAAAAACACATTCAGGAAGTTCTTGAGTGAGCAATGATTGTTTGCAACCTATTGTATTTAGCAAATGACTTTTAAGGTAAGGTTATATGCTGCTGTGCATTTTAAGTGATGCACTTTGTGATGGAGGCTCTTTTCACGTGAATCCATTAGGAGGAAAGGCAGATCACAGGAAAGCCAGAGATCCCAGAAGACGGAAAATGAGGATTCGTCACAACACACACAAAATGTTGGAGGAACTCAGCAGGTCAAGCAGCATCAATGGAAAGGGAATAAGCAATAAAGCGTTCAGGCTGAGACCTTCATCAGGACTTGGTCTAAAGTGTCAATCATTTATTCCTCTCCGTGCATGCTGCCTGACCTGCTAAGTTCCTCCAGGTGGGGGGGGGGGGTATGTGTGTGTGTGTGTGTGTGTGTGTGTGTGTGTTTCCAGCATCTGCAGAATCTCCTGTGTTTATAATTAGTCAATATATCTCTCTTGCAGCTATTGTGCCACAATGGGATTCAAACGGCAGATATTCCATGTGTTGTTCACCCACTTTTTGCCATTTGCGCAATTTTTCCTTTTCTCACAAGTTTGTTGGTTGATGTTTCCTTGAACAGGCTCCATGGTGTTTCTTTGTTTCGTGGCTGCCTGTGGGAGGACGGATCTCAAGAGTTGCATTCTGTATACATACTTTGATAATAAATGTACTTAGAATCTTTGATCCATGATCTCTAGTTTTCCAGTAGCATAATACATTTCAATGATTCTGTTTGTCATCTGTATATTTGCAATTCATAATCTCAGTTCTGTTGAGCAATTCATTCAAATGAGCTTGGTGCAATAGACAGTGGCTTATTTTCCCCTGTCCTAAAGCTGCTATTGACCGGTTTCGGAATTCAGCTCTTGCTGAATTTTTGGGTTGTTTTCTGAAATGACAGACCAAGTGAGAATTTATTACTGGGCTGAGTAAATTCGCAACATTCAGCTGATGATAAGCTGTCATGGATTGAGAATAAAGTACACTGTAAATTGTAAGGTGGTAACTGAGCAAAAATAGCTGTTCACTATGATTAAGATGTTCTGAGAGGATAGGTAATCTATTAGATCTGTGTCTTAGACTCACAGAGCTCCGCAGCACAGAAACTGGCCCTTTTGCCCTCCAGTCCATGCCAAACTGCCTCTCTCCTTCGTTCCATCGATCCACTCATTGACCATCACCCTCCATACCTCTTTCATCCATGTACTTGTCCAAACTTCTCGTGTTGAAATTGAATCCACGTTCACCAATTCTGCTCACAGTTTGTTCCACCCTCGCACCACCTTCTGAGATAAGAAGTTGCTCCACAATTTCCCTTTAATTTCACCTTTCATCCTTAACCTATGACCTCTAGCTCTGGACTCACCCAACATCAGTGGAAAAAGCCCGTTTGCATTTACTCTATCTATAGCCCTCATAATTTTATATAGCTCTATCAACTCTGCTCTCCTTCTCCTACACTTCAGGGAATAAAGTCCTAACTTGTTGAGGCTTTCCTTATAATGCAGATCCTCAGGTCCTGGCAACAGCCTTGGAATTTCTCTCTGTAACCTTTCAGTCGTCAGGATCAAGTCTGTCATTCAACCATACGTGAATAGCCAAACAAAAGAGTGTTACTCCAGGGCCAAGGTGCAAAACACAGTACCAACAGTCACACCCGGTGCAAGGCATCATTCTTGTTGAAGTTTTTTTCCTGTAGGTAGGTGTAACTGCACACAATAACACCCTCCAATCTGATGGCATGAGTATCGATTTCTCTTTCCCAGTAAACAAATTCCACCTCCCCACTTCGTCCCTCCTCTCTTACTCTGACTTTTTACTACTTCTTGCCTGCCTATCTCTTCCCCTGGGTCACCACCTCCTTCCCATTCTCCTATAGTCCGCTCCTATCAGATTCATTTTTCTCCAGCCCTTTGACCTTTCCCACCCGGCTGGCTTGACCTATCACCTGTCAGCTAGCCTCTTTGCCCTCACCTCCACCTTTTAATTCTGGCAACTTCCCCCTTCCTTGGGGCCGAAGAAGAGTCGCAGCCTGAAACGTCAACTGTCCGTTCATTTCCATAGTTGCTGCCTGATCTGCTGAGTTCCCCCAGCAAGTTGGGTGCATTGCCTAGAAATAGCATACACGGTATTCTGGGAGAACTCAGCAGATTAGACGGCGTCTATGGAAAGGAATGAACAGTCGATGTTTAAGGGTGAGACCGTTCAACAGGACTGTTCACTTCATGCAGTTTTGGCCACCTACCTTCAGGAATACCTTGATAGCCAGTGCAAGCACAGCACCTATGTGGCTGTTAAGGTATTGCCATGGGATGTGGAAATGAAACGTGAGCCATCCAGAATCACTGACTAGATGTTTTAAATGTAGGTCAGATGCTTGGCGACCACACACGGCTGGAATTCCACAACATCGAGACTGGGATAATGACCGAGCGACGCTTCATCTCTGTGGCTCCATCCAGTTTCATTGGGCACCTCCAGAGCCTGATGTTCAATGGAATGATGTACATTGACCTGTGCAAAAATGGGGACATCGAGTACTGCGAGATCAACGCCAGGTTCGGCATGAGGTCCATCATCGCAGATCCAGTCACTTTCAAAACGAAGAACAGCTATTTGACCCTGGCCACCCTCCACGCATACACGTCCATGCACCTCTTCTTCCAGTTCAAGACTACTTCTCCCGACGGATTCATCCTCTTCAACAGCGGAGACGGCAATGACTTCATTGCAGTGGAATTAGTCAAAGGGTAAGGTCGATTTGAAAATCAGAATCCATTAGTTTTTCTCTTTATCAGTTCTGATGGAAGTATCCTGGACTTGAAAAATTAATATTGTCTTTTTCCACAGGTGCCTGACCTGCTGATTTTTTCACCATCTTCTGTTTTTTAATCTTTCTTTTGATTGCTAAGGATCTTTCTCAGATGCAGTATAGAGGAGTCTGAGATTCTTCAGAAAATAAACTTTTTTCTTCTCTTTCTTTTTGTATTGGCACAGTTTGTTGGTTTTTTTTGCACGTTAGATGTTGTCTGTCCAGTTGGGTGTGGTCTTTTGTTGATTCTATTGTGTTTCTTGCATTTATTGTGATTGCCCGCAAGAAAACGAATCTCAGGTTAGTATATGGTGACACATATATACTTCAATAATAAATTTATTTTGAACTTTGACAGACACATGAATAGACAAGGCGATAGACCATGTGCATGCAGATGGGATGTGTTAGATTTGTATCATGGACTGAATGACCTGTCCCTGTGCTGTAGAGCACTATGTTCTTTAAGTTAAATCCCATTTGAAATTGATGATCCTCGCAATATGCAGCCAGTCAGTTCCTTGTGACTTTATTTGGATTTGACTAGAGTCCAGCTTTGGAGCAAACAGTGTTGCAAGGAGAACGGGCGAACCCAAACGCAGGACACTGACACGGAGGTAGCGTCAACAGAAGAGTGTAGGCGGACAGCAGGATGAGACAGAGCAGGGATGCAGACAAGGGGATGAGTGTGGCTGGGGGAGAATGGCGGGCGGCATGCCATGCTCCTGTTAACATGGTGAGATTGAGTTAACACAGGTGACAGTGCGGAAACAGAGAATACACAGTTCTTAGCGGCCGAGACAGGGTTAACACCAGAAAACAGCACAGGAACAGAACTTTGAATACACAATGCCAAGCGGTCGAGAGACAGAGCTGACACAGTCAAACAGCACGGGTGAACGGACGAGCAGGAGGCAGGCAAAACTTTTCTTGACACAAAGCATTGCTGGAGCTGAACGGCAAACCGGAGACAGGCGGCAGGCAACACTTATCTTCATACAGTGCGTTAAATGGAAAGGCAAAAGGCAGACAATACTTTTCTTGACACAGGGCGTTGCTGGAGCTGAATGGCAAACCGGAGACAGGTGGCAGGCAACACTTATCTTGACATAGAGTGTTAAATGGAAAGATAAACAGCAGGCTATACTTACCTTGACACAGAGAGACAGAGTTACACAGGCGAACCTCGGTACTGAGGTTAAACTCAGAATACACCACTCTAAGTGGCTGGGAATGTGAATTATCACACTGGCTGAAGCAACAGTCTGGCAACGAGTGGATGCAAAGCCGGGGTACTTACGCTGCAGGTTTAGATGAGAATCAGATGTTGCAGTCAAGGAGCCCAGGAGAACACGGGGAAAAGGGAATTAGGAGAATAAGAGGAATTAACGGTCAGGACCGTGGCAAACAGACAAATTCAGCATTCCGGATCTCTTTATAATTCCAGAAGTTAAGCATTTGAGAGTGTGTGTGGAACTCCAGAGCTGATTGCCAATCAAACAAGTGAATCTCTGCTGTTGTTTATGGAATTGACTGCAAAAGCCAGCAAAATTCTGCCATTCCCTCCAAAATTGGAGATCGCATACAAATAAAATCTACTTGAACAAGGTGGCAAAAGTGCTGATAAGTATTTTTCAATAATTCGGACGTATAATTAATCAGACATAAAATAATTCAGAAATATTTGGAAAATAATTTTGATGAAATAGTATAGTTTATTGCACAGTTTTCTCAAGAAATATCCATAGCTTCACATTTTAATTGTTTGAAATTGTACATTCACTGCTATCTTCAGAGTCTTTATAAATTCAAATTCAAGTTTATTGTCATTGAACCGTATACTGCATATGAAACAGCATTCCTCTGAACCAAAGTGTACAACTCAGTACATATAACACAACTGGTGCTTCATATGTGATGAGACCTGGGTGGTGGTAGGGAGTTCAGTAGTCTCACGGCCTGGAGGAAGAAACTATTTCCCATCCTAGTAGTCCTTGTCCTAATGCTGTGGTACCTCCTGCCTCATGGTAAGGGGGCAAAAAGATTGTTGGACAATTGGAGGGATCATTGTCCCTGTGTACACAGTGCTCCTGGTAAATATCTTGAATATGTGGAAGGGGGAACCCAATGATCCTTTCAGCAGTCCTTGAAATTATTTGTAGGGACTTGTGGTTAGTTGCCTTGTAATTCCTGTACTAGGTGATGATGCAGCTGCTTAGGACATTCCCAGTGGTGCTCCTGCAAAAATTGGTTAGAATGGAGTGGAGGTGGGTTGGTGTGCTTTGCTCACCTCAATCTCCTCAAGAAGTAGAGATGCTGCCGTGCTTTCTTGACTAGAAGAGGTGGTGTTAAGTGTCCAGGTGAGATCATCCATTATGTGCACACCCACAAGAATGATGCTCTTCATCTTTTCATTGGTTAAGGCTGTCTGCAGACTTTGCCTTTGTTTCAACTTGGTGAATCATTCTTCTGCAGATATATCCATTACGTGTTTGACCTGGGGAACGGACCCAATGTTATCAAGGGGAACTCTGAAAAGGCCTTGAGTGACAATCAGTGGCATAACGTAGTGATCACCAGGGACAATAGCAACACTCACACACTGAAGGTGGATGCTAAATCTGTGACGCAAATCATCAATGGTGCCAAGAACCTTGACCTCAAAGGTGAGTTATTTATCCATTTTACTTCAACAATACCTTAGAAGTCATTGACATAGTTTCTGTGTCGCATCATGAAGGTGGCATGCACTCCACTGGACACCGGGTGTCGAATAAAGGCTTAGGGTAGTAGATCGGAAACAAACTGCTTTGACTTTACCAAGCAGCAGAGTCACAGTCTGAATCAAGTTTATTATCACTGGCATACAGTACTTTGCTGAAGTATTAGGCACACACTGTATATAGAGCTAGGGTGCCTAAGACTTTTGTACATTTCTGTAGTAATTTTATATATTGCACTATACTACTGCCACAAAAAAACACATTTTATGATGTATGTCAGTGATGACTCTGATATGGGTCTCTATTGTGGACTGAGCATGGGAAAGGGGCAGGAAGAGGGGAATCATGGTTGGGAAAAGGGAAGGGAGAGATGAAGGAGCAGAAAGCACCAGAGAGACATTCTGTACTGATCAATAACCCAATTGTTTGGAATCAAATTACCTTGCCTGATGTCTCAGGGCTGGGTGTGTCTGCAGCCATGCTAATTCCCACCCCTGGCACTCTTTCTCTGTCATTTGTCCCACACCTCTCCCGTGACACTCCATCTCGCCATTCCCAACATCGTTTGCTCCCACCAAATATACAAACACGTTCTCTGCTCCACATTGGCAAATACAGTACTGTGCAAAAGTCCTAGGCACCTAGCTATAAATTGAATTGAATTGACTTTATTTCTTACATCCTTCACATACATGAGGAGTAAAAATCTTTACGTTATGTCTCATCTGAATGTGCAATCTGAGTAATTTATAATAATTTATAATAAATAGAACAGTCAATGTAATAAAGAGTACACTCATATCAGCGTGAGTTAATCAGTCTGATGGCCTGGTGTAAGAAGCTGTCCCGGACGGAGCCAGTTGGTCCTGGCTTTTATGCTGCAGTACCATTTCCCAGATGGTAGCAGCTGGAATAGATTGTGGTTGGAGTGACTCGGGTCCCCGGTGATCCTACAGGACCTTTTTACATACTTGTCTTTGTAGATGTCCTGAATCATGGGATTTTCACAACTACAGATGTGCTGGGCTGTCCACATCACTCTCTTCAGAGTCCTGCAATTAAGGGAGGTACAGTTCCCATACCAGGCAGTGATGCAGCCAGTCAGGATGCTCTCAATTGTGCCCCTGTAATCGATAATCAGCTCCTTTGTTTTTGTGACATTGAGGGAGAGGTTGTTCTCTTGACACCACTGTGTCAGAGAGATGACTTCTTCCCTGTAGGCCACCTTGTTATTGTTTGAGATAAGGCCAATCAATGTAGTGTCATTGGCAAATTTAATTAGCAGATTAGAGCTGTGGGTGGCGACACAGTCGTGGGTATGCAGGGAGTAAAGGAGGGGACTCTGTGCACAGCCCTGAGGGGCTCCTGTGTTGAGAGTCAGAGGGTTGGAGGTGAGGGAGCTCACTCTTACCACCTGCTGGCGATCTGACAGGAAGTACAGGATGCAACTGCACAAGGCAGGGTCAAGGCTGAGGTGTCTGAGCTTCTTGTTAAGCCTGGATGGTTTTGAATGCTGAACTGTAGTCCAAGAACAGCATTCTCGCATAAGCATCCTTGTTCTCTAGATGTGTAAGGACAATATGTAGAGCAGTGGCTATTGCATTGTCTTTTTTTATATATATTTTTTATTCAATTTTTAAGATAATTACATAGAATGAAGAGAATAATAGTGTAATATCAGCCCTCCCCCTTCCCCTTAACCCTTCCCCTCTTAACATCCCTATCTAAAAAAAGAGAAAAAGAAAGAAAAAAGAAAGAAAGATTGCCTGGATATTGGATAAAACTTTTAAATTTATCCAAAAAAGCTGAATTTTAAAACAAGACCAGGTAGATTGTAAAAAAGTACCAATTTCTTGATTACATCGAAAACATTGATCAGATAAATTTGGGTTTAATCTATTTTTTGTGGTGTAATATATTGCGTTGTCTGTTGATCGATTGTGTCGGTAGGTGAATTGTAGGGGGTCTAGTTTGTGCCCAGGGCTTTTACACTGTATTGTATGTTGTGAAATTTGTTTTACGGAAGTGGTGCATCCAATACCTATGAAAACATTAATAAGTTACACTAAATGAATACATTGCAGTTGGGTGGGACCACAACCAGAGATCATGGGCTAAGAATGAAAGGTAAAAAGTTTAAGGGGAACATGAGGGGAAACGTCTTCAGTCAGTGGGTCATGAGAGTGTGGAATACAGCACAGGAACAGGCTATTCAGCCCACAATGTTGTTCTGAACTAGCTAAAACGCAAATCACAAAGACTCAAACACTCATCCCTTCTTCTTACACAATGTCAGTATCCCTCCATCTTCCTTGCATCCATGTGCCTATCCAAACATCTGTTAAAAGCCTCAATGTATTTGTCTCCACCACCATACCAGGCAGCACATTCCAGGCATCCACGACTCTCTGAGTAAAAGCACTTACCCCTCACATCCCTCTTGAACCTAACATCCCTCTTGTTAGTCCTGACGAAGGGTCTCGGCCCGAAACATCGACAGTGCTTCTCCTTATAGATGCTGCCTGGCCTGCTGTGTTCCACCAGTATTTTGTGTGTGTTGTTTGAATTTCCAGCATCTGCAGATTTCCTCGTGTGAACCTACCCTCCTCTCCTTTACTGCACGCCCTCTAGTATTAGACATTCAAGAAGTGCAAAAAGAGAGCAAAATAGTGAGGTAGTGTTCATGGGTTCATCTGATGTCAGAGGGAAAGAAGCTGTTCTTAATGCATTGAGTGTGTGTCTTCAAGTGTCTGCACTTCCTCCCTGATGGTAGTAATGAGAAGAGGGCAGGTCCTGGATGGTGAAGGTCTTTAATGATGAATGCTGCTCTCTTGAACCATCATTTTTTGAAGATGTTCTCGATAGTGGGGAGTGTAATGCCCATGATGGTGCTGGCAGAGTTTACAGCCTTTTGCAGCTTTTTCTGACCCTGTTCCAGATGGTGATACACCCAGTCAGAGTGCGTCTGTAGATAGGCACACAGATGTGCAGAAAATGGAAGGATATGGACATTATGCAGGCCGAAAAGGGTGGAGGAGCAACACCTTATATTCTGTTTCAGTAGCCTCCAACCTGATGGCATGAATATTGATTTTGCCTTCCAGTGAAAAGTTTTTTCCCTCCCCCTTCCCTCTTCTTCTATTTCCCACAATAGCCTTTACTTATCCTCAGCTGCCTATTACTTCCTCCTAGGTCCCCTCTTCCTTTCCTTTCTCCTATGATCCACTTCCTTGTCCTATCAGATTCATTCTTCTCCAGCCCTTTACCTGTCTCACCCACCTGGCTTCACCTATCGCCTTCTAGCTAGCCTCAGTCCCCTCCCCCTACCTTCTGTTCTGGTGTCTTCCCCCTTCCTTTCCAGTCCTGATGAAGGGTTTCAGCTGAGAGATCGACTTCACTTCCATAGATTCTGCCTGACCTGCTGAGTTCATTCAGCATTTTACGTGTGTTGCTTTGGATTTTCAACAAATGCAGATTTTCTTGTGTTGAAGAAAAGATTAGGTTATTTGATTACTAATTTAATTACTTTGGCACTACAATGTAGGACGAAAGGCCTGTTCATTTACTGTTGCTCTACATTCGAGATGTTCTGCAGCAGCTCCACATATCAAGCAAAGTGGAGTATGTCCCATTATGTTTCTGACTTGAGTTTACTTTCCTACAGCTTTGATAACAAGTTCTGCTGAAGTAACTCTTGGAGGCTGGTTTGTTCTGATAATAGATAGCTTTCTGTTTGTTCTGTTGTGCCCTGTCCATATCTCCAAAATACTGGCTTACCAATTTGCTGAAGAGGTGTTTTTGTCAAAAAGAAGATGTCATCTTTAGTCCCTGTGCCATAGGTGTGTGGATGTGGTTGGGAGGAGATAGTGCAGTGATCTGATAGCCCTTACACATGGCTATTATCCTGGGATTTCTTGTGCAGGCATTCTGGACTTGTTCTGTCTGACTGCATGGCACTGATATTAAAATGATGCAAGTACAATATATCAGGTTTTTCCGAAATTGGTAACTTCAGAATGGGAAAGATGCAAAGTTAAATGACATAAAAACCAGGAAGACATGGATGTCCTGCTGATAACATAGAGCAAAATTTAGCACATACATTTAAAATTAGGCTGTGCTACAAAACACGGTAGAACACAACGGGGATCCTTGCTTTGAAGATTATCGCATTGCAGCAGAGTTTCAGTCTTTTTTTTTGTGGTTGTTGTCTTTGTCTTACCAGGTGTCCTATACATCGCTGGGCTGGCCCAAGGCATGTACAGCAATCTGCCGAAACTTGTTGCCTCCAGAGATGGGTTTCAGGGTTGCTTGGCATCTGTGGACCTCAATGGAAGGCTGCCGGACCTGATTCACGATGCGCTACATCGCAGTGGTCAAATTGAACGTGGATGTGAAGGTACACCATTTTCCAACTCTAGTTCAGGCTTCCGTATCAACTCGAACAGTAGCACAAACCCACACCTATGCATCCATCCATCTGAGAGAATTTCACTTTGGTTTATTGTCATCACATTGTCTTTCATTGTAATAATTTGTTCACCACTGGACCTGTCCATTTAATCAGTTTAAGCACTAATACCAAATTGTAAATCTCATTAGTTTTTGTATGTAACACACTTGATAGGGCTCTTTTAATTTTGGAGATGCTTGTGTACATTGTAAATGAGTAAATATATTTATCAGAAACTCAAATCTTGCCTTTTTGATTTTATTTCTTCAACAAACATTTATTTTGCTCCCACAATTCAAGATTTCATGCATGATAGTGGCCTGTTAATTGGGAGTTGTCAACAGTAACTGGGATGCCTGAAGTGTATGGATCTGCAAATTGCCACTTGGGCTGGTTAAATTGGGGAGGGGTAGCTAATTGGATAGAGTCATGTTCATAGAGGAATACAGCACAGAAGAAGACCCTTTGGCCCATCTAGTCCATGCAGAAACAATTTAAACTGCCTGCTGTCAAGGACCTGCACCAGGATCAAGGTTCTCCATATCCCTACTATCCATGTATCTATCTAAACTTCTCTTAAACATTGAAAACGAGTTCACTTGGATCACTTGTGATGGCAGATCTTTCCATGCTCTCATGAGTCATGTTTCCACAAAATCTTCCCTGACATATCTGTTGGAATTCTTTGAAGAAGTAACAAACAGGTTAGACAAAGGAGAATTGGTTGATGTTGTGTACTTGGATTTTTAGAAGGCCTTTTCAGAAGGTGCCACACATGAGGCTACTTAACAAGCTACAAGCCCATGGTATAACAGGAAAGATTCTAGCAGGGATAGATCATTGGCTGACTGGCAGGAGGCAAAGAGCAGAAATAAAGAGAGCCTTTTCTGACTAGCTTACCGGTGACTAGTGGTGTTCCACAGGGGTCTGTGTTGGGACCGATTTTTTTTACATTATAAGACAATGATTTAGATGATGGACTTGATGGCTCTGTTGCAAAGTTTGCAGTTGATATGAAGATAGGTGTCGGGGCAGGTGGTTTTGAGGAAGTAGAGAGTTTGCAGAAGGACTTGGACAGATTAGGAGGATGGGCAAAGAAATGGCAGATGGAATACAGTGTTGGGTAGTGTATAGTCATGCACTTTGGTAGAAGAAATGAGAGGGTTGACTGTTTTCTAAATGGAGTCAAAATATAAAAAAGCTGAGGTGCAAAGGGACTTGGGAAGTCCTTCTGCAGGATTCCCTGAAGGTTAATTTGCAGGTTGAGTCTGTGGTGAGGAAGGTGAAATGCAATGTTAGCATATTAACATTCTTTTCAAAAGGACTAGAGTACAAAGGAATGACAAAGCAAGTTAAGGACTGCATAAAAAACAAGGAAAGGGAATATAAGGTAGCAAAACTGAATGGGAAATTGGATGATGGGAAGCTTTTAAAATCCAAAAAAAGGCAACAAAGAAAGCTATAAGAAGGGCAAAGATGAAATATAAGATACCATAGAGTAAAAGTGAGATGAGAGTTGATATTCAACCACTGAAAAATTATGCTGGTGATGCAGTAATGGAGGACAAAGAAATGGCCGATGAACTTAATGGGTACTTTGCATCTGACTTCACTGTGGAAGACACTAGCAGTGTGCAAAAGGTCTGTGAGTGTCAAGGAGCAGGAGTGAGTGCCATTGCTATTACAAAGGAAAAAGTGCTAGGCAAACTCAAAGATCTTAAGGTTGATAAGTCACTTGGGCCAGATGGACTGCATCCCAGAGTTCTGAGAGAGCTTGCTGAAGAGATAATGGATGCATTGGTTATGGTCCTTCAAGAATCACTTGATTCTGGCATGGTCCCAAAGGACTGGAAGATTGCAATGTCACATCACTCTTTAAGAAGGGAGGAAGGCAAAAGAAATGAAATTATAGGCCAGTTAGCCTAATCTCAGTGATTGGGAAAGTGTTGGAGTCTGTTATTAAGGATGAGGTTTTGAGGTACCTGGAGATTAATGACAAAATTAGTCAAAGTCAGCATGGTTTCTGTAAAGTGAAATATTGTGTGACAGAGCTGTTAGAATTCTTTGAGGAAGTAACAAGCAGGGTGGACAAAGGAGAGGCAGTGGATGTTATTTACTTGGATTTTCAGAAGGCATTTGATAAGGTGCCACACAGGAGGCTGCTTACCAGGATAAAATCCCATGGCGTTACAGGAAAGACACTGGCATGGATAGTGGAATGGCCAACAGGCAGGAGGCAGCGAGTGGGAATAAAAGAGGGTTTTTCTGGTTGGCTGCTGGTGACGTGTAGTGTTCCTCAGGGTCAGTATTGAGACCGCTACTTTTCACATTGTTTGTTAATAATTTCAGTAATAGAGTTGATGGCTTTGTGGCAAAGTTTGAGGATGATACGAAAGTAGGTGGAGAGGTAGGTAGTGCTGAGGAAGCAATGCGATTGCAGCAGAACTTGGAAGAACGGCAAAAAAATGGCAAAAAAGAAATAAAAGTGGCAGATGGAATACAGTGTTGGGAAATGTATGATAATGCATTTTGGTAAAAGGAACAATAGTGCAGACTATTATCAAATTGGGGAGAAGTTTTGAACATCAAAGGTGCAGAGGGACTTAGGAGTCCTTGTGTCAGACTCCCAGAAGATTAATTTACAGGTTGAGTCTGTGGTAAAGAAGGCAAATGCAATATTGGCACTTATTTCAAGGTGAATAGTATATAAAAGCAAGGAGATAATGCTATGGCTTTGTAAGACACTAGTCAGGCCACACGTAGAGTATTGTCAACAGTCTTGAACCTTGTATCTCAGAAAGGATATATTGACATTGGGGAGAGTCCAGAGGAGGTTCACGATGATCATTCTGGGAATGAAGGGGTTAACACATGAGGAGTGTTTGACAGCTTTGGGCCTGTACTCACTGGAATTTAGAAGAATGCGGGGGATCTCAGTGAAACCCATCTCAGTATTGAAAGGACTAGATAGAGTGGATGTGGAGAGGATGTTTCCTATGGCAGGGGGTATCCAGAACTAGAGGGTACAGCCTCAAAATTGAGGGGCAACCCTTTAGAATAGAGATAAGGAGGAATTTCTATAGCCAGAGAGTAGTGAATCTGTGGAATTCATTGCCACAGATTGCAGTAGAGTCCAAGTCAGTGGGTGTATTTTAGGTGACAGTTGATCATTTCTTCATCAGTGAGAGCATCAAAGGATATGGTGAGAAGACAGGTGTATGGGTTTGTTTGGGATCCAGGATCAGCTGTGATGGAATGGTGGAGCAGGCTCGATGGGCTGAATGGCCTAATTCTGCTCCTATGTCTTATAGTCACATAAAAGCAAGGATATAATGTTGAAACTTTATGAAGCACTGGGGCGGCATCACTTGGAGTATTTTTAGCAGGCTTGGGATGTGCTGAAACTGGAGAGGGTTCAAAGGAGGTTCACGAAAATGATTCCAGGATTGAATGGTCTTGATTGAGTGGATGTGGAGAGGATGTTTCCTATGGTGGTAGAGTCTAAGACTAGAGGACACAGCCTCAGAATAGGGGGGTGTCCTTTTAGAACAGAGGTGAGGAAGAATTTCTTTAGCCAGAGAGTGGCAAAGTTGTGGTATTTGGTGCCACAGGCAATTGTGGAGGCCAAGCCTTTATATATATTTAAGGCAGAGGTCAATAGATTCTTGATTGGTCAGGGCATGAAGGGGTACGGGGAGAAAGCAGAAGATTGCAGCTGAGAGGAAAATTGGATTAGCCATGATGAAATGGCAGAGCAGACTCGATGGGCTAAATGGCCTAATTCTGCTCCTCTATCTTATGATCTTGTAGTCTTAAACTTCTCGCCCTTTAACCATGACCTCTACTTACAATCCCACTATACTTCAGTGGGGAAAAGCCTGCTTGCATTTACCGCTCATAGTTTTGTATATCTCTATCAAATCTCCTCTCAATCTTCTACGTTCTAAAGAGTACATTCCTAACATAATCAACTTCAACATAACGTCCCATCTCCTGTACTCAATACATTGATTTATGAAGTCCAATGTGCCAAAGAAAAGTAGGACGAAACAGTTAACTCTGTGCTGCACCACTTTCGGCTTTTTTTTTACATTAATGAGCCATAAACTCAAGCTTGATATTCACCCCTTGCAGGCTGAATCATCCTTGCAATCAAAGTAGTTGGGACCTTTTGTAACACACACAAAATGCTGGAGTAACTCAGCAAGCCATGTGGTATCTATGGAGAGGAGTAAACAGTCGGTGTTTTGGTCTGAGATCCCTCACCAGGAGTTTGTTTCTCCCTCAAGACCGATGAAGGGTCTTTCGCCAAAAACATGAACTGTTTATTTCTCACCATAGACGCTGCCTGACCTGCTGAGTTCTTCCAGCATTTGTGTGTGTGAGTGTGTGTTACTCAGAATTTCCAGCATCTGCGTAATCTCTTGTCGTTGGGAACCTTGCTCCAGATTTCCATCCAGTGATTCCTGCTTGGAAAGTTTGCATTTGTAAGCTGTAAGTGAAAACCCGTTGGGGTGTGATGTCCTCTATTAGCAATTGGCCCTTTGTTACTGATTAATTGGGCTGCCATGAACAACACAAAACACCATTGTTTTCCCATTTCAGTTATGGTCTTGGTTCAGTGAAAGGGTGGAGATGGCACTGAAGAAAGAGAAAGTTGGAAATAAAATGCATGAAACCTGTTAATTTTATGCGTTCGCTCAGAATTTCCAGAGGCAGAGTGTTGCAGTATTTTATTAATGCACACACAAAATGCTGGAGGAATGCAGTAAGTCAGCAGCAGGTCTTGATGAAGGGACTGAAACATCAACTGCTTATTCCCTCGTTAGATGCTGCAGAGTTCCTCCAGCATTTTGCGTGTGTGTGTTACTCTGGATTTCCAGCACCTGCAGAATATCTTGTATTCGTGCTGTTTTATTCCTGATGAAACTGCCTTTGTTTTTATTACTCAAATCAATCATTACATTTTAATTTCTCCATTTCCTTGTTTTCCATCTTTGATTCTGCACAGAAGGTTTGAGTGATACAAAAATAATGACATCACTGGGAAGATGGAGTGAGGGAAAACTTTTTCATTTGCATCAGGGAACAAAGAGCTAAAACATTCTATGTTGACACTGCAGTCTATTTTTGTACATGACCACAAAATGTCACAATGAATTGCCTCATTTCATTTAAATTAAGTTTCTATTATAATATAGTATGAAATATTACTAACATTCTTTCCACAACTTATTAAAGTTACTCAATCAATGCATGGGTTGATTTTGTTATGTGGTGATAAATATTCTGCCTTTGAATTATGACGTTTTATGTAATATCTAATATTTGACGCATAGGTTGTAAACTTTTGATATTTTCTACTGCTTGCATTTGACTTTGCATGAATTAACTTGTTTGTTATGCGCCATGCTATATGACGTGGGCAATCATGGTTGTACTTGGCAAATTTTTCTGCAGAAGTGGTTTGCTATTGCCACCTTCTGGGCATTATTTTAACAAGATGGGAGACGCCAGCCATTATCAATTCTCTTCAGAGATTGTCTGGTGTCAGTGGTCACATAACCTGGACTTGAGAAGTGCACCAGCTGTTCATACGACCAGCTACCACCTGCTCCCAAGGCCTCATGTGACCCCGCTCCCATGGCTTCACATGGACTACACCTTGCCCAAGGGTGACCTGCAGGCTAGCAGAGGAAAGGAGCACCTTACACCTCCATTGGTATCTCCACACTGCCACCTGTTAACACCAGAATAAATTTAATACAGAGTGTCAAATGTAAACTCATCAAAAGAGTCAAGTGGCCCAGAGCTGGTTCACCTGTGAAGGATGGATGGTGGAGTTATGCATGTACCTAATCTACATTTAGGGTGATCACCCTGGTCTCAGTGAATACATATGTGGAAACATGTTCTTCAAATATTTAGTGTGGAGGGTATTGAGGAGATATGAGGAAAGCCTTGATTTCTTATTTGAGTTAATACCTTGGTACAGTGGTTGGGTAGAGTATGGAGTGAGTTTGAGCACAAAATGCTTTATTTTTATGGAATTTATTATTATCCTGAGGTAGAATTAATTGTTCAACCTTTTATTCCTGGTTAACGATATGCCAAAAAAGTAATCAGATTGACTTTGGAACCTTAAGTTTTTGGATACTCAGTGAACAAGAGGCTGTGCTGGTGGAAAAAATAAAAGACCAGATAGATCGCAATAGAAGGGAAATATTCATTAAGTTTATCAAAAATGAAAATCTCATACGTGGGCTCATCAAAACTTAAAACAACATTCTCCTTGGAATTTGGAATGTAATATTACGTATGCTGGAATACACAATGCCATTTCCATAACAACAGTTTCAAGTTTGTCAGGATCATCTACTGTATCCTGTGCTCCGGGTGCAGCCTCCTCTATAATGATGAGACACAATGTAGATTGAGTGACCTCATCATTGAGCACCTTCACTCTGTCCACCATAATAGGCGGGATTTCCCAGTGTCACTATTTTAATTCTACTTCCAATTCCCATTCTGCCATGTTGGTCCACGGTCTCTTCTACTACCACGATGAGGCCAACCTCAGACTGGAGGAGCAACACCTCACATTCCATCAGGGTAGCCTCCAATCTGATAGAATGAACATTGATTTCTCTAACTTCTGGCAATTTCGCCCCCCTCCCTTTTCTTTTCTTTTTCCCGTTCCCCATTCTGGCTCCCCTCCAACCTCTACCCTTCTCCTCACCTGTCCATCAACTCTCTCTGATACTCCTCCTTTATTCCTTTCTCCAATAGTCCACTCTCAAGTCCTTTCAGATTCCTTCTTCTTAAGCTCTTTACATTTTCCTCCTATCCCCTCCCAGCTTCTCTCTTCGGCCCCCTGCCCCACACACCCGCCATCCCCTTCACCTGTCACCTGCCAGTGTGTACTCCTTCCCCTCCCCTGTCTTCTTATTCTGGCATCTTTCCTTTTCCTTTCCAGCCTTCATGGGATGGAAAGAAATGTTTATCAACTGTCTATTGTTTTCCATCGATGTTACCTGACCTTCTGCGTTCCTCTAGCATTTTACTTATCTTGCTGTGGATTCCCAGCATCTGCAGAATCTCTTGTGTCTACCACTTCCACAATCATTGTCTCCATGGAAATACATCCCTACTACAGCCGCGAATGTACAATGCCTGCCATTGTTATGGAGCTTTTGCTTGTATCCTCTCAATAATGAACAGACAATAGTAATGTTCAGCTTGTTGAAGAATTTAGCTGTTGCTTGCAGTGTGTGCAGGGTCCTGGAGTGAATTAGCAACAGCCACTGGGAAAGATCTGCTGGCTCCTGCTGAATGTGAGACCTTGACTCTGACCACAACCCAAAGCTGGTACTGGAGACGATGTAGAGTGGAGAAATAGAGCATAGAACATTACATTTTATTCTAGTGTCTTGCCCCTTCCTTTCCAGTCCTGAAAAAGGGTCTCATCACAAAACATCAACTATTTATTTATTTCCATAGATGCTATCTGGTCTGCTAAGGTCCTCAAGCATTTTGAGTGCATTGCTCTGGATTTCCAGCTTCTGAAAAAATCTCCTGTATTTACAGAGCATTACAGCGCAGTCCAGGCCATTAGCCTACCATGTTGTGCCAACCCTTTAGTCTGCGCTAAGTTCAATCTGATCCTTCCCTCCCACATAGTCCTCCATTTTTCATCCATGTAGCTATCTAAGAGTCTCTTAAAGGTCCCTAATGTAATCTTCTATCTCCACTCTGGCAGCATGTTCCACACACCTGCCACTCTCTGTATAACAAACTTACATTTGACATTTCCCCAATACCTTCCATTAATCCCTCTTATATTAGCCATTTCCACCCTGGGATTGTTCACTGTAACAGTGCCTCTGGTTCATTTTGTACACTTCTATCAAATCTCCTCTCATTCTCCTTCACTCCAAAGAGAGTAGCCCTAGCTCTCTCAACCTTTCCTCATACGACATTCTCTCAAATCCAGGCAGCATCCTGGTAAATCTCCTCTGCACCCTCTCTGAAGCTTCCACATCCTTCCTATAATGAAGCTACCAGAACTGAATACAATACTCCCAGTGTTGTCTAAACAGACTTTACTACATCTACAACATTACCTCATGGCTCTTGATTTCAATCCCCTAACTATTAAAGGCCAACACTCTATAAGCCTTTTGAATCATCCTGTTGTGTGGCAGTTTTGAGGAATCTCTGGATGCAGAGCTCATAATCCTTCTGTTGCTCTACACTGCTAAGAATCTTACTGTTAACCTTGTACTCTGTTTTCAAGTTCAGCCTTGCGAAGTGTGTTCACACCTGCATTTCTGTGTGTCGGGTAGAGTCACCAAAGACTCTGCTTTGCTTGAAGACTGGATCCTTGCTGGTACTCGTTATTAGGATGGCTGGTAGTGATTCATTATAATGATGTCTGGCAATGGGTTTAAAATCTCATAAACAACCACTGACAGAACCGATTGTTGATTTTCTGAACTTCCTCTTTGTCTTTTATTTATTACAATTGTGATGACTCGGAACACACACGTGCCCTCTCCTAACCTGTAAACTTGCTCCCAATTACAATAGAAACAAATACAGCAAGCTCCATGCAAATATTCACGGTATTCTGATTACTACAGGTATGAAGTTGGCAAGAGTATAAAGTCAGGACAAATGAAGATCCATCTGTACCCTGATCATACATGGGACAAAACCAACTGGTCTACTGTAATCAAGATGTCAATTTGCCTTAATTAGGTTAAACTTGACAGGTAGTTATCACACTTAAATGATAAGATCATAAAATACAGGAGCAGTATTAGGCCATTTGGTCCAACAAATCTGCTCTACAATTCCATCGTGGCTGATCTATTATCCCTCTCAACCCCATTCTCCTGCCCTTTCCCCGTAACATTAGATGCACTTACTAATCAACAACTTATCAACCTCCATTTTCAATATATCCACTTACTTGCCTTCCACAGCTGTCTGTGGCAATGAATTCCACAGATTCATCACCCTCTGGCTAAAGAAATTCCTCCTTATCTCTTTTCTAAAGGGCTGTTCTTCTTTTCTGAAGCTGTGCCCCTCGATCCCAGACTCTCCCCCCACTACAGGAAACCTCCTCTCAAGTGAAATATGATAGTAAAATATACTCCTCATAAGACAAAATAAGATTTAAGATTGTTTATTGTCATTTTTCAGTGCACATGTGTAAAGGAGAATGAGACGATTATTACTCTGAATCTGATACAGTATAATAAAATGATAAGCATAAAGAACACTATAAAACACAATAAATGTAATACATAAGATTAGCTTATATACTTAGTCTATTTATATGTACATAAAGTGATGCTAAGCACAGGGGTGCCTGTACATAAGGTGGCTGACAGGAAATGACAAAATAGTGGTGGTGGTGGGAGTGGAGTTGTGGGTTAATGTGTGTAGGTGTTGATCAGCCTTACTGATTGGGGAGAGTAACTGTTTTTGAGTCTGGCTGTCTTGCTGTAAATGCTGCGTAGCCTCTTCACTGAGATGAATGGGAGAAACAATCCATTGCAGGATGGGTGGGATCCTTTATAATATTGCTGGCCTTTTCCCAGCACCTTTCTGTATGTGTGTCCTCGATGGTGGGTAGACTGGTGCCGCTGATGTATTGGGTCGTTTTAACTACCGGTTGTTGAGCCCTCCTATAATCTGTAACACATGATATTTAGGCAACAAAAAATATTTCACAAGTGAAATATTTTTGCTTTTTATGCAGTGTGTGGTTTTTAAAACAAAAATCCACCCACTGGACTGCTTACTTTGGCATTCCAACTTGGAAGCATCAGAATATATTGATATGGCCCATCTGTGTTGATTCCTCGTTGCTCTCCTGGTGTTCGGGCACTTGCCACAGATGGTCAGCTACAAATGACCACACATAGGCTGTGGCCTTGAGGGTGCCTGGGTTACACTGAGAATGTTTGAGATGTTCATAACCAGTGGGTGCTACAGGAACTCGAGGGCATCTAGGATGCGGATGTTGATCAGACTGAATTTGGTAAGTCTCTTTGTTTCATTCTACAGTTTAGTTTATAATTTGTTCCAAAGAAAGCATTTTGGCGTAGTTTGTGGTTTAGTGTCAGTGGGCATTGTCTATGTGATGTGAAAGCCAGTAGGCAAACCAGGACAGTATGACATGGAGAGCAAGCTGTTGCCCATGTAGCAGACTCCTTCCCTCTTTGAAGTTGATGAATCCAATGGAACATCAGAGATCAATACGGTTTAATGAATTATAAACAGCAAACAAGTAGCAAGCTTCCACGTGGTAAGACTATGTTTAAAATAATTGTTCATCTTGGTGGAAAATTTATTTAAATTGAATTTTTGCATCCTGAAAGTTTGGAGTCATCTTCCAGAAGATGATCAAGACTTCATCAGAGTTTTGATCAACTGTTTATTCCTTTCTGAAGATGCTGTCTGACCTACTGAGTTCCTTCAGCATTTCGAATGTGTGTTACTCCCAACTTCTGAGCATATGGTAGATGGAAAGTCACTGATGAAGCTAGCAGAAATTGTTTGGACCTGAGGAACTCCTGCAGCAATGTCCTACAGCTGATATATGACTAATCTCCAACACTCACAACCATCTCTAGTTTTGATTCCAAACGTTAGACACGCAAACCTCTTACAGACAGCAGAAGGAACTGAACCTCAGCTGGTGATCACCAGTGCTGTTCAGTAATGTGCTAACCAGACAATACCATGTCATGCCTCTGTGGAGAGGGAAACAGAATTACAGGTTCAAGTCGGTGTCTTATTATCAGAACTAGGAATTTAGAAACCTAATGTGCACTACATTATAGCAAAGGAGAGAGTTTGAAAACAAAGGGAATACTTATTGTAAAACAGAGACCGAGAGAGAGAGTGAATGACAGAAGTGGTGGTGATGTTAGTTCAGAGAGGTTGGTGAAGGCTTGTCCACTGCGGGTCATTTATGTAGGGGAGAAGTAAATGGGAAATGAATGCAGGGGGTGGGAAGAGACGGAAACTAAAGATTTAATAATGCATACAAAACATTGTAGCTCCAGCAAATCTGAAGTGAAGGAGAACACTGAACTAAGAACTGGTCTATGGATAGAGGAAAAGTGAGTTGATGTAAAAGGTAGATGAGCTTTCGTCAGAACTGGCCGATCGGATTTGAATTGGACAGTTTGATGGTTGGATTCATGTGACCTGAGGGATGTAATAGGTCAAGTTAAAAAATGTAACTTTTATTTCCTCAAACTTGCATTGG
Source organism: Hemitrygon akajei (assembly GCF_048418815.1). Lineage (NCBI taxonomy): Eukaryota > Metazoa > Chordata > Chondrichthyes > Myliobatiformes > Dasyatidae > Hemitrygon > Hemitrygon akajei. Next base: position 22,444,713 of record NC_133126.1, read on the forward strand.
GCTTCATCAGAAGAATATAAGAGGCTTAGGATACAGAGGTGTGTGTGGAAATGGCAAGCATCAAAGAGGTTAAGGAGCCTTATGAATTGGGTTCTCCATTGTACAGAAGAATACATTGTGTGCATCAAATGCACTAAACTCTTAAGTCGGAAAAGTGCAAGTGAATTATTATGTCTTCCAGAGTGGAAATTTAGGTCCTTGGATAAAAGTCTGTTCTTTTCAATTTCCGCATTGCCTGAGAAAGTGCAGTTCAGAACATAATAGCTGCTGGTGAATTTAGAAGAGTGAGCCAGGGAGTCAGAGAAGGAACAGTCACTTCAGATTATTGGAAAGGAAGGGTGGAACATACAGTAGAACATAGAACATAGAACATAGAATAGTACAGCACTTTACAGGCCCTTCGGCCCACAATGTTGTGCCGACCCTCAAACCCTGCCTCCCATAACCCCCCATCTTAAATTCCTCCATATGCCTGTCTAGTAGTCTCTTAAATTTCACTAGTGTATCTGCCTCCACCACTGACTCAGGCAGTGCATTCCACGCACCAACCACTCTCTGAGTGAAAAACCTTCCTCTAACAGTACTGTGCAAAAGTCTCAGGCACCCTAGATTTTTTATATGGTTTCAGATGGTATGGCCTCCAGAGAGCCCAGATCTCAACATTGTTGTGTTTGATAGTGAGGGAAAGGGCAGAGCATATCAGGACACTAGCATGCAGGATATTCCAATCAAGATGGTGCCCCTGTGTAATGCTCCGATAGTCAACATCTTCTGGATAGACCATGAAACCAAAAAGAAGTGAAATGGTTAGTACGAGAACAGCAAATTGAACTGCTGCAGACGTTAAGATAAAGTTACAGTGAAATGGTTGGGATTTCCAGACAATCATTATTGTACCAGAGAAAAAGGTGAGAGTTGTGGCCTAAGAAGAAATGAAAAAGGGCTTTCATGTTATCCCACCAACAGACAAGCATTGTATGTGGAGGAAGGGAGAGTTTAATAGTGAAGTTGTTCCATGTGAGAACAAGTTCACCCAGGTGAAGAATGGCAGTGGTGAGGTGGAGAACTAGTTGGGTGTCCATTAAACAAAGAGCACTTGCGTATCCTGGTGTAGAATGGTGCTGTAGAGATGTTGGATATCAATGGAGATGGTCAGGTAGTTAGGACCAATCACTGGAAACTGTCAAATAACTGAAGGGTGTCAAAGATGCCCTGACTGGAATTTGGAAGAGACTGGAGAAAGGTAGAAAAGTGCTGTCTTTATTGATCTTCACTCCTCTGCCCTGAACTTCACCTTCCCTCAACCAGAATCACATGGTGAATGCAACCTGTATAATTCACTATATAAATTTTGTAGCAAGTCTTTTTGGCAACGTCTTCTAAGCCATCAACTCTCTAATCTTGAAGGACAAGAGCAGCAGACATTACCTCTGAATTCTTAGTGTCATGGATCTAACTCCTCAACTTCACTCCCTCCTCACTTCATCTGACAGGAGTACCTTTACCTTAAAGACCACAAAGCAAAAAGCAAAGATCATAGAATCATTGCTTCTACTTGTCCTGTAAATTTCAAACCAACTCCTGATATGCTTTCCAGCATTCCCGATTCCCAGCTCTTGACCCACACTCCTGCTTATCCTGATTATCCATGCACTTTAAAAAAAGTGATGAAAGAATGACCTCCAGATCCCCATCATTTGTTGAGTGAAATTGTTCATTTTCTCAATAAAGGGAAATGGGTCCTTTTGTGTTTACCATCTCCAGGCCTTTCATAATTTTATATCTCAATTAAATGTCTCCATTTCTCCTATTCTAAATAAAATAACATTAACTTCCAACAAAGTCATTCACAAAAACCTGGACACAGGTGATGAACTGAATGGCTACACAGTCTTACGGCATGGAAATAGGCTCTTTGGCATAACTTCTCCTACCGGCCAAGAAGCCCATCCAAGCTATAACAAACACAAGAGATTCTGCAGATGCTGGAAATCCAGAGTAACACACAAAGTGCTGGAGGAACTCAGCTGGTCAGGCAGCATCTAGAGAGGGGAATAAGCGGACAATGGCTTGGGTTAAGACACTTCATCGGGACTGGAAAGGAAGTGGGAGGATGCCAGAATAAGTTTGTTGGGGAAGGTGAAGGAGTACAAGTTGGCAGGTAATAGGCTAGGGGAAGGGTGAGTGTGGGTGGATGGGTGGGGAAGGGATGTGTGAAATCAGAAGCTGGGAGGTGATAGGTCGAAAAGGTAAAGAGGTGAAGAAGAGTACATCTGATAGGAGAGGATAGTGGACCATAGAAGAAGGGGAAGGATGAAGGGCAGCAGAGTGTGCTGGTGGGCAGGTGAGGAGAAAGGTAGGAGTAAAAGGGAAGCCAGAATGAGGAATGGAAAAGGGGGAGGGGGGAGAAATTACCAGAAGTTAGTCCCTGTTGTTTGCATTTGGCCTACATGCCCTTAAATCATTCCTATCCATGTACCTGTCCAAGTATCTAGTAAGTGTTGTTATTGTTCTTGCCTCAAACATTTCATCTGGCAGCTCATTTTATCCACACACCACACTCTACTGAAGTTACTTTCACGTCACCTTAATCCGTGCCCTCTCATTGATTTTGAAATTAGGGTGCATGGGTCCTTTCGGCCCAATGAGCCCACAACACCCAATTGAATAATGTGACCAATTAATCTGCTAAACCATACATTTTTGGAATGTGGAAGAAACTGGAGCACTGGGAGGAAACCCATGTGATCACAGAAGTATGTACAAACTCCTTACAGACAGTGGCGGGAATTGAACCTGTGTCTCTGGCACTGAAATAGACTGATAACGTCTCCTCATATGGTGATGAAACATCTTCAAATGGATTGGCAAGATGGGAGAACAACTCAACGCAACCACTGTAATAGAGTTAGACGAACCATAATGTTCCATGTTGCCCCAAATGATTCCCTTCTCCTTGGAAAACAATTGTGTGCATTCAACCTATCTATGTCTCTCATGATGTTATACACCTTCATAGGGCCACTCCTCAGTGTCTGACACTCCAAAGAATAAAGTCCTTCTCTGCCCAACCTCCCCCTATGACCCAGGCCTTCAAGAACCAACCACATTGTTGTAAATCTTTGCACATTTTCCAGTTTAATGATGTTAAACTAGAACAGTATAATCAAAGTTGAACTTAATACTCTGGGTGTAGTCTCACCAATGCCTTGTACAATCACAACATGGCATCCCAACTCTTGCACTCACTGCCCTGTTTATAATTTCTGTTTGTAATTTTCTGTCTTTTTCATTTATTTGGAAATGACATGTTACTTGGTAAGGATTGTCTGTGTTACAACAGTCTGTAAGGAAATAAATTGAGCATAGAAATGGGCAGTTTGCCTCCCCCCACCCCCCGCCGTGTCTATACTACCAATTTCAGTTCAGTTCAGTTTCAGTTTATTGTCATTTAGAAACCACAAATGCGATGCAGTTAAAAAAATGAGACAATGTTCCTCCAGAATGATATCACAAAAGCACATGACAAAACAGAGTACACCAGCAAATCCACATAACATTTGGTAATCCCCAAATCCAGAGTCCGGAGAGGCTGCTGCGTATTAATATCGCGCTACCAACTTAGCGCATTCCCCGGAAAGGAGCTGCAAATCCACCAGACAAAACAAGCTACCCAGACACACCAAGTCAAGAGACCAACTCTACCACCCAACAAACCAAAAACTAAAGCTACAAGACCTACACAAAACCACATAGTTACATATAGTTATAGTTAACATATAGTTACAACAGTACAGACAATACTATAATTGATAAAAAACAGACCATGGGCACAGTAAAAATAGTCCAAAGATGTTAAAAGACTATAAATTCGAAAGAAACCACCACACAGTTTCCACAAGTCCTCAAGGTCCCGATAGACTTGCCATCCCACGCAGGCGGCAGAAGGGAATACCCCCACTATGGACTTCCAAGGCGCCGTTGGACTCAGCCTTGCAGACGCAGCACATAATGAAAGTGCCGTCGGACCCAGCCTCGCAGACACAGCACACAGTGAAAGCGCCCCGACCGCAGTGGACTCCGAGTCCGTCGAACTTCCGAGCCTCCGACCATCCCCTCCGGCACAGCCTCTCCGAGCACTATCCTCTGCCGAGTGCACTACGATGCCTCTGCCACTGGCCACCGGCAACGCGACCCCGAGGACTGGGGGCCTGTTCTTCCCAGCAGAGACCCGGACCTCACAACAGCAACAGCAATGAAGAAGGCCTTCCTGGAAATTTCCAAATGTTCCTCCATGCTCCCGCATCTGTTTTTCATCAGATTAGGATTGTGCACGGCACCCTACTTGACAAATAACAGATATCAACTCCGGAGAGGCTGCTGCAAACTGCGTCACGCCGCCATCTTGCTTCAGTTTATCTGTCTATCCTACTGCCTATCTTACTGTCTATCCTAATCCCATTTCCCAGCAATTGCTCCAGAACCATCTATAACTTCTCTAGATATTTAAACATTGTGAGAGTATGCCTCCATCACCCACCCACTTAGACACTATCTATCTTGAGGGAATTTAACCACAAGACCATGAGACAATGGTGCAGAATTAGGCCATTCAACCCATCAAGCCTCTCCACTTTTCCATCCTGGATGATTCACTATCCCTCGCAACCCCAATCTCCTGCCTTCTCTCCAAAATCTTTAATGCCATTACTAGTCAAGACCCTATCAAACTCTGCTTTAAATATACACAATGAGTTGGCCAGCACAGCCATCTGTGGCAATGATTTCCACAAGTTCACCACCTTCTGGCTAAAGAAATTCCTCTTCATCTCTGTTCTAAAGGGTCACCCTTCAATTCTGAGCCTGTGCCCTCTGGTCTTAGACTCCCTCACTAATGGAAACATCCTCTCCATGTCCACTCCATTTAGCCTTTCAAACTTTGACGGGTTTCAATAATTTAGACTTGTAGCCCGAACTACAGAATCATCCTCTGCTGTCTTTTGGCACGTTGGTGTGGCCAATAATACAAAGGGATTTTTAATTTTTTTTTCTGGCAGCTCTGTTATCAGCAACTGCAGACCTTCTAAATGGAATTTAGAATTGTACTGCAGCACCGAAGCATTCCATTTTGCCTGACTGATTTGTGCCATTGCTTGTTGCTTCATGAGTCTCCTCCCACCTTCCTTTGTTTCACCGTCTAATCATATTCTTCCAAATCTCTACCCGGGAATGCACAGAGTATATAACATTGCAGCGGGCTAATTAGGCCCAGCAATCCACTGTTTATGCTCCACATGAATCTCCTCTGATCTTTCCTCCTCTAAATCTATCAGTGTAACATCCTCCCACACGCACTTGACAAATACAAGAGAATCTGCAGATGCTGGAGATGCAGAGTAACACACACAATATGTTGGAGGAGCCCAGCAGTTCAGGCAGCATCTGTGGTTTCAGGCAGACACCTGTCATATCCCGATGAAGGGTCTACACATGAAAATCAGCTCTTTAATCCTTTCCGTAAATGCTACCTGACCTGCTGAACTCCTCCAGCATTTTGTGCGGTTTCCACACATATACTTGTCCTGCCTCCCCTGAAGTATATTGCATTATTTCACTGCAAGAACTCCCTGTAGTAACAAGTTCCATATTCTCCTCATGCTTTAAGTAAAGATCGAAGCTTCCTCTGACTTCCTTGCTGGATTCCTTGGTGGTTCATCTGACATTGTTGTCAGTATCTGAGATCGAGACAAGGAGTCGTAAAGGAGTGACACGGATTGGTTGGTTGACAGCTGTTGAAACAACAGCTTTGCACTTGTCAGTAAGACCAAGGAAATGATTCTGGAGAACACACACCATTTCCTTTTGAGGGGTTGCCAGTGGAAAGGGTGAGCAGCTTCAAGTCCATGGATGGCAATATCTCAGAGGATCTATTCTGGACCTGATAGATTAGATTAGATTTAAGTTTATTGTCATTGTGCCGACTACAGATACAAAGCCAATGATATATATTGATGGAATCTTGAAGAAGGCTTGTTATATTTCAATAAGTGTTTGAGGAGATTTGGTATTTAACCAAAGATGCTAGAAAATTTCTACAGGTGTACCATGGAGAGCATTCTAACTGCCTGCATCACTCAGCACCAATACACAGGAGTGGAAAATCCTGCAGAGGTTTGTAAACTAAGCCAGCACCATCAAGGACTCCAGCCCCCACATTATTGAGGACATATTCAAAAATCAATGCCTCAAGAAGGCATCATCCATCATTAAGGATCCTCACCATACAGGACAGACCCTCTTTGTATTATTGACATGAGGAAGACATTCCCTTTTTGTATTATTGCCATGAGGAAGATAGGTCCTCTTTGTATTACCATCATGAGGAAGACAGACCCTCTTTGTATTATCACCATGAGGAAGATATGCCCTCTTCATATAACTGTCAGAACCTGAAAACCCACACTCAGTATTTTAGCTACAGTTCTTTCCCTCTGACATCTGATTTCTGAATGGTCCATGAACTCTCATTCACTATTCTCATTTTGCACTACTTACTTTTTTATATTTCTTATTGTAACTTATGTTTTGTTATGTATTCCGGTGTACTGCTGCCACAAAACAGTGAGTTTCACAATATTGTGATTTGATTCTATTTGTTTTCTTTCTGCAACTTTACTTTACCTTATTGTTACCAAACAATTGATACTAGAGCGTACAATCATCACAGCAATATTTGATTCTGCGCTTCGCGCTCCCTGAAGTACAAATCAAAGTAACTATAATAAAAATTTAAATTATAAATCATAATTAGAAAATAGAAAAGGGAAAGTAAGGTAGTGCAAGTCAGGTCTGGATATTTGGAAGGTATGTCCCAGATCCAGGTCAGGATCCGTTCAGCAGTCTTATCACAGTTGGAAAGAAGCTGTTCCCAAATCTGGCCATATGGATCTTCAAGCTCCTGAACCTTCTCCCAGAGGGAAGAGGGACAAAAGGTATGTTGGCTGGGTGGGTCGTGTCCTTGATTATCCTGGCAGCACTGCTCCGGCAGCGTGCGGTGTAAAGTGAGTCCAAGGATGGAAGATTGGTTTGTGTGATGTGCTGGGCTAGGTTCACGATCATCTGCAGTTTCTTCCGATCTTGGACAGGACAACTTCCATACCAGTTTGTGATGCACCCTAGAAGAATGCTTTCTACGGTGCACCTATAAAAATTAGTGAGGGTTTTAGGGGACAGGCCAATTTCTTCAGCTTTCTCAGGAAGTAAAGGTGCTGGTGGGCCTTCTTGGCAGTGGACTCTGCTTGGTTAGACCAAGTCAGGTCATTTGTGATATTCACCCCGAGAAACTTAAAGCTTTTGACCTGTTCCACCTGCGCACCACCGATGTAGATGGGGTTGTGCGGTCCACTACTCCTTCTGAAGTCAACAACCAATTTGTTCATCTTGCTGACATTGAGGGATAGGTTATTATCTTCACACCATGCCACCAGGTTTTTAATTTCCTCTCTGTACTCAGACTCATCATTACCCAAGATACGGCCTACAATTGTGGTGTCATCAGCAAACTTATATATTGAGTTCGATGGAAACTTGGCTACACAATCATGGGTGTACAGTGAGTACAGCAGGGGGCTGAGTACACAGCCTTGTGGGGCACCGGTGCTCAGAGTGATTGTAGAGGAGAGCTTGTCCCCTATTTTTACAGCCTGGGTCCTGTCTGTGAGGAAGTTGAAGATCCAGCTGCAGATCTGAGTGCTAAGACCCAGGTTCCGGAGCTTAGGAATCAGTCGAAGCCTCCTATCCGTATTTGTTACTGCATGATTTTAGATCTTGTTATTTGGTCATCCCTCAGCTTTCTCTCTTATCAGCTTCTTTTGTGGTTGTGATTGCTTTTCTTTCAATTGTTTTCTTCCAGTGAATCTCGCTGGGATTTTGTCTTGTAAGGAAAGGTTGAGCAAGCTAAGGTTTTTCTCTTTGGAGTGAATGAGTAAGAGGTGACTTGATAGAAGTTATAAGAGGTATAGCTAAAGTGGACAGCCAGTGCCTTTTTCCCTAGGGTAGTAACTGCTGGAGTGAGTGAAGGAAAGTTTAGGGGGAGTTGTCGTTTGGGGAAATTTCTTCATTCAGCAGGTGGTGCAAGTGTGGATCGAGCTGTCAGTGGAGGTAGTGGATGCATATTCAAACACAACATTTCAGAGAAGTTAATAAATAAACAAAGTGTAGTTAAGTACATGGATGGGAAGGGTATGGAGGGCTATGGTCCAGGTGTGGGTTGATGGGACTAGGCATGGACTAGATGGGCCAAAAGGCCAGTTTCTCTGCTGTAGTTATCCCACTCTATGCCAGAGTTAGGTTTTCTACATCGAGTGTGGTGAACACTTGGAATGGACTGCCATGGGTAGTAGTTGAAGATGATACATTATGAAAGTTGAAGGGACTCTTGGGTAGGCTCATGGATGAAAGAAAAATGGAGGGTTATGGGCTGTGTAGGAGATAACAATTAGATGGATTGTGGAATAGGTTTGTATTTGTGGAAACAGCATTGTGGGCCAAAGGGCCTGCGCCATGCTGTACTGTTCTAGGTTCTTGGGTTAATAACCTATCACCACAATCCACAATTACCACTGGTGTTAATTTTAGAGGGAGCCTGTGCAAAGTGGTTTTCTTCACACTATACAATGGAAACATAGAATTCTCTCTTCCAAAGTACAATTGAGGCTGAGGTTCAGTTGAAAATGTTTCTAGCTGAAATTGAAACAACATTGGTTGTAATTTCCAAGAAATCCAAAACCATCTGTGCCAGATGAAGTTAAGGTGAGATCATTATCAAAATGAGTAATGGAATAAATTTATGTTGACTCTCGTTACTACATTCACCCATCTTATTTTTCTAACCTGCACAAGTATTCATTTTCCTTTTGTATCGTTTGGTTTATAAGTTAAGGTTTATAACACTCACTAAGTTTCTCCCTACAAAATTTTTCCATGTTCTGAAGAGTTGTCGACAACTTTGGTAAAGTTCGCATTTTGTTCAGTAATTAGTAATTTTCCTGAAGATGATTGCACTTGTATCTTCAAAGTAAAAGCCTTACATGAGTAAATATGTTGGATAGAATTATCTTTTGGCAGTACAGTTGTAACCACATAAATATTGTATAGCTTAATTGTTTATCAAATAAATCTGCTTCATCCTCTTCAGTCAGTTGTTTTCCACATCCATAGTCCTAGCAGATGATTGATGATTATGTTGCAGTTTCCTCCTGGCAAACTGATCATTTTTGGCAGATTTCTCTGAACCTAAATACGTATTGAAAAATGCCATTGTAACCAGCAAACTCTGTTGACTTATAGAATGCATTAGGTTTTGAGAGTTACACTGATTTGCATGCATGTTTTAGAAGCAAGTATAGGAGCTGTAGTGAAGCAGGTTTGTAGATCTCAGTATTGGATTTCATGTAAGAATAAGTTGATGGTGGATATCAATAGTTGTAAGCATGAATGTACCACTTCCACAATTAATGCCTCTCTCTCTCACTCTTGCTCGCCCTTGCTTTTTTTTCTCCCTATCTGTCACACTCTCCAGTTCACTCTCTCACTCTCCCTATGTGTATCAGCATCTCACATCTTGTTTAAAACTCTCTAGTACTGGGGGGAGGGCTGTCAATCTGTGTTGAAAACCATCAACTGGTAGTTACAATCTGGTGGACTGTGAAGTTAAAGTTGCTATTGCATTTGCTTATGAAGTTGTACTAAAGTGAGCGAAGTTTTGGAGTAGCCAAGTAGAACATGAATTTTACCTCAATGCATGAAAATGAAAACAAAAAAAAACTGCAGGTCACTGGAAATCTGAAGTAAAAACAGAAGTTTCTGGAAACACTCAGCAGGTCAGATAAGGTACCAGGGAACAGTGAAGGGAACAGCTTGTTTGGAATGCTTTAAGAATGAACTTCTTTTGGGTGATGGAAGTATTTTGAGTGGCTGGAATTATGGAAGGTGTGCTATTGAATGCAGTGGCTCGTGGGGTGGAGTGAGGACCAAAGGAAGTCTTTCCTTGCTCTGGTCAAGAGCAGAAAATGGTAAGGACAGAAGTGTGAGAAATAGATGAGTTCAGGGTCTGTTTCAATTGCATTTGAACGAAAGCCGTGGTTAAGGGAAAAAAGATGACATAATGGGTGAATCTTTGTCGGAATCCTCACCTCAGAGCAGACACAAGAGAGATAGAGGAACTAGGGAAGTGGAACAGAGTCCTGACACAAAACAGCATGGGAGCTGTAGGAGTCAGTGGGCTTGTAATGAATATTGATGGCTAACTGCTTACTGAGATGATGAAAGAACAATCGGGGAAGACAAGGGAAATATTGGAAATGGATGATGTGAAGCTGAGGGCAGGGTGGAAAATGGCAATGATGTAATGCATTTTTCCAGTTGTTTATGAGTGGAAGAATCAGTTAGGCATGCATCAGAACTAGGGTTGAAGTGAGGCTGAAACAAGGCCTGTATTTCTGAGGGAGATTCCCAAAGACACAAAGAGCATTTGACAAAGCCTGAAGAGAAAATCATCTTGAATGAGAATCTGAATAAGAGACTTCAGATTCTGCAGATACTGAAATTTGGAGCAAAATCAAACTGCTGCCAGAATCTGCAATGGATATAACATGCAAATACATTCCTCCATGATTTTTTTAATTTTTATTTAGAAATAGCACCGTCATAGGCCCTTCCTGCCCAACCTCCTGCATAACCCAATTACGCCCCTGCGACCAATTAACCTGCTAACCCACACGTCGTTGGAATGTGGGACAAACCAGAGCCCATGGAGGAAGTGCACCTATCCATGGGGAGAACATTTCAAACTCTTTACAGACAGCAACAGGAACTGATCAGTAATGGTGTTATGCTAACCGTGCCACCCCAATTATCTAAAGCTGAGTGTTGTAGAACTTCTGTTTGATGTTTCCACAGATCTTTCATTGCCTCCAATGAATGTTCTGCAAGCAATTGAAACACACCATTAACATGGTTAAAAAGAGTCTCTGAGAAATTCAGACGAGTGTTTTGTTTTCCCCAGAAGCTAAGTAATAAGAAATCGGTACAGATCATGGGCCACACACACGAAATGCTGGAGAAACTCAGCAGCATCCATAGAAATAAGCAAACAGTCAGTGGGCCAAATGGCCTAATTGTGCTCTTGTGTCTTATGGTATTAAGGAACTGCAGACTCCTCCGCAGATGGGAGAGGAAGTGGCAGATAGGCTGACAACTGGGTAGATTATGACGTGGTGCACTCCCTCTGCCTCTGAGTCGGGGTTGATGGTGCATTGCTTCAAGGCTGTCAATGCCATCTTAAATGCTCCTCCTCCACTCCGAATAATCATGGCTCTGTCATTCTCAAAGTTCAGTGAGAAAGCTTAAATTTCTTCAAGGAATCTTTGAGAATGCCTTCAATTTTCTTTCCCTGTCCAGCTGGTAGTCGTGGAATAACTGAAGCAGCATTGATAACGACTTGTGCTGATAATCAATAATGAGGTTGTTCACTGGCCAGCCTCCATTTTTCTTCAAGTTGTGGTGATGACGAGCTCCCCTTCATAATCCTCTGTTAATTTTGTATCTAACATATCCTCACAGTGGCTTGGGAATATTGCAGTTAATGTAACAAGATTACAGTGCCAATGACCTGGGTTCAATTCCATTACTCTCTATAATGAGTTTGTACATTCTCCCCGTGACCATGTGGGTTTTCTCCAAGTGTTCCAGTTTCCTTCAAACTTCCAAAGGTGTATGAGTTCGTAGGGTGGGATGGTCATATAGGGGGCGGTTGGGCACTGGGGGCTCATTGGATTGGAAGGACCTGTACCATTTTTCTCTGAATAAATAAAATAAAAGAGAAAATGCTCATTTTGTACACTTCAGCTAATGAAAACAGCTTTTCATGATGTCATGTTACTCTTTAAATACTCATGTTCTAATATGTTTTTTACTCTGAATCAGTTTGAGTAAATGAAACCATTTGTTCAAATGCAGATTCCGATTCATTTATCACATGTAGATCAAAACACAGTGAAATGCGCCCTTTGCCTCAGCAGCCATTGCACCCAAGGATGTGCTGGTGGTAGCCTGCAAGTATCACCATACATTCTAGCGCCAACAAAGCATGCCCACAATGTTCAGCAGAACGACACAGGCAACAGCAACAACAGCAGCAAATCCCAATCTCCCACCTATCCACTTCCTCACATATTCAGACAGGTCTCCAACCCCGGAGCAGGCCACCAATGGGCCTTCAGTCCTTGATCCTGGATTTTCAATTTCTCAGACTTGCAGACGTCAGACCTCCAGCCCTGGCCCAGACTCACCGACTTGACCTTTGGGCGTTTACCTCCACACTTTGATTGTTTTTTGACCTTCCATGCCTTTTACCTCCGGATTCGCCAAGCTCTGGACTTCAAACTTTGGCTTTGCCCGCTGGACTTTGCTGACCTCTGGCTTTTGGTCCCAGGACTCGCCGATCACAGAATTTGGTCTTCAATGAAATAGTCAGGTGGCTTAGTAGGTTTCTGATGGATTACATGTGGTTAATGCATGTTAGTGGAGAAGAACTGAGGCAATGACAAAAATCTGAAGCTGAAGGATGGAGATAACAGACTTACTTATTGGAAGGCCCTTCCTGACCTTGAGAGATGTTCAAGCTTCAGTTAAGATCTTGCCTGGAAAGAGATTATGGTAGGAAAATATTTATGATTTAATTGTCACTATAACTCAGATATTCCCAGCTGCATTGCTAACAACATCCTTCACAAAGCAGCATATTATTGCTATGTTTCTTTGTTCTAGCAAAGTTGTGTGTGTGCTTGCTTGATTTTACTGAAGCAGCAACACGTGGAAACTTTCACATTAGGCAAGTTTTGCCATGAACCTGAACATCAAATATAATCTTTCTACTATCAGTTTAAAGAGGCTCGAACTAAGTCTGTTTCTACGTGAGGAATATTGGTGTCGCCGACTGACACAGTCCTAGGACACTTCAGGTGCCAAAACTGACTCAAACATCTCAAGCCTATAGAGCTTTATTATTACTGGCTGTGGCCCAAATTCCATTGAATGTTATCTATTTCAAGCACCTTTGATCCATCTTTTACAATCCAATTTTTTAACAGACAACATTTAGCGTTTGAAATTGTTGTGGCAGCTTTAGGATTTCAGATCTGTTTTTTTTTGAACAACAGTGTTGTCTCAGATCAGCTCCGATGGCACTCAGTTCAATTGAAGTTTGCACTCCCTCCACCCAATGTGCATGAAGCGAGCCTATAGAGGTGAGATGCAGAGGTTTTGCTGGCTGCTCGCTGTGCAGAACCTACTCTCTCCTTGACATTAGAGGGGCTGCAAAATAAGAGCCTTCAGGACCGTCACAGAGGCTGCTGAGCGAACCTCCAGATGGCTATGGATCAAGAGGTGTGACTTGTGAACCTGATCAGCCCTGGATGGGCCGCCTGGGCCTGAGTGTCTGACATTGAAAGATCTGAAACATTCGATGACCCTAGGTTACATCATTGGTGATGTGTCTCAGTGTATCTCAGCATCATGTGCCATCAAATTCACACATCCAGAAATCGCATGTTTCCTTCTAAAAATTAGTCTGGTGGCATGGCCCAAAATCATTTCCCCCACCCCTCTCTCCAAAGGCCAAGTAACATATAGGTATATCAGTGCTGATTCTATCAGTATTCTTTACTAGCAAGAGCACGTGTGTGGACTTTAGTCCATTAGGATTTTAGATTAGTTTTATTGATCACATGAACATCGAAACATACAGTGAAATGTGCATTTTTGAGTCAACAGCCAAACCAGTCCAAGGATACACTGGGGGCAGCCGACAAATATCACCATGCTTCGAGTGCCAACAGAGCACGTCCACAGTTTACTAGCCCTAACTAACCTGTATGCCTTTGAAATGTGGGAGGAAGCCCACATCGTCATGGAGACAGCGGCAGGAATTGAACTCCCCATCACTGGAGTTGTGAAGTGTTACACAAACTGAGGATGAGGATTGAGATTATCTTCTTTGATCAACCTATCAGAAGGTCCTCTTTTCGAGACTGACACATGAAGAGTGGACAGAAAACCTGTTGATACCTTCAGACCTGTACACTGATTATCAATGCCTTTTAAATAAGGTGCTGCTGTTTTATTTCAGGATTAGTTATTTCTCCTGCACGTAAGTATTTTTTGCAGGATATGAACTTGAAGGAAGTTTTACTGCCTTTCCTTTTAGTCATACATAAACTTGTGAAATTAAGAACTAAACTTATATATGTCACGATAATTTAAATTTATGTGTTGTATTCAAACTGCGCCTGGGTGTTAACTATAGCAGCCAATGTTGTTATTTGTAGCTGTGTAAATTAACAAATAGAATCATTAACCTTCATTAATTTTAAGGGGAAATATGAATTGAATATACCTTTCACATGTTGCTTAACTTTAATCAAAATTTTATTTTCAGCAAAAAAATGTTTATTTGTGATATTTTGATTTCCAAAATGACTGCCAATTTAGAATAGGTTGGGATTGATATGAAAGATGCAAACTAGTGAACATGTGGAGCAAAGTTCTGTTCCATTCCCTTGCCAGCCGTGTACACTATTTCCTCTGGTGATCTCTATACTTTGTTCATCCAGGGAACATCCTGCATCATTCTCCACTAGAATACACCATTCATCCCCCACCACCATCACTCCCAACATACCTGAAAGTTAATTAGCAGATTTTCACAAAGTGTATCCCTCCTCATAACTGGGAATATGTGAGATGGTCATTAAACATCTCAATAAAACAAGAGATTCTGCAGATGCTGGAAATCCAGCGCCACACACACACAAAATGCTGGAGGAACTCAGCAGGTCAGGAAGCATCTATGGAAATGAATCAACAGTCAATGTTTTGGGTTTGAGACCCTTCATCAGGAAGAGGGAAGAAGCCAGAATAAGAAGAACCGACTAACCCATACATTTTTGGGATGGAGCACCTGGAGGAAATCCAAGTGGTCACAGGGAGAATGTACAATACTGTATCCTCACAGACAATGGTGGGAATTGAATCCGGCTCACTGGCATGTACAGTGTTACGCTAACAGCCACGTAACTCTGCCATCCAAACATTTCTCTGATTGCATCTCGGCCTCTGTTATTCCAGGAAAGAATCTGAAGTTTGGCTGAGCTTTCCTTAAAACTAATACTCTCTGCTCCAGGCACCATCTTGGCCAACCTCTTCTACCGCCACTCCAAAGCTTCCACGTTCTTCCCGTAATGACCAGAACTGCACACCAGTTTTCCAAATGTGGCCTAACTAACGTCTTATGCATCTGCAACATGACTTCCCAACTTTTATTATCAATGCCCTGAATAATAAGGACATACATGCCATATCTCCTGACTCCTTTTGTCTCCTGTCTTCTTGTGTTGCCATTTGTAGGGAACTATGAACATCATCATAAGATCCATCACTCAATTCTCCTATGTGATCGACCATAACTCTATACTTTCCTCTTGCATTTGACTTCCCAAAATACAATACCTCTAACTTATTCAGATTAAACTCCATCTGCCACTTATCCACCCAAATTTCTAACCAATCTGTAATGCACTTTCATTCTTGAAAACCCTCCTCACTTTCTACAACTCCATGAATTCTCATGTCATCTGTATTTTCATCCAGATTATTAATCACTAATAGAAGAGGTCTCAGCACTGATCCTCATTGAACACCACTGGTCACCAATGTCCAGTCAGAGAAACTCTCCTCTTGCCTCTGTGTCAAAGCAGACTTCGTATCCAACTACCAACTCACTGCTGATTCCAAGTAACTTAATCTACTGGGCCAGCCTACAATGAGAGGCATCAACAAATGTTTTGCTAAAGACCACATATAAATTTCTCTGTCCTATTCTCATCAATCATTTTCATCATTTCTTCATTTAAGCTAAATCATATTTCTGAGATAGGCTTTCCCTACACAATACTATGCTGATTTTCCTAACAAGTCTATGCATTCTGAATGTAGGTATCCGCTAATCTCAAGAATCTTCTCCGATAATGCCTCAACCACTGACAGACCTACAATTTCCAGATTTATTCTCGCTGCCCTTCTTAAACAATGGGAAAATATTGGCTAATATCCAAAATTTCTTCTGAGATCTCTCTTATGTCCAAAGAGAATAATGGGCTTTTCTTCTTGGAGTGAAGAAATATAAGAGGCCACTTGATAAAGGGGTATGAGATGATAAGAGGCATAGACAGAGTGAACAGTTAGCACCCTTTTCCCAGGGTGGCAAAGACAAATGCAAGAAGACATAATTTTAAGGTGATTGGAGGAAAGTATAGGGGAATGTCAGGGGTAGATATTTTACACAGAGAGCGGAACACCTTACCAGAGGTGGTGGTAGAAACTGATACATTAAGGATATTTAAGACAGTCTTAGGCACATGGGTGAAAGGAAAATGAAGGGCTACAAATAGAAGAGATTCTGAAAATCCAGAGCAATAAACACTAAATGCTGGAGGGTCAGGAAGCATCTATGAAAATAAATAAATATTCAACACTGGGATGAGACTCTTCATCACAACTGGAAAGGAAGAGGGGAAGATGCCAGAATAAAAATCTAGGGGAAGGGGAAGGAGGACATGTTAGAAGATGAAAGGTGAAGCCTGGTGGGTGGGAAAAGTAAAGGTCTGTAGAAGAAGGACTCTCACAGGAGAGGAGAGTGGACCATGGGAGAAAGAGAAGGAGGGGCAAGTGAGGAGAAGGGGTAAGAGGCCGAGTGCAGAAAGAAGAGGAGGGAAGGGAAGGGGTAAAGTTTAAAAGAAAAAAATACTGGAGGGATAAATCGATGTTCATGCCATCGGGTTGAGACTACTTAGAGTGATATGAGGTGTTCCTCCTTCACACTGAGAGTGGCTTAATCATGGAAAAAGAGGAGGCCGTGGACTGCCATGTCAGGACAGGAATGGGGATAGGATTTAAAATGATTTCCCACCAGGAAATTCTGCTTTTGGCGGATGGAGCAGATGTGCTCGACAAAACAGTCCCCTATCGAGTCGGGGCTCACCAATGTAGAGGAGGGACCATCAGGAACACTGGATACAATAGACAACCCCAACAAGGTTCACAGATGAAGTGTTGCCTCAGCTGGAAGGACAGCTTGGAGCTTTGAATGGGCAGGTGTATTATTTCTGTTGATTTCAGGGATACGTGCCAGGAGGGAGATTAGTGGGGAGGGATGAGTGGACAAGGGAATTATGGGGGAGCAATCTCTACCGAAAGTGGAGAGTGGTGGGGATGGGGGTTGGTGGAAGTAAAGATGTGTTTGGTGGTAGAATCCCATTGAAGGTGGCGGAGGTTGCAGTGATTGATGTATTGGATGTGGAGGCTCATGCAGTGATAGGTGAGAACAAGGGGAACTCTAACCCTGTTTGGGCAGTGGGAAGATGGGGTGAACACAGATATCTGGGAAATGGAGGAGAATTGAGTGGGAGCAGCATCAATAGTAGAGAAAGGGAAATCCCATTCATTGAAGGAGGAGGACATTTCTGATAGGAAAGCCTCATCCTGGAAACAGATGTGGCAGAGACAAAAGAACTGCGAAAAGGAATAGCATTTGTACAGGAGACAGGGTGGGAAAATGTATAGTCAAGATAGCTGTGGGAATCTGCAGGTTTATAAAGAATGGTGGTAGACAGTTTGTCTCCAGAGATGGAAGTAGAGAGATGGGAAAGGAGAGGAAGGTATTAGAAATGGATCAAGTGAATTGAAGGGCAGGGTAGAAGTTGGAGGCAAAGCTGATGAAACTGACAAGCTCAACATGGTTGCATGAAGCAGCACCAATGCAGTCAAGGCCATAAACCATAGGAGCTGAATTAGGTCATTTAGCCCATCAAGTCTGCTCTGCCATTCCATCATGGCTGATTTATCATCTCTCTCAACCCCATTCTCCTACGTAGGATGGAAGGGTTAGATTGATCTTGGAGTAGGTTAAAAGAATGGCACAACATTGTGGCTGAAAGACCTCAACTGTGCTGTAGTGTTCAATGATACAAAGGTTCTCGTCAATCCACAATAATCTCCTCCTTTGCTTCCCTCAGTATCATGGGATTGATACCTTGAAGACCTGGGGACATTTTCACTTTAATTGTTTTAAAGAGACCCAACACGCTCCCCTTCTTAATAGTGACATGCCTTAAAACATCAACCTTTCCCTCCCTGATCTCACCGATATCCGCATCCTTCCCCTCAATTCCAACAGATCTACTGTATATAAATTGGCTTTAATATGTCATTTCCAATTACGATGGCATACATAGTATTCAAACCATCACTCACAAATGTTAGTTGTTTTTGATGAAGCCAGCACTAACATTTTGCAGATTCTGTGTGCCTTGGAGCCTGCATTGAAGAGCATAAGTGACCTGAGAGGGAGGTTCCATCCAGAACTTACGCCTGCTCACCTATCCACTGAGGGCATGGCATAGCCTCATTCCGATTCTGCGGGATCCCTTTGTGCTTTCATTCTCTTCAAGTTCCATCATTAAAAGCCTTGAATGTACTCTGTGGCAGAGAAGCAACCCTTCTGCAATAGAGAATTCTAAAGATTTGTAGCACAGTATGTCAGGAATCATAAGGAAACTGCAGAAGGAAATCTGAAACAAGGCAGAAACACTGGAAAAACATTTCAAGGCAGGCGTCCTCTGTCCGTGATTCAGATCTGTGACCCTTCGTCAGACAGTTCTGACAAAGATTTCACTCCTGTAATGTTAACTGTTTCTCTTCCCACAGATGCTGCCTGACCTGCTGAGCTTTTCCAGCACTTTCTGCTTTTGTTACAGTGTGAAGGAATTTCTCTTCATCCATTCAAAGATCTGATTGGCCAAGTCACTGTACTGGATACCTTCTGCACAACTCTCCAGCCACAGGAAATAACCTCTCTGAGTCCATCCCCTCCACCTTTCTCAGAAATGTTTTTAGTATCTGCTGAAGACCTTCAAATTGGTATCTTATTGGTTTAAACTGATCACCGGACTGGAGGAGAAATCCAAATAACGAGGGAGAAAGCCAGTCTTTAGACCGAGAGGTTCTTTTCCCAGTTTGGTGACCAATGACACCAAGTTAATCATGCAACCTGAAACTTGTCTTAGACCAAAGCATAACTTGGGGCTGTTGTATCAGTAGCATTTATTTCTCACTGCTTATGGAGTCATAAAGTCATAGAAAAGTACAGCTCAAAAACAGACCCTTCAACCCATCTACTCCATGCTGATTTTTAAAACTTGGGCTTTAACTGGAATCCCAGCCTTCATTTTCTCCTCTTAAACCATTGCACAGTTATTTTTTTTTCAGTTCCACAACATGTCTTAGTGAAATAGGAACTCAGAATCTTCAGGTAAATTTCAGCACAAGCACACCAAGTGGCAAATGGATTGGTTTAACACTGCATCGCCTTCTGTTTCAATAGAAGCATCTGTCCAACTAATTAAAACGGGATACCTCATCCTCTTTGAAATAATTGTCTTGCAGAAGTGTTAAATGTTTATTTGCCAGCATTGCAAACTGAAATTCCTTGGTCTATGGTTTTCCAAGTGTTGCTGACAAGGTGCGATCAATAACTGTCACAACACAGCTAAAACCTTCAGCATTTTCACATTGAAAAAGATTTTGATCCCATGTTTAGATTATTGCAGTCTTGTGGTATGAAGTTGGATGGCTATTTGTGTGAAATCTTGGTAACAGGTATAGACACACTGAAAGGGAAGAAAATCTCATCCTTTCCCCCTGTTTCTTGTGTAGAAGTACATTTATTTTTGCCCACAGTATTTGCTAACACTAAATATATATCCTCACGAGATTCTGCAATTGATGGAAATCCAGAGCAACACTCACAAAATGCTGGAGGAACTCAACAGGTCAGGCAACATCTATGAAAATGAATAAACAGTCAATGCTTTGGGCCAAGATCCCTCATCAAGGCAAAAAAGAGAGGGGAAGAAGGCAGAATAAGAAGTTATTAATGGTTTACTGAGGGCACAGCCTCGGAAAAGAAGGACATCCCAATAGGACAGAGATGATGAGGAATTTTTTGTTAAGCCAGAGGGTGGTCAATCTGTGGAATTCATTGCCACAGCTGGCTGTGGAGCAAAGTCATTAGATTCAAAAAGGAGTTTGATAGGTTCTCGATCGGTCACAAGTTAAGGGGGGAAGGCAGAGGAATGGGGTTGAGAGGGAAAATAAATCATCCATGATTGAATGATGGAGCTGAATGGCCTAATTCTGCTCTGATGTCTTATAGCATTGTGGGTTTTGACAGGAGCATCATTATTTTCTGAATGAGCTTCTCTTCAAGTTCGCTTCCAGCGAGGGATTTCTCTCGCATGGAAGGCCTTGCCGTAGCAGAGGTCCCACTCAAGTTCTGGTTAGAAAGAAATAGAGAAGCATAAAAACCTACAGCACAATACAAGCCCTTCAGCCCACAAAGCTGTGCCGAACATGTCCTTACCTCAGAAATTACCTAGGATTACCCACAGCCCTCTATTTTTGTGAGCTCAATGTACCTATCCAGGAGTCTCTTAAAAGACACTATTGTATCTGCTTCCACCACTGTCACCGGCAGCCCATTCCACACACTCACCACTCTCTGAGTAAAAAAACTTACCGTCCTGACAAAGGGTCTTGGCCCGAAACGTCGACAGTGTATAGATGCAGCCTGGCCTGTTGCGTTCCACCAGCATTTTGTGTGTGTTCCCTGACATCTCTTAGTCAGGGATTGTCTTAGTCTTGTAAAGTTAGAGGAGGGAACTCAAATTAATTAGTCAATAATTTAGTCTGAAGATCAGGAAAAATATGAGTGGCTGTCCAGTGACTGCACTGACAGCTAAATTGCACAGCAATTTGCTGTGACCTGCAACACACACAGAATGCAGGAGGGTCTGAGCAGGTCAGGCAGCAAGTATAGAAGGGATTAAACGGTTAACATTTTGGGCCCTGACCCTGACCTGCTGTGTTCATCCAGCATTCTGTGCGTGTGCTCTGGATTTCCTGCATCTGCAAAATCTCTTTTTTTGATTTACTATGATCTGCAGTGTACTATATATATAAAAAAGGTGGTTGAAGGTGATAAGTTCAGGGATTATTTTTCATTGGTTATTGGAATTAAATACCTGTAAAGAAGAAATCTTTAAGGGAAAAGGCAACATTGGATCAATTGGATAGGCCATTTAATGCACCCATTAAAGATGCAAGAATGTCTTCTAACTAAGTACATAGTCAAAGATTATTTTATTAATGTTCATGTCATTCACATTTAGATTTATCATATTTGCATTGAAACATACAGTGAAATGCATCGTTTGCAGTAACAACCAGTGCACCAATTGTGCCGGGGGCAGCCTGCACATTCTAGTGCCAACGTACCCACAATGTAGCATGCCCAAATTGTTTATCAGAACAACATGAGCAACAAACACGGCAAAACGTGCCAAATGCTGGAGGAACTCAGCAGGTCAGGTGGCATCTATGAAAATGAATAGTCACCGTTTCGGGCTGAGACCCATCTTCAGGACTGGAAAGGAAGTGGGGAGAAACCAGAATTAAAAGGTGGGTGTAGGGGATGGAGGACGAGCTAGAAGGTGATAAGTGAAGCCAGGTGGGCGGGAGCGGTAACGGTCTGGAAAAGAAGGAATCTGAAAGGAGAGGAGAGTGGAGTAACAACAAAACAACGCAAGACAATAAAAGCAAACCAAGCCCATTTGCCACCCACTCACCCTTTCATACACGCAGGCCTGTCTGCTTGACAGAGATTTGAGTATACCTGATGTAAATGGGTGAGGAATGATTTCAGAGAGTTAACAATGTAAACGGTGACAAAGACAGTCTGGAAATATATTTATTTTAAATGAAATGCCGTTGTTTTGTTATATTCACAGTATTATATCTTGTAATACCAACTAGACTTAAATATTTGGTATGCTTGCACAGAGCTAATTCTTCCAATCAATAGCTGCTATGCTACTAACATCTGTTATAGTGCTGCTTGATCTGGTCATGCTGTATATGTTTGTTTATTTTTGTTTGTGAATTTGCTACCAGCATGTGGATTTTAATTAGCACCTAGCACTTGTGTTTTATTTCAATACTGTCTTAGGTGAAGATTATCATCGAAGACTCAGTATTGAAGATGAAACATGCTTCAATGCTGAGGCATTTTTCATACCATGTTTGTTTACAGCATAACCGAAAGGTTTTCATTTCTAATTTTGTTTATTTTTCAGTCAATTAAAAATGCCGTTTGTGTCACTTTTAATAGACCATCATTTGGGCAAGTGATTTGCAATCCCTGAAACCGCCAAAGGAAATGAGCAGTTTCATTTTACTGTTGCTGAAATTTGCAGGACAAAATTGACATCTCATTTTCCATCTGGGTAGCCTCCAACTTGACAGCATGAAATATCGATTTATCTACTTCCGGTCATTACTGCCCCTCAATCTTCACTCCTTTTCCATTCTTCTCTCTGGCTCCCCTCTTACCACTTTCCTTTCCCTCAGCAATCTATCACCACCCTCTGGTCCAGTCCTCCTTCCCTTTCTCCCATGGTCCACCCTCCTCTCCTATCAGATTTCTTCTTCTTCTTCTTCTTCAATCCTTTACCTTTTCCACCTATCAACTCCCAGCTTCTCACTTTATCCCTCCCTTCCCCCATTAACCCACCTTTCCCCCTCACCTAGACATCCAAGTGATAAATGCTTCAATGCATGGTAAGTGTAGCATTCTTATTTGGACAAGTTGCATTTAAAATCACTTGACCTAGCTATAAGTGATACAAGGTTGTATGTGCTCATTAACAGTATTAGCATTTTAATGTTGCATGTTTTGTTTTCTTTAAATGCTGATGATTTGCATTTATTAACATTGCTGCCAACTACTTAACTAACCACTTATTATTTGCTTTCTGTTCTTTTGCTAACAAAGTTGTGTTGTCCAAGGCGTATCTGCAAGGTAGAAAATTATGTTTCATTCTAGATCTGACTGAACATTGCCGTGTGCAATAATTTGTGCCACTTGTTCAAACTGCTTAATGCTCTTGTTTTCATTTTTATTTCTTCCAATCCAACCTTAGCTCATTAATCAGTCAAAGGTAATTAAGCAACATTAAGAGATAAATTTCTACAAATTTTGCCAATGAATAGACCGTTCCAATTCCTCTTGTCCACTCAAACTGCCGGAAGTCTGCAAGTAACAGGGCTACTAATCCAATACAGGTTGTGCAAAGGTCTGAATGACAAAATATTGTTGTAACCATTTGTAAAAATTTTATTAACATTTAGCACAAAATAGGCCCTTTTGGGAATTTGAGCTAAGCTGCCCAGAAATCTCCCGATTTAATCCTAGCCATGGGACAACTTACAATGACTAATTAACCTACTAACAGCTTTGGACTGTGGGAGGAAACTACAGGACCTGGAAAGAACTCAGAAGAACATACAAAGTCCTTACACTCAACAGCAGGAATTGAATC
Organism: Hemitrygon akajei; assembly: GCF_048418815.1. Lineage (NCBI taxonomy): Eukaryota > Metazoa > Chordata > Chondrichthyes > Myliobatiformes > Dasyatidae > Hemitrygon > Hemitrygon akajei. The sequence continues at coordinate 22,468,265 of NC_133126.1, forward strand.
CACGTCGCCAGTACTGTAAAGCATTGCACTAACCACTACGCAACCATGCCATTCCCACAAAACCACTATGAAACTTCTGAGTTAATGCCCAGCTTGAATGAACGTGTATCCTAATCACACAAAAAAAAAGGTTGTTTGTTTCCACCTCTGTTTGGTTTGAATATAGTTGCAAAATGGTAGCACAGCGGTCAGAGCAGGTGTTCCCAACCTGGGGCCTACGGACCCATTGCTGAATGGTGTTGGTCCATGGCATAAATAAAGGTTGGGAACCCCTGGGTTAATGTAAAACTATTACACCACCATCAATCTGGGTTCAATTCCTGCCACTGTCTACAAGGAGTTTGTAACGTCCTCCCTGTGACTGCCTGGGTTTCCTGCAGGTGCTCTGGTTTCCTCCCACATTCCAAAGACGTACCTTATGTGTTCCATAAGGCCATAACGTATAGAAGCAGAATTAGGCCATTTGGCCCATCAATTCTGCTCCATCATTTCATCATGGCTGATCCAGTTTTCCTCTCAGCCCCAGTCTCCTGCCTGCTCCCCATATCCCTTCATGCCCTGACCAATCAAGTTTCTATCAGCCTCTGCCTTATATACATAAAGACTTGGCCTTCACAGCTGCCTGTGGCAAAGAATTCCACAATTTCACCTCTCCCTGGCTAAAGAAATTCCTCCTTATCTCCATTCTAAAAGGACACCCCTCTATTCCAAGGCTGAGTCCTCTGATATTATCTCCCCCACCATACAAAACATCCTCTCTACATCCACTCTATCAAAGTCTTTCACCATTTGATAGATTTCAATGAGGTCACCCCTCATTCTTCTGAATTAAAGTGAATATAGGCCCAGAGCTTGGAAAGCATAGAAAGGGTGCAGAGGAGATTTATAAGGATATTTCCTGGATTGGGGAGCATGCCTTATGAGAATAGGTTGAGTGAACTTGGCCTTTTCTCGGAGCAACGGAGGATGAAAGATGATCTGAAAGAGGTGTACAAGATAATAAGAGGCATTGATCGTGTGGATAGTCAGAGGCTTTTCCCCAGGGTTGAAATGGCTAGCACGAGAGGGCATAGTTTTCAGGTGCTTGGAAGTAGGTACAGAGGAGATGTCAGGGGTAAGTTTTCTTACACAGAGAGTGGTGAGTGCATGGAATGGGCTGCCAGTGGCAATGGTGGAGGCGGAAACGATAGGGTCTTTTAAGAGACTCCTGAATGGATACATGGAGCTTAAAAAAATAGAGGGCTATGGGTAAGCCTAGGTAGTTCTAAGGTAAGGACATGTTCGGCACAGCTTTGTGGGTTGAAGGGCCTGTATAGTGCTGTAGGCTTTCAATGTATTTATGTTTCTAGAGCCATTAAACACTCTTCACATGACAAGCCATTCAATCCTGGAATCATTTTCATGTACCTCCTTTGAACGTTCTCCTTTCTATCACATCCTTTCAAAGGTAAGGGGCCCAAAACTGATCACAACAGTCCAAGTGAAGCCTCACCAGAGCTTTATAAAGCCTCAACATTACATCCTTGCTTTTCTATTCTAGTCCTCTCGAAATGAACGCTGCATTGACATCCTCACTACTAACTCGACCTGCAGATTAACCTTTAGAGAATCTTGCACAAGGACTCGCAAGTAATTTTGTACCTGTATTTTGTATTTCCTCTCTATTTAGAAAATAGTCAATCCTTTCATTTCTTCTATCAAAGTGCATGGCCATACACTTCCCGACACTGTATTCCATCTGCCATTTCTTTTCCTGTTCTCCTAATCTATTCAATTTCTTCTGCAGTCTCTCTACTTCCTCAAAACTAAATGCCTCTCCACCTATCTTCATCTAAAAACTTTGTAACAAAGCCATCAATTCCATCATCCATATCTTTGACATATAATGTAAAAAGAATCAGTCCCAACATACCCCCTGTGGAACACCACTAGTTACCGGCAGCCAACTAGAAAAGGCTCCCTTTTTCCTCCATTCTTTGCTTCTTGCCAATCAGCCATTGCTTTATCTATGTTTGAATCTTTCCAGTAATACCATGGGCTTGTAGTTTGTTAAACAGCCTTAAGTGTATCACCTTGTCAAAGGCATGTCTATCCTGCTTGTTAATTTTTCAAAGAATTCCAGCAAATTCATCCAGCAAGATTTTCCCTTGAAGAAACGATACTGACTACGGCCTATCTTATCATGTGTCTCCAAATACCTTAAGATTTCATTCTTAATTATCGACTCTAACATCTTCCTAACCTCTGTGGTCAGACTAACTGGTCTATAGTTTCCTTTCTTCTGCCTGCCTCCCTTGAAGAGTGATGTTTGCAATTTTCCATTCTTCAGGAAACATTCCAAAATCTAGTGATTCTTGAAAGATCATTACTAATGCCTCTATGATCTCCTAAGCCACTTCAATCATTTATAGGTTAATTGGTCACATGGGTGGAATGGGGCGATTCTGGCTGGGGCTAGATAAGTCTGTTACCATGCTGTACCTGTAAATTAAAACTAAATTAAAACAGAATAGATAAATGCACATCTGGTGGTAGCTGTGACAATACATCTGGGAATATTTCTTCAAAATCTGCAATAATTGCATAGAGCTGTTGAAATCATTAACAACAAAAACTGATAACACGTGCAATTAGCTCTAAGTTCTATTCCCTGTTATTTTAATTGCATCAATTTTAATGTTAAGTCCGCATAATCAGGTTTAGACTTTAAATAGCAAATTATTTTAACAGGATAATGCACGCATCACCTCTTCTCATTGCTACCATTAAGGAGGTGTTGCAGGAGCCTAAAGACACATACACTCGATATTCTGAGTACAGTTTCTTTCTCTTCACCTACAGATGTCTGAATGGGCAATATACCCATGAACACAACCTCACTTTTTATGCTCTCTTTAAAAATTATAATGTATTATACTGTACTGCTGCCGCAAAATGACAAATTTCATTACAACACACACAAAATGCTGGAGGAACTCAGGCAGCATCGATGAAAAAGAGTAAGCAGTTGATGTTTCAGGCTCAGACCCTTCTTCAGGAAGAAGAATCCAGAAGAAGGGTCTTGGCCTGAAACATCAATTGTTCACACTTTTCCAATGATGCTGCCTGACCTGCTGAGTTCCTCCAATCTTTTTATGTGTGTTGCTTCGGATTTCCAGCATCTGTAGACTTTCTTGTGTTTGATATTTTACGACATATACAGTGATATTAAACCTGATTCTAATTCTGATCTTTAAGTCACATGAAGCTATTTCAATTCTCATTGTCCAGAGCAAGGAGAACCTTGTTACTTAACTCCATCTCTTAGATTGTTTCTTGCACTGTTTGAGAGAGGACTTTTTTCCCATATGCATAGGCCCATCCATGTCCCAGTTTTAATCTTTCCTTGCTGGAGTGCATTTTCATAGATACCGAAGAAATTTTGAAACCCTATGCAAATGAAGACATCCTTCTTGGTTACTTAAACTGCAGATCTACTTTCAACTTCAGATCACTTGAAAACTGATTATAAATGGGAATGCAGTATTAGGATGTTGTAGGATATACTTTAAACAATTTCCCCAAAGGAAAGGCCCTGTGTTTTAATAATGCAGGTTGAGTACTCCTTCTCTGAAATTCAAAAATTCAAAAATCTCTGAGATCTGAATTTCTTTTGGGCACTGACATGATGTCGCAATGGAAATTTCCACAAGGCATGGGAAGGTTCCTAGGTAATACCCAGGTCTCTGCAGCACAGACAGTTCTGAGAAAGTGATCTCACTTACGTAAGAAAGAAGTGTTAGTGAGACTTAGAAACACACGGCATAAAGCAAAAAATGAAGATCTTGTTAGTGAATTGAAAGAGTGGATTCGTCAGCATTGGAGTGAACATATGCCGCAATACGATATGCTGATCATGAAACAAGCAAATATCTATCATGACAAACTGAAAATTGAAGGTAATCGCGTATACTCAGCAAGCTGCTTGCAGAAATTTAAGAAAAAGCACAGCATTAAACATTTTAAGACTTGTGGTGATAAAGTGTCTGCTGTTCACAAAGCTGAGAAATTGAAATTGTTTGTTGAGTTTGCCAAGATTGTCGCTGATGAAAATTTAACACTCTGATTGTCTGCATCAGTGCATAGGTCTGACGATGAAGTGTCAGATACAGATTGCTTACTGGTAGGACCTAAATTCAGAGTTGGAAATGATGGCGGTCTCAAGCTAACTCTCATTATAGATTCCAAAATCTGAAATCTGAAACACTTTTAGCCCCAAGCATTTCAGATAAGGGACACTCAGTCTGTATTGAGAGGGCAGTGGAGATAACTCCCCCACTCTTTTCTGAAGCTGTTCCTGTGGAACTTCTCACACGTGTTTCCTGTTTCAATGTTTCACCTAAAAAAACACAATGTCCCGGTGATCAACAGGAGTTAGGTAAATTCCAGAAATAGAACAAATGTGTAACTTTGGGATTTGGAAGTGAAAGTTCGGCTTTTCACCAGTGAAAGCCATCGGCAGCTGGACCCAGTTGTTATCTGTCACAAACCCAAGAATAGTTTCAAGGGTTGATTACTGATTGCAAACCAAGAGATAGAGATTTGTTACTGGCTAACAGTGCATAACAAACTGGAACAGTGTTTTTTTTTTAAACAGTTGTTTGATCTGCATTCATTTGGACAGGGGCAGAGTATTCCATCACACCCCTGACTTGTGCCCTGTAGAGTGTAGTGAAGATGTTCATTTATCTTTCAAGTCTTGACTTAGTGATGGTGCCTCTGAGTCAGAACGTCTCTCTCCAGAGATGGCAAGGCATTATCAAGGCTGACACTCTATTATGGAATTGAGGGACTGCTTCACTGTCAGAGCTGACATTTTTCAAATGAGGTGTTGAACCATTAAATTCAGACACTCTTCTCTTGATATCCACTTTCATTGGATAGCCAGTTCTATAAGGCTTGCTTAAACCTGCCAATCAAAGCTGAATTTCTCACCCCAGGACTGTAAATCCCAGTAGTTGTTTGTTCACATTGTGGTATCATTACCACCTTGACTGTAATCCAGTACAGACATCATGGCTGCATCATTTGTCAACAATTCTGAGTATATATATAACATGTAATTTGGTTGATCAACCAATCTCTAATCTCTTCTTTACCTTGTGACATGGTGATCCTGCTCACATAATACTTAAACATGAGCAAGTTTGCAGAAGCTGGAAATCCAAAGCAACACACACAATATAATGGCGGAACTCTGCAGGTCAGGCAGCATCTATGTAAATGAATAGACAGTTGATGTTTTGGGCTGAGACACTTCTACAGGACTGAGAAGGAAGGGGGAAGATGCCAGAATATTAAGGTGACGAGAAGGGAAGGAGGCTAACTGGAAGGTGATGGGTAAAGCCAGGTTGGTGGGAAAGTTCAAAGGCTGGAGAAGAAGGAATCTCAAAGGAGAGGAGAGTGGTCCATGGGAGAAAGGGAAGGAGGAAGGGACCCATGGGAAATAATAGGCAGGTGAGAAGAGGTAAAAGGTTAGGGTGGGGAATAGAGTTGTGGGGGTGCAGAATTTGTTTATCGGAAGGAGAGATGGATTTTCATGCCATCAGGTTGGAGACAACCCGGGCAGAGTATTAGGTGTTGCTCCTGCACCCTGACGGTGGCCTCATCTTGGCACAAGAGGAGGCCATGGACCAATATGTCAGAATGGGAATGTGAGTCAATTTAAATATTTGGCCACCAGGATGTCCCGCTTGAGGCAGATGGTGCGGAGGAGCTTGATGAAGTGGTCCCCCAATTTAAGACGTGTCTGACCCACGTAGAAAAGGCCGCATTGGGAGGCACTGAACACAATAGAGGACCCCAGCAAGTAAAGTGTTACCTCAGCTAGAAGGGCTGCCTGGGCCTCTGATTGGAAGTGAAGGAGGAGGTGTACGCACTGATGTAGCACTTATGCTGCTTGCGGGGATAAGTGCCAGGAGGGAGGTTAGTGGGGAGGGATGAACAGGCAAGGGAATTGGGGAGGGAGCGACCCCTGAGGAAAGTGGTGGTGGGTGGGTGGGGAGGTAAAGATATATTTAGTGATGTGATCTCTTTGGAGATGTTGGAAGTTGCAGAGAATAATGTATTGGATGTGGAGGCTAATGGTGTGGTAGGTGGAGGCAAGAGGAACTCCATCTCTTTTATAGTAGCAAGAAGATGGGGTGAGCATGAATGTATGGGAAATGGAGTTGATGCGAGTGAGGGCAGCATCAAAAGTGGAGGGAAGGAAACCCTGTCCTTTAAAGGAGGAGGACATCAGCTGTGTCCTGGGAACAGATGCGACGGAGGTGAAGAAACTGAGAAAAGGGAATAACATTTTTACAGGAGATAGGGTGGAAGAATTATAGACAAGATAACCATGGGAATCAGTAGGTTTCTAAAAGATGTCAGTTGACAGTTTGTCTCCAGAGATGGAGACAGAGAGAATGAGAAAGAGGAGGGAGGTGTCAGGGGTGAACCAGGTAAATTTAAGGGCAAGGTGAAAGTTAGCATGGGTGCATGACGCAGCACCAATGCAGTTATCATTGTAATGCATTATATTTGGATAAATGTCCAGCAAATTCACAGACTTACAATGATAGTTTAATGCATTTAATATTAATTGTGAAAGCAAACTACTACTTCTGTGTCATGGATATCAAGAAACGAGGTTACCTTCATCACCAAAGTGCTAGTCTGTTTACTCAGTGGAGGACTATCATGTAATTCATGTTAGTTATGACAACAAATAGACATGAAGCATTATATTTTATGCTATTATTTCAATCTTATACAGTACTGTGCAAAAGTCTTTAGCACATATATACAGCTGGAGTGCCTAAGACTTTTGCACAGAGCTGTATTTGTCAACGTGGAGCGGAGAGCAAGTTTGTAAATCTGGCAAGGGCAAAGGATGTTGGGGGTGGTGAGGGTAGAAAACCACAGGAGGGATGTGGGACAGGCAGCAGGGAAGGTGTGCCAGGGGTTGGGGGTGGCACAGGTGCAGACACACCCAGACCTGAGACATCAGACAAGGTAATTTGATTCTAAATTATAAGCTTATTGATCATTGCACAATGTCTGCAAGGTGCTTCCTGTTCCCTCCCGTCTCCCTTCCCTTTTTCCCAACCATGATTCCCCTCTGCCTGCCCCCTTCCCACTATCAGAATCACTCACATGACATGAAATTTGTTCTTTTTTGTGGCAGCAGTACAGTGCAACACCAGGAATTACTACAATACTGTGTAAAAATCTTGGGCATCCTAACTATATATGTATATGTGCTTAAGACTTTTGCAGAATACTGTACTTTTAACATTGGAGCAATAAAATTGCGAGAGTGTATTCCAAATACTATATGATGTAACTTCTAAGTAATTGGTATATAAATACCACACAAACCACACGTGTGGACTGTGAGGATTATATTATGATAAGAGTCTGTCCAAGATAGACATTTTTCCATGGAAAGAAGTACAAGGAGTGATTTTTAAAATGAGAGGAGTGACAGGATAGTTAGGAATAAACTTTTGCTTTTGTGAAGTCTGAAAATAGGACAAACATACCCAAAAGTTGAAGCCCGGCTATGCAGGGGAAAAAGTACCGAAGGAATTTGTTGAAGGTTGGAACTCTTCTGCAAATGGCAAATGATCTTGACTCAATTATTGATATTAAGTCTGAAACCAATAGATTTGTTGTCTGTTGATGTTCACTGTTGGGGAAAAGGAAGTACACAGAGTTAAATCACAGGTAACTTGTAATCTCATTAAAAGTTGAGATGGACTGAAGGGTTAAATGTGTTTCTTATGCTCCCATGGCTATATGTAAAACAAACAAACATCTGCCATCTCCTTTCATTTCTCAGCTACCTTTGACATTTCTTTCAAAGCCCCTTTCAGCCAGCTCACCAGCAGTAATGTAATAATGACCAGATAATCTACTTTCTTATTTATAATTTAAATCTTGCCAGGAGATCTGGGAAAGCTCTTCCTGCCCACCTTTGGAAGAATGTTGGCCCTTTGACATCTACCTGAGAAGACAGGTGCTATAGTTTGATATCGATAACTCTGTAGATTGATTCGGCTTGCTGGAGTACCTGAAGGGCTAACTGCTGTTCTTCAACAACACAGAGGCCATTCAGCCCCTCAAGTTGGTTCCACCATTCCAATGGATCATGATTGGTTTATATTTTAATTTCCATTTCAGAAGCAAAATTAGGTTTATTATGACTGAAATACAGTATGTTGTGACATTTGTCTTGTGGCAGCAGTACAGTGCATTATTGTCCCTGTGTACAGTTTTCCTACCTTTGTACCTCTTACCTTTGCCTGACACAGCGCTATCGACATTTTTAAAGCATTTAATGGATTTGGGGAAACTGTCACAGATTTCCACTGTCCTTATTTCTTCAAAAATTTAGTACTAATTTTATGGTTTTGCCCCCGACTATGAATCAAAGACTTCATAGTCAATGATAATAAACCTTTTTGGAAAAAGAGATAGATATACAAAAAGTTCAAGCAAAGCTGTAGGTAAATATATCAACAAGCAGACTGTGAATTGAGAATTCAGGTGAAAAATTTAAGAAGATATGCAGCTGCTGCCTGGTCTGCTCTCCCAGGGTCAAGTGTTGAAGAATGTCAAGGTTGGGGATAAAAAGTAGAACTTGAAAAGACCAAGTAACACTAGTAAAGTGTGGAGAGACTCAGCATGTCAGGCAGCATCTATGGAGAAGAATAAAGTGCTGATGTTTCAGGCCGAGACCCTTCATGACGACCGGAAAGGATGAGGGGAAGAAGCCAAAATTAAAAGGTGGGGGCAGGGGAGGGAGTACGAGTTGCCAGGTGAATGAGTGTGGGAGGGGGGAATGAAGTGAAAAGCTGGGAGGAGATAGGTGGAAAATGTAAAGGGATGAAGAAGAAGGAATCTGATAGGAGAGGACAGTGGACAATGTGAGGAAGGGAAGGAAGAGGGGCACCAGAGTTAGGTGAGAGGCTGTTGAGGAGAAGAGAAGGGGTAAGAGGGCAGAGAGAATGGGGTACAGAAAAAGAGATAAGGGGGGAAGGGAGGAATTACCAGAAGTTGGAGAAATCTATGTTCTTCCATCAGGTTGTAGGCTACGTAGATGGAATATGAGGTGTTGTTCCTCCAAATTGAGAATGGCTTCATCATGGCAGCAGTGGAGGCCATGGGAATAGGGAGAGGACTTAAAATGGCTGACCACTGGGAAAAACTCCCAGCTGTGGACAGACAAAGATTTGCTCATTCAGAGTAAGTGGTGAACATCAATTAGAAACTGTTACTTTGTTCAATAAAGCCAATGAAGATGAAGAGCTCTAGGTTTTCCATTAAATGCAAATCAAATCCACATTACTTGATATCACCTTACAGCCTTTTACTCGTTCATATACAACAGGACGACTACCACACCATTTCTCTGTTTAGACACCTTTTTCCACAAAGACTTCTGAAGTATCTTTGACGTTCTGTCAGTTCCTTTAGCCTTTCCCAATCAGGGCTTAACATAGCAACTTGTGAAAGACAGATCATCAGCTGACAGCTACCAACAACTTTAAACTGGAGCTATTAAAACTAGTGTGCAAAGTTGCATAGGTGCATTTGGTCAGCAGTGAATGAGGAAAATAGGGAGCGAAAAAAAAGCATAAAATTTTGTCCCATGCCAGTGGTGTTCAAGACCAGTGGGCAAAAGTTTATGGTGAGCAGTGAGAGGTTTCAAGGGGATTTGAGGATGAATTTCTTCACCCATAGAGTCATTGTGAGCTGGAACGCATTGCCTGAAAAAATGGTGGAAGCAGCCATTCACATAACACTTACAAAGTTTCTGATCAAGCACTTGAATTGCTAAGATAGTGACATATGTGTTCAGTTCTGGTCACCTTATTATAGGAAGGGTTTAGAGAGGATGCAGAAGAGATTTACCACAATGCTGGCTGGATTACAGAGCATGACTTATGATGAAAGGTTAAGTGAGCCTGGACTTTTCTCTTTGGTGTGAAGGAAGATGAGAGGTGACTTGACTGAGGTGCATAAGATTATGAAAGGTATAGATAGAGTTGGACAACCAAAATGTATTCTATATAGTAGGCTGTGGACCAAAAGCTAGTCAATGGGATTTGCATTGAGTGGTGGTCATCATTGGACATGATGGGCTGAATGGTCTGTTTCTATACTGTTTGACTGTAAATGAAACAGAATGTTTTGATTCTTTATGTAATCTCAAGGTCATCATTAATGATCAGGAATTCAAATCACATTTGGTAGATGGAGGAATTAGATTCAATTAATTTGATAGGATTATACTAAGAGAAAGTATGAGTGATTATGAAATTGTCAGATTGTTGTGTCAAAATCCATTTTAAAGAAGGAAGCCTCCTGGTCCTGTAACTCCAGAGTCTCAGCAATCTGGTTGACTTTTAATTGCCACGTACAAAGGTCAAGCAAGCTACTCACTTCAAGGTAGTTAGATATAGATGTTGTCTCCCCCTCTACCTCCTTTAAATTAATGATGAAACAAAGGCCACCCTCAGGTTGGAAGAGCAACTCTTCATGTTATAACGGCATGAACATTGACTTCTCCAACTTCCAGTAATTTCTCCCCCCCCCCCCCACTTTTTTTTCCAACTCCATTCTGGCTCTCTTCGCATCTTGTCTCTGCTCCTTACTTGCCCATCTCATCCCTCTGGTGCTCCTCCTCCTTCCCTTTCTCCCATGGTCCACTCTCCTCTCCTATCAGATTCCTCCTTCTTCAGACCTTTACCATTTCCACCTATCACCTCCCAGCTTCTCACTTCATCTCTCCTGCCCCACTCTCCCACCTTCCCCTCACATGGTCTCACCTGTCACCTGCCAGCTTGTACTCCTTGCCCTCCACCCCCAACTTTTATTCTGGATTCTTCCCCCTTCCTTTCCAGTCCTGATGAAGGATCTCAGCCTGACACGTTAACTGATCATTCCTCCTTACAGAAGCTGCCTGATCTGCTGATTTCCTCCAGCATTTTGTGTGTGTTATCAACATTGTTGTTGAAGTGTATGTTTTAGTTGCAATACTGTCTGAGCTCATCTTACAAACTATAATGAACCGATGTAGCAGCTCTCCAACATGGTGACTAATGAGGTGTTTTCTGCAAGAACTAGTATTGTGACTCAGTGACCCTGCCTTCCATCATTATGTGAGATGCAGGTTAATTGAGGTTAGCCAAGGAGCTTCTACCCAGCCAGCACTGCTGTGATATCAACAGCATTTAGGATAAATTATGCAGTGATTGAAACGATGTCAAACTGGATGTCAACCAATTCCATAGCAGGAGAATAATAATAGGAAACTTGATAATTACATCTCATTATTTTTTTTTAGAATCGATCCTCTGGTATCCCTATCTGAGGTCCTATTGATTGTGGAAGAAGAAATAACAGTAAATTAGTAACTACTAGCTCTTAAAATGATATTGATGCCATGGTAACATCTCTTCATTATAACTGCCTACATATTGACAGACATTGTCTGGATCCAATGATGGTTTAATAGCATGATTTGCATAACTTAGTTTATTTTAATTTAAAGAGTTTTCTCAGTTGTTTGTCAGGTGATGAGTGTTAATTGCCTGAGCTAAAAAGTTCAAGGACTAATTTTACTTTCATTCAATTATGGGCTCTGCTGACAAGACCAGCATGTATTGCTAATTCCCTGTTACCCTTGAACTGGAGCCATCTAAGGTGTAGCTAAGAGTCAACCACATTGTTGTGGGTCTGAGCTCTCAGACGAGGCAGATTGAGTAAATTCTATACCAATCGCCTCCCTGGAAAGACTAACCTCTTCCTCAAAAAGACGGCCTCCCTGAAAAGGCCAACCTCCTCCTCTAAATGGCGATTGAAATATCTGGATGACACTGTTGTCACAAATGGATTAATTTCTGAGTTATGCAGTGTTGATTATCCTAACCTTCCCAATGATGAAGTTAACAAACAGACTTTGAGCCAACATTCCTGCAAGGAAACTTTCATTTTCAGTCTTGATTGAAAGGCAATAGTTTGCATATTTGGGAGGGCCTGTTGAATGATCAACACCATCTTTCCTTTGGAACTACTCTCTAACCTCCAAGGTTTAGGCCTCAGTACCTCCCTGTGCAACCATATATTACCTTGAGATCCATTTTTTTGCAGGTATTCAGATTAGAACAGATAAATACAAGAGTCAATGAAAACCTGCACATAAGCAAAGACTAACAAATAGCCAATGTACAAAAGAAGGCAAACTGTGCAAATAAAAGAATAAATAAGTAAATAAAACTGAGAACATGAATTGTAGATTCCTTGAAAGTGAGTCCATTGGTTATTCGTCGTCGTTAGGTCGCATCTGGAATTTCCAGTTGGCGGACGATTTCCCTCCACGCTGCTCTGACATATTGGGAAATCATGTACTTGATAGGTTACAGCAGCAGTTTGCCTTTGCCTTCTGCTGGGTGAGTTTAAGGAGATCACCAGTTCTTGCAGTGGATGACCAGGACATCTACGTGTCTTGTCGCGCTCTTAGCGCTCCACCAACGCCTGCTGGCCTGCCTTCTCAACCGTTGGACCATTAATTGGTCTCCTCCGCTCAATTTGCCAGGGCCAGACTTCACATGCTGGGATAGGCAAATCCCCTACCGCACCGAGGGTTGAAGACCCATCGGCTACCCTCACCTGGTTTGGCCCGTCTGCCGAGACGGTTTACCGGGTGTGGCCACTGCGCGTGCTACAACTACTTGGAGCCACAGGTGAGAGCTGAACGTCCGGTGGGGAACAAAGGTGGATGAACTGCCCTGAGCGGATACGTCTAAGATGAGGGGGCATAATTTTAAGGTGATTGGAGGAAATTATAGTAGGGAAGTCAGAGGTAAATTCTTTACACAGATGGCGATGGGTATGTGAAATGCCCTTCCAGGGGTATGATAGAGGTGGATACATTAGGGACATTTAGATAAGTTCATGTATATAAAAATGAAGGATTATGTACTGTAGGAGGGAAGGGTTAGATTGATCATAGAGTAGGTTAAAAGGTTTGCACAACATTGTGGGCTAAAGGACCTGTACTCTGCTGCAATCTTCTATGTTCTTGATAAATTCTAATGTATTTATTTTTTTGTGTGAGTGTCTACAAGAAAACATGGCATCAAAGGTTACGGGGAGAAGGCCGGGAAATGGGGTTGAGGAGACAGAAGAGAAAGGATCAGCCATGATTGAATGGCGGAGCAGACGCGATGGGCCAAAAGGCCTAATTCTGCTCCTATATCTTATGATCTTATGGTCTAAAGTGAATCTCAGGATAGTATATGGTGACATAGAAACATAGAAAAACATAGAAACATAGAAAACCTACAGCACAATACAGGCCCTTCGGCCCACTAAGTTGTGCCGAACATGTCCCTACTTTAGAAATTACTAGGCTTACCTATAGCCCTCTATTTTTCTAAGCTCCATGTACCCGTCCAAAAGTCTCTTAAAAGACCCTATTGTATCCGCCTCCACCACCATTGCCAGCAGCTCATTCCACGTACTCACCACTCTCTGCATAAAAAAACTTACCCCTGACATCTCCTCTGTACCTACTCCCCAAATGTGGCAACCATTTCAGCCCTGGGAAAAAGCCTCTGACTATCCACATGATCAATGCCTCTCATCATCTTATACACCTCTATCAGGTCACCTCTCATCCTCCATTGCTCCAAGGAGAAAAGGCTGAGTTCACTCAACCTATTCTCATAAGGCATGCTCCCCAATCCAGACAACAGCAAAGTACATACATATAGTGCATGTACTTTGATAATCATATTTCCTTGATTTTGACTTTGAAATCAAGGTTCTCCAAGGCTGTGATTTTTCAGCAGGCCAAACAACCTATCAATAGCCACCAAATATATTGCTTTAATGATCATTGAATATGTACTCATCTCTGAAATTATATGAAGATAATCAAATGTAAAATGGAATAGACTGTAAACATGATAGATAATTCAATCCAAACAATGTTGTAATCTCTATGGCATTTTTATGATTGAGGAATGTGCTGGAGGAACTTAATGAATCTTATAAGGTATATGATGTGTTGTCCAAGTGAATTTATCCTTTACATATCAGGCGTAAGGAATTCATAAAGTCTTTTATTGTGAAAAATATTTTATAATTTTATTGCAAAGGTTAAAAAAAGAAATCCTGGCATTTTAAGTTATTGAAGCATTGGTGATAATATCAATATTATTACTCTTTTTATCATTGACCAGATGAAATAGGAGGATGGAAGTTGTGGCAATTAGGTGGGCTAGTGTAGTAGTCACAACATTGATCTAAAGAGTGGGAACATAAATGATTATCTAAGAAGGAACAGAGAAGAGCGTCGTTTAAGGAATAATGTAAATGGTGGATTTCAATGCTTAAAAGAAATTTTTGATCCACACAGCACCATGCAACAGTCTCAGGCACCCTAGATATTTTATATGGTTTCAAATGGTATGGCCTCCACAGAGCCCTGATCTCAGTACCACCGAGGCTGTCTGGAATTACCTGGCAAGACAGAGGCAAGCGAGACAGCTCGTCTGCAGAAGAACTGTGGCAAATGTGCTAAGATATATAACCATATGTTGGGAACGTCCTATGAGCCAATTTTCTTATAAAACTGCACAACATTGTACCTAAGAGAATTGATGCAGTTTTAAAGGCAAGGGGTGGTCACACCAAATATTGACTACTTTTCACTATTTTCTGCTCTTTATAGAAAAGTTTTTTTAAATTTATAGACACTTTTGATGTCATTAGTTTTGAAAGCTTCTTCAAATTGCAGATTTTTTTTTACATGTGTCTAAGAATTTTGCACAGTGCTGCACATGGATGGTAGGGGTGTGGTGGGCTTAGGTAAAGTGCAGGTCAATGGCACTGAGTAGAACAACAGGTCAGTATTGTCTAGATGGGCCAAAGGGCCTGGTTCAATGCTGTGGAGCTCTGACTCTGTCACTCTGTTGGGAAAGATATTTGCCATCTTTGCATGTCCTGGGTGTGTTTGAGATTCCAGTATCACAGCAATGTTGTTGGTTTCATCTTTAATGAGCTGGGCTGAGCCTGTAGTTAATTGTGTTAAACTGCAGCCACATGGAATACAACAAATGAGGAGGGGTTTAACCCCTGTCTGAAGTGCAGCCCATGATGGGCAACGAGTTTCCAGTTTTAACAATGACTCCCTCATTCAATGTTGATTAAGACTATAAGACAAAGAAGCAGAGTTAGGCCATTCAGCCCATCAGATCTGCTCCACCATTCTATCATGGCTGATTTATTATCCCTCTCAGCCCCATTCTCCTGCTTTCCCCCCATCACCTTGACACCCTGACTAATCAGGAACCTATCAACCTCTGCTTTAAATATACCGAAGGACTTGCCCTCCACCTGTCTGTGGCAATGAATTCCGCAGATTATCTACCCTCTGGCTAAAGAAATTCCACCATCTCTGTTCCAAAATGAACCTCCCTTTGTTCTGAGGCTGTTCCCTCTGGACCTAGATTCCCCCATTATAGGAAACATCCTCTCCACATCATCTCTATTTAGGCCTTACAATATTTGATCAGTTTCAATAAGATCCCCCTCCCCCCCATCCTTCTAACCTCCAGTGAGTACAGGTCCAGAACCATCAAAAGCAAGTGGAACAAGTTTTGCAAAAGAAGTCAGTGCTTTTATTAATGGAGAAGATATGGGTGAAACTGATGTTCAAATGGTCAGCTATCCATTATTCTGTAATGCTACTTCAGCTTGACTCCACCATAGCTAATCTGCGATCTGCATCTGGCACCAGCTTCCTGTGTAAAATAGATTGTTTCTGTATTAGAAGTGTCTTTTCAACAGATGAAGTTGAATGAAAGAGATATTCAACTTTGTCAGAGTGTTTTGACTTGAAAGCCTGTCAATAAGCCTAATAGCCGTAGCTAAGTGTATTACACTGTAAGTGATGTTGTCAAGTTGACTTGGGGTTCAAGATTTAAGATTGTGTATTATCATCCTTCAGTACACAAGTGTAAAGGAGAACAAAATGATTGTTATTTCAGACCCAATGCAATATAAAAAAAAAACAACAAATATACAGAACACAATAACAGCACAATAAATATAAATACATAAGATTAGCTTACATACATCAATTGTATATACATTAAGTGACTCTAGATATAGAAGTGTCTGCACATTAAGTGACTCTGACAGGAAATGATAAAATAGTGATGGTGGTTAATGGGTTTTTCAGCCTCTTAAAATGTTTGATAAAAAACTTAATTTTTATCAAACATTTGATAAGCTCAAGTTGGGAGGAAATTTTCTCTGTAGTTGCACGTGCTGGTCATGTCTTAGTTATACCTGTGCAGTGTCCATTGCTCTTGAAATTCTCTTCAAGTAAAATCAAAGAATTATCTGAAGTAAAATACAACCTACCACAGGTAGACAACCAAGGATAGATTCTGAATGTCATTGTCTAGTAAGTGCTGACTGACAATGATAGTAGAACTGTTGTAAATGAGGCTTGATCTTATTGAGTGATAGATCATGCTGGGGAGGTGGGGAGTCTAAATGAGCCACCATTACTCAAGATCCAATTTGTTGTCATTGAATTGTACACACATATACAGCTAAACAAAACAACGTTCCTCAGGGACCAAGGTGCAAAACAATAGACAATAGACAATAGGTGCAGAAGTAGACCATTCGGCCCTTCGAGCCTGCACCGCCATTTTGAGATCATGGCTGATCATCTACTATCAATACCCGGTTCCTGCCTTGTCCCCATATCCCTTGATTCCCCTATCCATAAGATACCTATCTAGCTCCTTCTTGAAAGCATCCAGAGAATTGGCCTCCACTGCCTTCCGAGGCAGTGCATTCCAGACCCCCACAACTCTCTTGGGAGAAGAAGTTTTTCCTTAACTCTGTCCTAAATGACCTACCCCTTATTCTCAAATTATGCCCTCTGGTACTGGACTCTCCCAGCATCTGGAACATATTTCCTGCCTCTATCTTGTCCAATCCCTTAATAATCTTATATGTTGCAATCAGATCCCCTCTCAATCTCCTTAATTCCCATGACACAATATGCAGCACATAAAATAGTATTAATATAAAACTAATAGCAGTTTAAAAATAATCTGGACATTAACAAATTGACATAAAGTGCATATACAGCAAATACTTAAATATACAACAGTGTAATGCTACTGGGCTGACATAAATAATATGTACTGGGTGGTAGCAGGGTGTTCAGAAGTCTCACAGTTTGGGGGAAGAAGCTGTTATCCAGCCTAACGGACCCTGTTCTTATACAGCGGCACCTTCTGCCTGACGGTAGGAGGTCAAAGAGATTTTGGGATGATTAGGGGACATCTTTGACGATATTTTTATTGTTCATTTAATAAAGGTCATTAACTTTTTGGAGAATGAGTATAAAGAACATGATGAATAAGACATCCTTTGTATGATTGGACTTATACAGAAGTTTTTAAATCCAGGGCATCTTGACTGAAATGATGTCTGCTGTAGAGAGTAAGCAATAGCTGTGTGCATCATGCATTATATAAGAAACAGTTTTCATCTCCTTTTGGTTTGGTTATGGCTTTATGAGTTTATAGAAAATTGCAGTGCTGTGCTCTCTCGAATCTTTTTCATCCAGCCTTCTGATGGCAATTTGGTTTCACATGTGAGCTGCTTCAACATAGGTTCTTTGATGTTATTTAAATCACTGTTCCACACAGCAAATAAACTCTATATTTTGTATCCTCCGTTTTTAACAGCTTGCATTCCCTCAAAGGTACCAGATGTAACTACTGTTGGCTGATGCGATAGTTGCCAGGCAACATCCTGTGTAAATTTGACACCAGACTGTTCAAAATTGAATACCTGACCAATTAAGAAGGCTGACCCCATTTTCAGGTGACATTTTAGAACGGTGTCACAGTTATGTTCCAAAATGTTTTGATTATAACAGTAGTGTTTTTCTTAACATATTGATATACACTCAGCTTTATTAGCTGTACGCTCATTGTCTTCTGCTGCTGTGGCTCATCCACTTAAGGGTCCGACGTGTTGTGCATTCAGAGATGCTCCTCTGAGCATAATTGTTGTAATGCGTGGTTATTTCAGTTAGAGTTGCCTTCCTGTCAGCTTGAACCAGTCTGGCCAGTTTCCTCTGACCGCTCGCAATAACAAGGCATTTTTGCCCACACAGCTGCTGCTCACTGGATGTTCTTTGTTTTTTTGCACCATCCTCTGTTAGCTGGAGAGATGGTTGTACGTGGAAACCCCAGGAGATCAGCAGTTTCTGAGACACTCAAACCACCCAACGTGGCATCAACAATCGTTCCACGGTCAAAGTCGCTAGGATTACGTTTCTTTCCCATTCTGATGTCTGAACTGAACGTCTGCATGCCTTTATGCATTAAGTTACTGCCATATGATTGGATGATCAGATGTTTACATTAAAGAGCAGATGTACAAGTGTACCTAAGAAAGTGGCTACTGAGTGTATTATCCCTGACAAAATGGAAAGCAATGCTGGTACTTCTGTTTCAGAGCATAGTGACTTTCCTTAGGAAGAAGCAGTCTTTGGTCACTGAGGCAAATAGGCATCATAATGTCAACATCTCCTATTCATCTCTTTATCTTTCCAAATTGATATTGGCTTCTCTGGAGGATGATGGCTGACAGCAACATGTACTCTACTCCTTATTAGATGTCAGTCAGATCACACTTGGAGTATTGTGCACAGTTACTCTCACAGCCCTTTTTCTAAGAAAAGATGTGTTGTAATTGGAGAGGGTCAAGAGGAGGTTCACAAAGATGATCACAGGAATGGAAAATTATTGTATGAGGAGCATTTGATGGCTCTGGGCCTGTACTCACTGGTGTTTAGAAGAATGGGGGTGGGGATCTCATTGAAACCTACTCAATATTGAAAGGCCTAGGTAGAGTGGATGTGGAGAGGATGTTTCTTATAGTGGGGAGTCTAGGATCAGATACACAGCCTCAGATTTGCTTCAGACCCTTTAGATTAGAGATGAGGAAAAATTTCTCTTGTGAGAAGGTGGTGAATCTGTGGAATTCATTGCCACAGATGGCTGTGGAGCCCAAGTCATTGGGTATATTTAAAGCAGAAGTCGATAGTTCTTGATTAGTCAGGCATCAAAGGTTATTGGAAGAAGGCAGGAGAATGGAATGGTGAAGCAGACATGATGGGCCAAGTGGCCTGATTCTCCTCCTGTACTTATGGTCTTATAAAATGCAAAATTGCTATGTTAAAGCAGTTTGGTTCTGCTCTGAAATCATTTTTACCCTACGGGGTTAAAAGTTAGCTTTCATTACTGACTCTCATGCATTGGTGATTATCAGTACCGGTACCTTATCAGTTAGAACAGAGTTTTACATTGCCAGGGATCACTAATCGAGGATCAATTTCCACTGCTGTCTGTAAGAAGTATGTATATTCTCCCACGACCATGCGAGTTTCCTCCGTGTTCTCTGGTTTCCACCCACATTCCAAAGACACACGAGTTATAGTTAGTAAGTTGTAGACGTGCTATGTTGGGTCAGAAGCCTGGGGTTACTTGCAGGCTGCGCCCAGTACATCCTTGGACTGTTGGTCATTGACTTAAGCAAGACATTTCACTGCATATTTTGATGTTTGAATGTACATGTGACAAATAAAGCTAATGCTTATCTTTTTTATATTTATTGAAAGACAGGTGTACGGTAGTCACCTCTGAGCACTTGGTTCCTTGACTATAACAGAGTTGAATGCCTGCAGTACACACAGTGGTCAAATCTTTGAATGTGATGGCCATAATGGTCAAGGACAACATTCTCTTCCCTTCTGCCTGTATTTCCTGAAAATCCGTCGCCAGTTCATGATACTAACTTGCTAAGTTACCTGTTCTCTCTCTATTATATACCCCAACAATGAAGATATTTGGTAAAACAGAGGCCTTAATATGAAGATCTTGGAGGGAATGTTGTTCACAACCTAACTTAGTTAGGTTTGTAGATGTGTGTGTCCTTGGTTGTGTCTACTTGGCTGTGTGTGTTGCATTGAAATATATAGTGCACTCATGAGTGCAACCTGCTTGCATGGAAAGGGGAATGTTGCTGGCTTCATCTGTAATTAACAATTTGTCTTTTGCTTGCACCCCTACTCCCTAAGGTCCTAGCACTACTTGCCAAGAAGACTCCTGTACCAACTATGGAATCTGCATCCAACAGTGGGAGGGATACACATGTGACTGCTCCATGACTTCATACAGCGGCAGTCAATGCAACGACCGTGAGTAGTTGGTTTCATTAACTATCCCCGTTGCTGGCTGAGATCAGTGTGACTGCGGTGATTTCTTTCCCAATGCCAAGGGACTCTCTTTCGAGTGTTAGAACTAGGTGTATCACTGGAATATACAAATCATGGTTGTACTTGTGGTCAAAGAAAGATAATGATGCATTTGTCTGGTTTTTGTAACAATTGGCGTTTTTTGTGCATGCTGGAAAGCAAAGTAGTAAGTGATCTGTACAAAACAATTTTTAAACGTGCATCTTAAGTGGTATTCTTTCAGAAGCAATGACTGTTGCAACTTGCAGTATATATTTTGAGATTGTGTAATGAAGGGCATTACACTAATGTATTAGACGTCCGTGAGGAAACTGAGAAAGGCCTAGCTTGACTGGTGTCTATGCTCGTCATAGATAGATATATCCATCTGTCTTTCAACCATTGCAAAGAAACTTAGTAAAGAATTGAAGCTCACAGGATAAACCCTGCTCTGTTCATCCTGTTGGGTTAATTGTCATATTAAAGAGAGGAAAAAAAGGAAGCTTTCTTCATTTAGAAGTTCAAAGGATGTCAGAAATCTAAGCTCAAACTTCTCTGACAGGCTTAGATACACTTAAAGGGATATAGGTTACCCTGTGCAAACAGTCACTTCAGTGAAACAAATTAATTCTCGCGTTTATCTAGGTCCAAATCCCATGTGTCCTCCTCCTTGCCATAGACTAGATGGACTGAATGGCCTGTTCCTATACTATGGTGTTCTGTGACACCTTATGAATATTCACACTGCTTACTAATCACCATCTATTTTCAAAGGATCAAGGGAATGAGCTATTTAGTACCTCAAGCCTCTTCTGCCATTTAATGGGATCAAGCTCATCCATGAACTAACTTTATTTTATTTATCTTCTTCCCTGATCCCATTATCAAAAAATTAGCAATGTCCAGGTTAAAATTAACAATTGACCGATTGTCAGTTTCCATTAATTGAAGAGAGTTTGTCATTTCTGCCATCCCCTTTTGACGAACTTTGACCTTTAATCCTAACCCAGCCAACTGAAATATTTCCTCTTGCTCGACATGACTGTCTCCCATAAGTACTTTGGAAAAACTTGTCCAGTTTTATATGTATTCAGGCCACATTCTAGGTCATTGAAAACAATGAAGTTCCTCCACATTCATCAAACCAGTCCCAACACTATACAGTCTCAAATATATTTCTCATGGGGGAGAAAGAAAACCTAAATATATTATAATGCAATTGATGGTAAAAGATAAAGCAATTGAAGAAAATAGTATTTTTTGCTTTATTGGGATACAGCAAAAAATGTCCTTCTGGCCCTTTGAGCTATGCTGTCCAGCAACCCTGGTTAACTATTGCCTAATCACAAGACTATTTACAATGACCATTTAGCCCACCAACTGGTACAAATCAGATCCTTGGAAAAAAATCTTCATCCAGGAATAATGAATCTTTGGAATTTTCATCTATAATGCCTTGGATGGTCATTCAGTGAGTGTATTCAAAAGAAAAATAAACAGTTTGTGTATAGTACTATGAGTTTAGAACATAAACAATACAGCACAGTATAGGCCATTCAGCCCATGGTGTTGTGCTGAACGTTTAACCTGCTCTGCAAACAGCCATCCATTTTCCTATCATCTATTTGCTTATCCAGAGAAGTGCCCCTAATGTGTCTGCCTCTACCACCACCCCTGGTTGGGCATTCCATGTACCCACCACTCTCTGTGTTTAAAACAAAACCTGCCTCTGACATACTTCCTCCAATTACCATAAGGTCATCCTCCTGGTATTAGCCATTAACGCCCAGGGGAAAAATTAGTCTCTGCCTGTCCTCAGAAAGGATCAGCCTTGATCTAATTAAATGGATGAGCAGGTGAGAGGGGGAGGGTGGTGGGGTCAAATAGCCTGTGGCTGTTCTTATGTTTTAAGTTGTTATGCACGTCCTGTAATATTGAATTAAAATATCTGGATTCAAATTTTGTCTATGATGGATTGCAATGGTTGTTAAAACAGATGGATATTCAGTGCCTTATTGATCCTTATTATTGTGATCTATTGCTTTTAATGAACTGTGTTGGAAGATGTATTTTACTTGTCCTTGCCTTTGAAGAGAGGTGGAAACGTCAGGTCCACTACAGGTAAGTGCTATTGAGGCACTTTCATTTGAAGAAGTTTAAGACGTATTGACGTCAGACTTGCTGGTTTCAGGTGATTGAAACGTTGAATATGACTCTGAAACTGAGTTTAATAAAAAGTTGTCCTAATTGGTGCTTACACAGGAGCTAGCTTGAGGGTTTCATCAGCCCGGATATGTCTTCTCTCTTTCAAACCAGATACTCTGATCACAGTGTTTGCAGGATGCAAGCAATGGGCAGAAGGATGATATTCTTTAGTTTAATTGTGGAAAAATCTTTTCACCGGAGGTTTGTCACACCAGCCTTGTTGTGTTGATTGTGCAGGAGAATGGATTGGCATTTTCTGTGGATACAGACTGCTGGTATATACGTCTTTATGGGATTACGATTACCTTTGACTTTTCTTTAAAGTATGTCTTTGAAAATCATCTATACACTGCTTTACCAAGGGACCTCTTAACATAACAGATATATTTCATCCAGAAATACGTATCTAGTTCAAATTCAGTTTATTAGCTTTATAATACCCAAACCATGTGAGAAATTCCTTGCCTCTTGTATACAGTATGTGTCACAATCGCACTAAGGTGTTCAGTGTGAAGAAAGCTCAGTTGGCGTGTTCAGTATCATGAAATCCTACACTGTTGGACATTTATTGATCTATATGAAAAATAGTGACCTATTAGTTCAAGTAAGAATATTTAAATGACACTTTGCAAACAGTACGTTCTCTGCAATGGTTATAAGTTGGGCTTTTGGGGAAATGCTAAATGCCCATTGACAGAGAATGTCTGAAAGAATGCCATCGAGGGAAAAGAGGCAGTGACTGCGCTTTGTCACTGGTAACGATGAGAGTGAGTGAAGGACAATTGGTAGCAAGATTTGTCACCGTATTGTTCATTGGCCATTGAGAAAGGCACATTGGTGGCAATTAAAAAGTGAGCTGGAAAGGTTTGAGGGGAAGAAGTCAACAAAAGGCAGAGTAAAATTCTAATCTGTTTTGTGTTCCTAAAGTTCATTCAAGTGAGAAATATTAGTGAATGGGGGGGGGGGGGTCAGAACTGTTGAGGTTACCCTGTTTGATTGATAAATGGAATCAATATAAATGGTCTTTATTTTCTGGAATAAGAAGTGGCTCAGCCTTGTTCTCCTTGTGAGTATTTGTAGTAGATTCAAGAGAGGACCAAAAGGATGGAGTAATATTTTCAGCCATATCTTTTCTGTGGAGCTTTCCTAGATCACCAGCAAAAGAGTGGGGTGAGAGTTGTCTGATTATGAACAATCCTTCAGTGTCCATAACCGGCTGCGGGAATTGCAACTATTCTTCTCAAAAAGCATCTAAGCCAGGGGGTTCCCAATCTTTTTTCTGCCATGGACCATCACCATTAAGCAGAGGATCTGTGGACTCCAGGTTGGGAACCCCTGATCTAAGGTCACTTTGACATCTTAGTATACGTAAGAATTGGGAACCCATGTGGGAGGTGGGTTGAATCAAACTTCAATTACCAGACCTCTAGTGCTCTTGGTCACATCCAACGTCCGCACGTATTCATATACCCCAAGCAATATTCACTGTTATCTCTGCTCAAGGTAAAATCAGCAAAGCTGCAGCTTATCAGAGGAATTAGATAAGCAGAGTGCTCTTTTACTATTTTTTTCTGCATTAAAATCTTTCTGAGGTTTATGTATATCTGACAGTGGAAGGAATAAGCTTGAAAGGTTGTACGCCTGATTGAAGCAAGGGTTCATGCCACCTCACTAATAATACAAACGTTTGTATAAGGATTTACCTATAATATGACGTGATGTTTTTTTAAAAATGCTGTGAAATGGAAATAGTGTTGATGGCCACCATTATGTTGGCTTTGACTCTGATTTATAATATGAAGATCTACAGTATAATATCTGATGAATTTTTAAAATGTCTAGTTAAGAGGAAAATAATGTTGAACCCACCTATATGTTGGCTTTGGACACTCTTGCACTCTCTTGTCCTTTTGAAGTTGAAATGAAGGACCATTTGGCAGTAGAACTTTAGAAAACTGAGGTACCAACAGACTCAGAGATCCCATATGCCCTTCAGGACTCTGAATGCATATTTAAATTGAAGTAAATGGTGTAATGAGAATGCAGAATACCATATTTTTTACTTTTTCGTTAAATCTTTGTGAAAATATGTCTTAGCCTGCTATGTTTGACGTGTTTCATAGTCCCTCCAAGATAAAATGAGAATTGACGCTAGGAATGGAATGGGATGTTCCTAGGATGATCTAATAGTCTTTCGTGTGCATCCCTCACCAGCTGGATATCTGTGACAAGACTCTTCATTTAAAATATCTGTACAATGTACGCATTAAGAAAACAGATATATTCTTCAGAACTTCTTTTTTCATTTTAAATACATTTTCATTATCAAGCCTAAACAGTTCTGTAGGGGCCTTGTTTCTAATGGGGCTCAGATTAAATGGAGTAATCCTGGGAGCTGGGTTGCTCCCTCCACTTTTCAGAAAGAGCTAAAGGAAACATCTGTCTTTCTCCTAAATGGATGGCTGTGGCTAGACTTCTTCAGCTTCCTTACCTGCCTTCTGCTCTGAGGTGCTCTGCGTAATAAAACTGTGAGAGGACAGGGGTGCGGAAGGGAATTTTAACATTTAACCAAGAAAATCCTGAGTTCTCACTGGCATAGCATCTAAGTACTTGTCTCTCAGATTCAGATTCGATTTTAGTGTTTTTGTCGTGTTGATTGGTTGTCCGTTGTATCTGACAATGACAGTAAGAAATCTATGTGGGAGGGTTTTTAAAGTGGAAAACCTATTACACTGCGGTGGCTTTACTCTCTCGAACTCGGAAATGTGGGTCCAGTGGTACGAGTAGTTGTCACAACTGGGGTCTTCCTCAGTTGCAGTGGATGACTAGGACCTTGCTCTTTGTCATGTCTTCACAAAGCTTTGCAGAACTGCCTTCCTGGCCTTTGGCTCTCATCTGCCCAGTCTACTTCAGCTGACCTTGCATGCTAGGGCAGGCATGTCCCTATCCCACCAGTGTATGAGGCCCACTGGCAACCCTCACCTGGTTTAGCTTGCCTGTCGAAGAGGTGTACCAGGGTGTGGTTGCTGTCGCATGCAAACAGCTACTTGGTGAGAGCTGGAGAATAAAGGTGATTGAGCTGTCTCAGGACAGATATGAGAAGCCATTTCACCAGCGGTGCTACCCCTCCCTGGACACTCCATACACCCCTCTTTTGGGCATGCATGCCAGAGTGAAATGAAGTTATTTGCTTGTGTGAATCTCACAGAGTAACTAGTGTACAAGGATGAGTACAGAGTAACAGAGTGGTGCAAAGAATCGAAATGCATACTGAAGTTGTGTAATGAGAAACACTGAAGCGATAATAAAAGAAAGGGGGAGAATTAAGTTTTTAAAAACATGACAGCATTGGCAGGATGGGGATGTGAAAGAGGTGACTGGTTCAGAAATCTGGTATGAGTGGGGAAGGAGCTATCCCTGTGATTAGATGACTGGACTTTCAACCGGCTGTATCTTCTCCTAGAAGGTAGAAGAGAGGAATAGCCAGGGCGGCAGGCATCTTTTGTGTTCTGGATGCAACACGTCATGAAGGTGGTCTGAATGGAAGGACCGGGGAGGTTTACCATCGCTCCAGGTTCCAATAATTCGGAGCCGAGTAGCTGCTGTCCAGGCTGAGAGGCAAACAGACAAAATACTTCCTATACAAAATTTGTAGAAGTCCAAGAAATCTTTGTAAGCAAGTTAAATTTTATCAGATGCCTACTGAAATAAATTAGCTGATGTGCTTTGTTTATCACCACATCAGTGTGGACGAACAAGGAGAGGTTGTTGGTGACTTGGGTGTCTAGGAGCTAGAGTTCTATCTAACTTCTAGGTCAATAGTCAGCTGTTTGTCATGATGATGTTAAGGATTATATTGTTGTTCTGACACCATGGCACAAGTTTTGCCATCTCTTTCTTGTAACTCATCTCAACATTGTAGTTGATCCAGGCCTAGAGCGGTGTCAACAACAACCTTGAAGGTTGGGTTGGCACTGTATTTGGACATACATACACTGATATACAGTGAGTAGAGAAGGGGATTGAGTACACAACCTCAGGGACATCTGTGTTCAGGACCAGAGTGAATGGAATATTATCACCGATTCTAACCAACTGAGGCCTGCCAATCAGAAAGTCTAGAAGCCAGTTATTGAGCGGGGCCCCAAGGCCAAAGTTCACAAGCTTCATCTGTTTCTTTCCTCTCTTGCATAAAATTTTACTCTGAGCTCGATTTGCTTAAGTCAAATTTCTCAAATGGTGTGAAGGGAAAAATGAGTCTAAGGTTGGTTGTATCAATGAGTTTCAAGCCAGCCAGGACTCCTGGTTACTGTCAATGTTGGTGAGCAAATGGAGAGCCACAAATATATATCAAAAATGGCAAGAAAATAGTCTACAAAATGGCACTGAAAAATAAGAAGCATTCTTTTGCTAATTATATAGTAGTTAAACAGTAAATTTATTTGATGCTGTATTGATAACTTTGCATAGTTTATTCTATAAATTATATTGTGTAGCAGACTCGAAGGGCTGAATTACCTAATACTGCTCCTATGTCTTATAATGGATTCTCCCAGCTGACCTTGAAAACACATGTATTTCCTTCAATGATGTTTTGTTGGAGGGTCTTATGCTACTATGGCTGATTTAGCAATCTCCCTGAATCTTGGCTCAGAAGGTACACCCAAACTAATTTCCAATACTGCCAAAGCAGCCCAAACAGAAAAAATCCTTCAGGTTCACTAAACAAAAGTTCTAGGAATGAGGATGGACTAGTTATATAGAGAGATTAGATGAAATTGAATTGTTCTCAGAAGATTGGATAGTATAATTTAAATGCAGAAACTTGACTTGCAGTTGGATTATGTCACACTTTTCTTTCAGCACAGTGCATTCAAGATGTAACTAGCAATAATTTGCTTTTGTGATGATTTCAGGATAGAATCTCACCAATTACAGAACTGATAAGTCTGCTTCTACTTAGGATCCATATTACTATTCCTAGTGTTTTTCAATGACAGATGCAAACTTACTGACAATAGTCAATGTGTAATCATCCTGGTAGAAAACAACGGTCATTCGACAGTAGCAAAAAAAATTCAGAATATCATCTGATCTGTTATCCATTTTAGATCCCACCTAAATGGTCACTTGGTTCATAAAAGAACATTGCTCATGATCCCTCTTAAAGCAGGAGTCAATTAACTCTTAAGCTCTCAAAAACAGTTACTGTCCCCAAGCAGTAAGGCTGATCCACATCTCCACCAACTAACCCACCACCATTTCTTTATCATTTCCTGACAGGGACATCTTATGTACAGACTCTCTTGTGTCTAGTATCACTTGATGGACTTACAATCAATCTATCTACAGTATATTAGCTATTTTACATATTTAAATTTATTGTGTTTATTATTACTATGTTTTTTAAAAATATTATTGTATTCTTTATCTTTTGTGCTTTTCTTGTGCTGCATCCAATCCGGCATAACAATTATTTTGTTTTCCTTTATTTTTGTGTACTGGAAATGCCATCAAGCAATCTCAAATCTTGAAGAAAATGGCAGCTATATTTGAGATTGTGAAACTCACTTAGTGATCACTCTGAGCTAAAGGAGAGGCTTCTCTCCAACTGTCTTGTGTGTGTGTGTGTGTGTGTGTGTGTGTGTGTGTGTGTGTGTGTGTGTGTGTGTGTGTGTGTGTGTGTGTGTGTGTGTGTGTGTGTGTGTGTGTGTGTGTGTGTGTGTGTGTGTGTGTGTGTGTGTGTGTGTGTGTGTGTGTGTGTGAGTGAGATCGAGATATTTTTCCAGTTCTGAAACATCATATGTAGAAATGGGTTCTCTCTCATTATGTTTATGCAATTCGCCAGCAAGTCAGTACCTCAGCCCTCCCCAGATGGCAAATTCCTGCTGGTAAACTGATCATTTTTGGCAGATTTCTTTGAACATAACTACATATTGAACAACGCCATCATAATCAGCAGGAGCTTGTTGTCTCACAGAACACTTAGCTTTTGTGAAATGTGCAGACTGGTGGGCATTTTTGGAAACATATATAGGAGCTGTAAGGAAGTGTACTTGAAGACCTCGTCGTCTGAATCAATGTGGCAATAGGCTGACGATGGATATTACCAGTTGTATCTTGTTAGCATGAAGGTATCTCTTCCGCAATAAATGGAGCTCTTATAGAAATGTATAAAATAATGAAAGGGATAGATAAGGTAGAGGCAGGAAAGTTGTTTCCACTGGTAGGTGAGACGAGAACTAGAGGACATAGCCTCAAGATTCGGGGGAGTAGATTTAGGATAGAGATGAGGAGGAATTGCTTTTCCCATTACGTGGTGGATCTGTGAAATTCTCTGCCCAATGAAGCAGTGGAGGCTACCTCAGTAAATATATTTAAGACAAGGTTGGATAGATTTTTGCATAGTAGGGGAATTAAGGGTTATGGGGAAAAGGCAGGTAGGTGGAGATGAGTCCATGGCCAGATCAGCCATGATCTTATTGAATGGTGGCGTAGGCTTGACGGGCCAGATGGCCAAGTCCTGCTCCTATTTCTTATGCTCTTATGTTCTTAAATAACAAAACCTAATCTTTCCTGAGAAAGTTAAGTGAATTCCAATGATCTTCCAAGATTGTATTATTTTCTTTGGTCCCAGTTTGTCTCTTAGTCTGTCTGTCTCTGAAATAAAATCAGAAACTGTTGGAAGCACTGAGCCGGTCAGGTAGTGCCTATGGAAAGAGCAAGAGAGCTAAGATCTCAGGTCAGAGATCATTAGTCACCGAAGGTCTGATGGCAAATGACCTGACTACCGAACAAAGTGACCCAAGTCTAATTAAGGCCTCAGTGCTGAGTTGGTGTTGATCTGTGAGAGTTTGCTTTTCCTACCAATGGTCTTGGGGGATTTTGCAGAGATGGTGTTGGTGGTACCTCTACTGTAGCTTGAGCGTCCGTGATAGAACAAAACACTGCTGTGTTATTTCTGACTGAGCCATTTTCCTCCGGTGTAATGGTATTTTTACTTTTGCTTTTGGAGAACTTTATATTGTTTGATTAGAATTGTAGAACTTTGTAAGCAGGCAAACAGTTTACTAAAATTGCTTCATGTTCAGTACAATTCAGTACAAGCAACACTCACTTTGTGATGCACAGCTGAGCGTATGAGGTCAGCTCATAAACAGGCCACTTTGATCATGTTTTCAGTGTTCATTCTGTACGCTGTCAATCACTGATTCACAACACCAAGAAATTTATTCTCTTTAGGAAACCTTAGTATGAGTAAGTTTTGGATAAAGAATTACTGTGTGCTGAACAAACCATCTGGATGGAAGAATTAAATGAAAGATAATTCTTTCTGTTTAAAGTCTTTGGAGAGCTGGATCCTGTGATGAAATTAAAATGTCTGTTCTTCTATATATCTGTAAGGTTTCTCCTGGTTATGGCTAGCATAATTTAATCAAGGTCTGATTGCAGTATTTGATCAAGGATTATGTGAAATTATTGGATTTTACATCAATTGAGCAAATATAAGTACAACCTGAGCAGAATAACAAGAAGCTGCATTTGGTTTGTTAAACTCAAAGTTGCAATGTTTTCACAGCTCAGAGACGCACTTTTTCCCATGAGGCTGGGTGAGACTTGAGCTTGGTGCCTACTTTTTATGACGAAAGGTGAAGTATTTAAGGAGAATTTGAGAGGGGAGTGTCAAAGATTGAGTGGAGATTTGATAGAGGTATACAAAATTGAGGGATATAAATAGGGTAAATGCAAGCAGGCTTTTTTCACTGAGGTTGGGTGGGACTACAATCAGAGATCAGAGTTAAGGGTGAAAGGTGAAAAGTTTAAGAGGAACATGAGGGAAACCTTCTTCCTTCAGAGGGTTGTCAGGGTATGGAATGAGCTGCCAACACAAGTGGAGCATGCAAGCTCAATTTCAATGTTTAAGAGAAGTTTGGATAGGTACATGGATGGTTGGGGTATGGAGGGCTAGATCAATGGGAGCAGGCAGCTTAAATGGTTTTGCATGGACTAGATGGGCTGAAGAGCCTGTTTCTGTGCTGTACTTTTCTATGGCTGTATGACTCTATAATCTTCTTCACTCAATGGGTGGTGAGAGTGTGGAACGAACCGTCAGCCGAACTGGCTGATGCGGACTCATCTGCAACATCGAAGACAGAGGTTCCCAGCCTGGGTCCCATGAGCCCCTTGGTTAATGGTGGCATTCCATGGCATAAAAAAAGGTTGGGAACCTGCTGATCTAAGAGAAGTTTGGATAGGTACATTGGTGACATGGGTAAGGAGCGCTATGGTTCAGGAACAGGTAGATTTAACTAGGCAGCAAAACAGGTTAGCATGGATTAGATAGGCTGAAGGGCCTATTTCTGTGTTATAGTGCTCCATGACGTGAACTTTAGGAAGCATATTGGAATTCAGGATCTCTTCCCCTTCCCCATTAAACTGGACTGGGAATCTATAGAAAACATTAAAATAGTGAATGATGGATTCCTGTTAAAGAATCAAAGCAGGTAGATGAAGATATGTCAAAGTTCAAAGTAAATTTAAGTCCATAAATGTCACCATACACCACCCTAAGATTTATGTTCTGTTCTTGCAGCCATTCACAGTGGAACAAAAATAATGGAACCAATATAAAACTACATACAAGGCCTGACAATTGACCAAGATGCAGAATGAGACAAACTGTGCAAATAAATAAATAATACTGAGAACTTGAATTGTAAAGTTATTGAAAGTGTGTCCTTAGTTTGTGGAATCAGTTGAAATCTGTGAAGTTATCCATGCTGGATAGATGTAAGGTATTAACTGTTCTTGAACAAACACGAGGAAATCTGCAGATGCTAGAAATTCAAACAACAACACACACAAAATGCTGGTGGAACACAGCAGGCCAGGCAGCATCTATAAGGAGAAGCACTGTCGACGTTTCGGGCCAAGACCCTTCGTCAGGATTAACTGAAAGGAGAGATACTAAGAGATTTGAAAGTAGTAGGGGGAGGGGAAAATGTGAAATGATTGGAGAAAACATGTGACCTAAATCTCCTGTACCTCCTTCATGATGCCAGAGGCAAGAAGAGGTCATGGCCTGGATGATGGGGTTCCTTGATGATGGATGCTGCTTTCTTGTAGCAGCAGTCCTTGTAGATGTGTTCAATGGAGTGGAGGATACCCATCAATTTATGTGGCCTTTTCCATTCTGGGGCATGAGTGTTTCTATACCAGGCTATGATGCAACCTGTCAGGATATTACCCATTGGGCATCTGTAGAAGTTTGTCAAAATTTTAGATCATATGCTGAATGAGTTATTGACACTCTTCACCTCTAGTCCTCAAATGAGCTCTCCTGGTTTCTTCCATCTGTAGTCAATAATCAGCTCTTTAGTTTTATTAACATTGAGTGAGAGTCCCCCAATTAAATAGCAGAACAAGTATGAAGGTATCAGTAGCATCTTTCTATTGCATCACATAGCTCAGAAATGTGCCCTTCGGCCCACCTTATCCCTGCTGACCACCATCTATGCTGATCCATTTACCAGCACTTAAACTGTGGCCTTCATGACTGAAGTGCTCATCCAGATATTCCTTCAACACTGTGAGATGACCTGCCATCAACCAACCCCTCAAGCAGTGTGTTGGAGATTTGAACCACCATCTGAGTGAAAAAAAATCGCCCCCAGATGTTCACTCATCCTCTTATCCCCTAACTTAAACATGAGCTCTTGTTTTAGACACCTCTGTTCTGGAGAGGACTTCCCTACTCTTAGCCTTCTGTTGCTCTGTGTCAGCTTTCTAAAAGCATTCTATGAACTGAAATATTCTTTGGGATATCATAATGCCCTTTGAAAAGTAATTAAGGAGAAACGAAATGGCACTGAGACTCCTGTTTGAAGTGATAATAAATGTATGTATAGGTTGAACATCTCTTATCAGGCTCAGCGAAGCGGACAGCACACAATCTAACTGCAAATTACCATAAACAATATTAACATTTTAACAAGAGCTTAGAATACAATGATGTGTTGTGATTCAGGCGGTCTTTGTTCATGTTGATCGTGAATAACTGCTTTCATTAATATACCTTCCCTTCTCCTCATCTGAAGTGTATAACCTTGTGCAAGGAATGTGAGTCACTATGAAGCAAGATTAATAACAGCTGATTTTACACTGAAATTTGACCCCAGACTGGCAGGCAAGCAAAGTTGTTACATTGAGTGGTTCAGACCAACATAACCAAAATGAAATGTATGGGGAAGATATTCACACAGACAGAAACAAGATAACGCAGCAGAAAAAATATTGAAAGGTCTTTTGAAAGAGTATCGGAATTCTTAGAGTACCTATCAGTTCCTGTTTGAAAAACACATTTCAAAGTCAAAATAAATTTATGATGAAAGTACATCATACATCATGAAGGAGTGTGTGTGGGGGGGGGGGGGGGGTGGATTACCTGAAGTTGGAGAAATCAATGTTCATACCATCAGGTTGGAGGCTACCCAAACAGAATACAAGGTGTTGCTCCTCCAACTTGAGTGTGGCCTCATCATGGCAGTAGGAGGAGGCCATAGACTGACAAGTCTGAATGGTAAAGAGAAATGGAGTTAAAATGTGCGGCCACAGAGATACAACCCTGACGTTCATTTTTCAGAATCAGGATAATATCACCAGCATATATTGTGATATTTGTTGTCATGTGACAACACTACATTGCAATACATAATAATAAAAATTGTCGTGCTCGCTTCGGCAGCACATATACTAAAATTGGAATGACACAGAGAAGATTAGCATGGCCCCTGCGCAAGGATGACATGCAAATTTGTGATATTAAAATTATTAATAAAAAAAATAAAAAAAAAAATTGTGAATAGTAGTTTAATATATAGATATATATTTAAATTAAATAAGTTGTGAGGTAGTTTCCTGACTTCAATGTCTATACGCAAATCTGATGGCATAAGGGTGGAAGCTATTCCTGAATTGTTGAGTGTGTGCCTTCAGGCTCCTGTACCTCCTCCCTGTTGGTAGCAATGAGAAGAGGGCATGTTCTGGTTGTAGGGTCCTTGAAAGTGTGTCTTTAGGTTGTGGATTCATTTTATCATTGTGGTGAGTGAATCCTGGTTCAGGAGGCTGATGGTTCTCCATGAATAACTGTTCCTGATCCTGGTGGTGTTGGGCCTAAGGCTGCTGTACCTTCAGCACAATCATAGCAATGAGAGGCGAGCATGGTCTAGATGATAGGGGCCCTTCATGATGGATGCTGCTTTCTTGTGGCAGCACTCTTTGCAAGTATGCTCATTGATGGGGAGAGCTTTGCCTGTGATAGACTGTGCAATACTTGGACCAAATGAGCCTAAGAATGGAGAGATTTGCAATAAGCAAATTATCTCTCCTTGTAACTTTCTATACTTCCTAATAATTCACACATTTTTTTTTTACCAGATATTAGGAAATCCCAGTTTTTATTGAAGGCATTTCAGAAGAGGAATCAGTTATGTGATAGTTACAATAGAATCAGCAGTTTCTGTTGTCATACATGCAGGTATCTTCAAAATATCTTAAAGTTACATCCTTTTCATTTCTTTTTCCATTCTCCTCCCCTACCCATCACCTGCCTTTCTGCACCCTCCACCTTCCCTTTCTTCACCCTCCACCTTCCCTTTCTTCACCCTCCACCTTCCCTTTCTTCACCCTCCACCTTCCCTTTCTTCACCCTCCACCTTCCCTTTCTTCCCCTCCACCTTCCCTTTCTTCCCCCTCCACCTTCCCTTTCTTCACCTTCCACCTTCCCTTTCTTCACCTTCCACCTTCCCTTTCTGCCCCCTCCACCTTCCCTTTCTTCCCCCTCCACCTTCCTTTTCTTCCCCTCCACCTTCCCTTTCTACCCCCTCCACCTTCCCTTTCTTCCCCCTCCACCTTCCCTTTCTTCCCCCTCCACCTTCCCTTTCTTCACCCTCCACCTTCCTTTTCTTCCCCTCCACCTTCCCTTTCTTCCCCCTCCACCTTCCCTTTCTTCACCTTCCACCTTCCCTTTCTTCCCCCTCCACCTTCCCTTTCTTCCCCCTCCACCTTCCCTTTCTTCCCCCTCCACCTTCCCTTTCTGCCCCCTCCACCATCCCTTTCTTCCCCCTCTACCTTCCCTTTCTTCCCCTCTACCTTCCCTTTCTTCCCCCTCCACCTTCCCATTCTTCCCCCTCCCCTTCCCATTCTTCCCCTCCACCTTCCCTTTCTTCCTCTTCACCCCTTTCTGCATCCTCCACCTTCCCTTTCCTATTAGATTCTTTCTTCTTCAGTCCTTTACCTCTTCCACCTTCCTATCCTAACTTCTCTCTTCATTCCCCCCTCCCGCACTCACACACCTTACCCCTCACCTGGTCTTACCAATCACCTACCATCTTGCACTCCTTCCCTATTCTCCGTACTTCTCTGGTTTCTGCCCTCTTCCTTCCCTGTCCTGAAGAAGGGTTTCAAACTGAAAAGTTGACTGTTTATTCCCCTCCACGGATGCTAAGTGACTTGCAGACTTCCTTCTGCATTTTGTGTGTGTTCCTTTAAGTTACTTCCTTGATACTTCAATTAATTTAAAAATGTTCAGAATGCCACATTCCATAGTCTGACTGTTAAGGTTCGTAGCAGGTTTGGTCAGTTCTATTTGACCATGATAGTTTTGTCAATGGATGTAGCAGTCTCAGACAATGAGTTCATCCCACGGGTCATCTTTGTTGCTGTGTTTTATTATTCATTTGGAAAATTGGATCATTGTTAAGGCCAACATTTTTGCTCATTTCTGAATTGCCTCAGTGGTGAATTGTATTCTTGACCTGCTATTTTTTACTTGTGTTATTGTAAAATAAATACCCCAACAGGAATTTAATATAGCATCCTAATATATCAACCAATTTTAAAATTGTAAAAAGCTCGATAAAGACTAAGAATAAATATTAAGATTAGCTTTATTTGACATATGTGTATCAAAACATTGAAACATACAGTGAAATATGTTGTTTGTGTCAATGACCTGCACAGTTTGAGGACGTGCTGGGTACAGCCCGCAGACCACCAGATTTTTGAATGGACAATGAACCCTTGCACATTACCTCAATGTTTTTGTTCTCTTTTTGCACTACTTGTTCAATTAAATTGAATATATATATATATATATATATATATATATACATTCCTACCTCTGCTTGGTATGGGTTTCCTCCAGGTGCTCCAGTTTCCTCCCACATTGCAAAGACATACAGGCTGATAAGGGTTGGTAAGTTGCGGGCATGCAATGCAAATATATTATGAATTTTTTTTTTTGTTTTTCAGCAGCAGTACACTGCAATACAAAGTTTAAAAAAAACTAAATTACGGAGAGGAACATATGTATATTATGTAATTTATTATGTACTGCAATGTACTGCTGCTACAAGGCATCAACTTTCACAACATATGCCAGTGATATTAAACGTGATTCTGAAATGTACTATGCCTACAGTGCCAATATTGCATGCCCACAACGTACTAACCCTTATTAACCCGTGTATCTTTGGAATGTGGAAAGAAACTGGAGAAAACCCATGTGGTCACAGTGAGAATGTACAAACTCATAACAAACAGCTGGGAGCAGCTGCCTCGACTAGAGGCCATGTATTATGAGGAAAGGCTGAGCGAGCTAGAGTTTTTTTCTTTGGAGCGAAGGACAATGAGCGGTGATTTGATAGAGATGAGCATGATAATAAGAGGGGACATATAGTGGATAACCAGAGAATTTTTCCCACAGCAGAAAAGGCTAATGCAAAGAGCTATAATTTTTAATTAATTGAAGGAAAGCATGGGGGGGGGGGGGGAGCGGGCGAAGTCAGAGGAGCATTTTATATACAGAAAGTGATGGGAGTCAGGGTTGGTGGTAGGGACAAATATATTAGAGCCATTTAAGAATCTCTTAGGCGAATGGATGATCGAAAATTGTAGGGCTACATGAGAGGGAAGGTTTAGATTGATCTTAGAGTAGGTTAAAAGGTTGGCACAACATCGTGGGCTGAAGAAACTGTACTTTGCTGTAATGTTCCATGTCCTATGTAAATTCTGTTGGAATAGACTCTTCCAATGTATCCTCAGAAGTTTTACTCCATTAAAGGTGCTTTATTCTTAATTTACTTTCTTCTTACTTTAAACCTCTATTTAATGCACTTTGGTATAAGGCAGATAGACTCCTATCAGCTGTGACATTATTAGCATGGATAGAATTTTTCATCAAAGACAAACTCTAACCCAAAGTTTAAAAGACAAAAACTTTCCTCACAGCCAAATCCTTTAAGTCCTTTCAAGAAATTGAAATTATTGATCCCTTTTAAAAATAAATCTTTTTAAAGATAAACACACTGCGGCCACTTTATCACTTATCAAAGTGGTCACTGAGTGTAAGTTTGTGGTCTTCTGCAGTTGTGCCCATCCACTTCAAGGTTCGATGTGTTGTGCATTCAGAGAGGCTCTTCTGCACACCACTGTTGTAATGTGTGGTTATTTGAGTTACTGTCGCCTTCCTGTCAGCTTGAACCAGTCTGGCCATGTTCTCTGACCTCTCTCATTAACAAGGCATTTTCATTCATAGAATAGCTGACTGGATTTTTTTTTTGTTGTTTTTCACACCCCATTCTTGGTAACTCTAGAGACTGTTGTATGTGAAAATCCCAGGAGATCAGCAGTCTCTGAGATACTCAAATCACCCTGTCTGGCACCAGTAATCACTCCACATTCAGTCACTTAGATCACATTTCTTCCCCATTCTGATGTTTGGTCTGAACAGCAACTGAACCTCTCGACCAGGTCTACATGCTTTTATGCATTGAGTTGCTGCAAATGATTGGCTGATTGGATACTTGTATTACCGAGCAGGTGCACAGGTGTACCTGATAGAGTCGCCACTGAGTGTACAGATTATTTTAATTGCTGGTAGAACTCATGCGATTTCCAGTACTTTATGTAGAACCCAAAAGTTAAAGAAATTAAAACTACTGAGCCACATTATTCTCATCAGTTGTATAGATTGAGCCTTCATTGGGATGTCATGTGTTAAACTGCCCTCAAGCACATGTACCACTTCAAATCTCACTTACTTCATCTATCATGATCTGCTAACCAATTATTAAAATTCTACATTAATTGTCCTGGAGGCAGGAAAAATGCTGATGCTGAACAATACTAGACGCTAACCAATTAATAGCACCAGCCATGGTTGATACCCTGTGCTCTGTGAGCATTGGTATCAAATTCCAATGGCTCTTGAATCTGTTCTGTTATTTTTATCAATCCTAGTAGTTCAGTTGCTGAAGGGATATTCTTTTATAATTAGATGTGTAAGCAGATTTTTAGTTCCTAGTCCATAATAAAACCCTGTAGTACAGCACCCCCAATACCTATCAACTAACTCCATGAACTTGTTAACCCTAACTTTCCAGCCACTTCTCATAGTAGAATGATTCACACCATCTTCCCCGTAAACTCCCAATGAACCTATTAATCCTAACCTCTTTAATTCCCACAGTAAACCTGTTAACCCAAAGCTCCCAATAAACCCCCAGTGAAACCATTAACCCAGTGCCTCTGGATAATAAACACACACTCTTAAAAACATGAAACTGCACTGGCTGTGTAGGTTTGCTGTGAGCTGAAGCACTGAAACTCCTATTGAAAGCCACTCACCCTCTCTCTGTGTAAACTCTCACCAATAAACCTATTAAGCTCTATATGGGGAGAACTTACTGCAGCATATAAAATCCTCAGAGGCATGAAAGAGTAGATGCTGAAATGATTTTCACAAATGGGAAAGTCTTGAATGAGTGGACGTTGTTCCAAGATCTGGTGAGGCAGCATGGAAGTGTAGCAGTTAGCATAACACTATTACAGTGCTATCATTTCAAAATTAGGCATGTACGGTATTTATCGCACAGAGGGTGATGAATCTCTGGAATTCTCTACCCTCTAGGCCCTGAGTCATGGATACTGAATCACTAGAGATATTTAAAGCAGAATAAGACACACTTTTGAAAAATCAAGGATTGAAGGCCGTGGGAACGTGGCACTGAAGAGATTTGGCCAATGATAAATAAATCATGACCATATTGAATGAAGAGGCTACAGCTTTTAGGCTCCTGAACCAGCATGGATAACTTCATTCCCCAGAACTCTGAACTGATTTGGTCAAGCACTCTTTACAACTCATGTTGTCAGTAGTACTTTCGTTTGTACATTTTTCTTAATTTGCATGTTGGTTTGTTGTCAGTCATTGTCTGTTTTTCCATAAAATTTTATTGTATTTTTTTCTTGTAAAATTCCTGCAAGAAAATAAATCTGCAGGTACTATTAGGTTTTATTGGATATACATAGATAGATAATAAATGTTCTTTGAACTTTGTACATTTGGACTTGGAGGCTGGTTTGAGGCCTACTCCTGCACCTGTTTTCTTGTGCTATCTCCTCCTGTAAGCATTCACCAAAATCCACTGAGCTGAGTCAACTTTTTTTTCAAGTGCAATATTACATATCTTTTGTAATAGATTCTAACATTTTTCCTACTACTGCTGTAGGTTTGTCTTGTCCATAGTCATTTACACACCCTATTTCATCTCCCTCCAAATTCCATCCATGGGTACACAGAATGCTGTGGAGCCCATTAATGAAATAGTAGTCAAGAAACCCAGAGATGGAGATGAAATCCCCAAAGATGGGAGGTCTATAGAAAAGATTCAAAGCCACCATTTTGCTCCCAAATTCACATAGTCTCAAATGATTTCTACACTCTATTCCGAAATCCTGGTTTCTGAATTGTCAAACAAGAGAGCAAGAGCACATCTGCAGAAGTTGGAAATCCAAGCAACACACACAAAATGCTGGAGGACACCTTGCCAGGGTCTTGGTCTAAAGTGTAGACTGTACTCTTTTCCGTAGATGCTACCTGGCCTGCTGAGTTCCTCCAGCATTTTGTGTGTGTTTTCCAAATTGTCACATTGTCACATCTTATAACTCAGCCTTAAATTCTGTTGAAATACACTCTTCCAAAGCATCTTCAGAAGTTTTACTTCATTAAAGATGTGCTCGAAGGTATAGTTTACTAAATGACATCCTAATCAGTTGTGTTTGTATAAATAAATGCCATCTGATTATAGGCTTTGCACTGTCATAATTCTGCATTGAACCTGAAGGAATGTGACCCTGC
This sequence comes from Hemitrygon akajei, assembly GCF_048418815.1. Classification (NCBI taxonomy): domain Eukaryota; kingdom Metazoa; phylum Chordata; class Chondrichthyes; order Myliobatiformes; family Dasyatidae; genus Hemitrygon; species Hemitrygon akajei. The sequence continues at coordinate 22,508,041 of NC_133126.1, forward strand.
CGATCACAAAAAATAAAGAAGTAATTAGAGTTCAGGAAATAACTAAGATTTGTGAAAAAATGGTGCCTGAGGAACTAGTGTGACTGAAGGTGAATAAAACTAAGGAGAAGGGGAACTTTATCCCAAGATTTGAAAGGGCTGTCATTTGAGATGATGAATGACCAGCTCTCACGTTCAAATTCACAAAATCGTTGAAAGGCTGCAGCAAGGAAGAGGGAATTCGGCCCAGTGGGTCTGTGCTGGCTCTATGCAACTGATATGCAGCTAAGGCCAACTTCAATGCTCTTGTCCCACAGCAGTGTAAATGTTTTTTGTTAGAAAGTTACTTGTGATAAAAGTTGTTTTTTTGAATGTACAGTAGCCATTGACTCAGCTTCCAGTACTTCCACTGGCACTGTGTTTCAGATCCAAACTGCTCAATGCATGACAAAGCATTTCCTCATGTTACTTGTGATACTTCTGTTCCTCTTTGCCATTGGAAACAACTTATCTCCATTTACCTTGCACGGTTTGAAGTACTAATATCAGGGCAACTGTCATTGAAACCTATCGTGTAGCGTAAGACCTAGACAGAGTGAATGTGGAGAGGATGTTTCCTGTAGTGGGGAGTCTAGGACCAGAGAGCACAACCTAAGAATAGAATCATGTCCCTTTGCAACAGAGATGAGGAGAATTTCTTTAGCCAGGGGGTGGTGAGAATGTGAAATTCAATGCCGCAGACGGCTCTGGAGGCTAAGACATTGGGTATATATAAAGCGGAGTTCAATAGATTCTTGATAAGTAAGGGCATCAAAGGTTATGGGGAGCATGCAGGAGAATGGACATTCATGTCCTGCTGAAAGAAATCTTCGTGTCCAGAACCATAGTTCACCATAAGCAGCTGTGCAAGATGGTAGAGAAGGCAGATGAAATGCTTGCTTTCATTGGTAGGGGAGTTGAGTACAAAAGTGAGGAAGTTATGTGCAGCTCTATAAAACCTTAATCAGACTGTACTTGGAGTATTCTTTGCAGTTCTGGATGCCCTGATATAGGGAGAATGTGGAGACTGTGGAAAGGGTGTGGAAGAAGGGTCTCAGCCCAAAATATTGACTGTTTATTAATTTCTGTAGGTGCTGCCTGGCCTGCTGAGTTCATCCAGCATTTTGTTTGTGTTGCTCTGGATTTCCAGCAGCTGCAGAATTTCTTGTGTTTGAGGTTTACCAGGATGCTGCCTGGATGAGAGAGTATGAGCTGTCACGAAAGGTTAGACAAACTTGTGTTGGCCTCCCTACAGTGTCTGAGGCTGAGGGGAGATGTGATAAAAGTTATTTTAGTTTAAATTGTGGGAGGAGTAGATGAGGTAGACATTTAGAATCTTTTTCCCAGTGAAGAATTGTCAACCACCAAAAGACATGCTTTTAGAGGGAGAAAATATCAAGCTAATGTGAGAGGCAAGTTTTTTTTACACAGAGAATGGTAGTTGCCTGGAATGGGTTACTGGATGTAGTAGTAGAAGCAGATAGTTTGATGGAGATTAAAAGGCTTTTAAATAGACACATGAATATGAATGGAGTAGAGAGATATGGACGATACACAGGAGGAAAAGGACATTTTGTATAAATTGGCATCAAAACTTGCACAACATTATGGCCTGTCCAGTGCTGGGCTGTTTTATCTAAATAGAAACACTCTGTCTTAAATGAGAAACCTTTTATTTGTGAATCCATATGCTCAATTCAGAATCAGAATCAGGTTTATCATCACTGGCATGTGACGTAACAGGGAAATTTTGTCTCATCATCAAACATACTCAGTCTCTTTCAGAATCCTATGTTTCCACAAAATCACTTTTCATGTTTTTGAACTCCCAATTTTATGGACCCAGTCTGCTCAATCTTTCATCATTTGCCAAACTCTCTATTCAAGTTTTCTACTATGTGAATCCTTACACTCTATCTCTACTGTGGTGAGGGCCAGGCAGGGAGTTAAACAGCTTCTCAGAAATCACTCAAGCCAGAAGCTTCCTTCAGGGTTTTAATGAGAAAAACTTTGTAAAAAGATATTGCTGTTTCAAGGGCAAATGAAGAGTGGATGGAGATGGATGTTTTTCTACCATGCTTGCTCCAACTCAAAATCTAAATTAACCTGTACAGGAAATTATGTAAAAATCAGCTTAAGCACAGGAAGTGATGTTTGCACAAAATGAACTATAGGCAAAATGGACAGCGCCTTTAGAGGCAGAACACACCCTGCCTGACATCCATGATGTCAGACTTAATCACTGAAGCTAAAAGTCAAATAGTCATTTCATTAAGACTTCGGCAAAAGAAAGACAGTCTCAGACTGTTTTGAAAACAGTCTTACTACACGGTCTCTAACCACTCTCACTGCAAAAGCATCATCCTTGATGACATAATTGCCCATGGTGAGCAGACTGGTGACACGGTGTTCATCCAAAATAATGATAGAGTGAGGTGCTGTATCTTTAAAGTGAGTTGTGCCCTCTTAATACAGCCTCCATCTTGTAGTCACCCCTCAGAGTCAAGAAAGGGACACAGTTCACAAAGGTAACTTTGGACTGGAAGAGGTTTCTATTTTGTGGCACACTGCACCTCCTCTGCTTACACCTGTCTTTGAACAACAAGAAAGATTTTAACCTTTGCACGATTCAGTTGCTCTGCGCTGCGAGGTTGTTCACAAGAGCACCATCTACTGCAAAGGCTTTGTGTGGCCTCTGCTACAACCTTCACTTTCATATAGATACACCTCTCACAGGGTCTGAAATGACTTGGGTGCCCATTTTTCAGGACATTGTTCTTAACTGTGCTGACAGTAGGCTGATGAGCACCACTGAGGCAGACCTTAGCCACTATGACCCAACCGAGGTGAGATCATTGGACATAAGGTGCATCGTGCCAACCAGAGCACTTTTCCTGTACCTTATGTTCACGGATGGTGCCTCTGCCAAGCAGCACTCTATTAATCTTGATTTACTGCTGCTGTACATAAAACACAGAACATTACACAACAGGAGAGGCCTGACCATACCAGACTTTAATACTTTTCATATGAGGATATTAGTGAGTTATTGCCTTAAACTACTGTAGTCCCAGAATTTGAATACTGTATCTAGATCTGACTGCTGTAGTCACAAGGGAGAGGATCAAGTTTGCAGAATTGTTGCAAGATGGTCCAAAATGTGAGAGTTAATTTCCACATTAGAACATAGAATATTACAGCGTAGTACAGGTCTTTTGGTACATTATATCGTGTTGACCTATGAACCTATTCTAAGATCAATCTAACACTTCCTTCCCACATAGGTCTCCATTTTTCTCTCACCCATGTGTCTAAAAATCTCTTAAATGACCCTAAATATTAGTCTCTACTGCTACCCTGGCAATGTGTTCCATGTACTTACCATTCTCTCTATAAAACAACCTACCTCTGACGATAATTCCCCCTGGTGTTGATCATTTCAACGCTAGGAAAAAGTCTTTGGCTGTCCACTCGATCTCTGCCTCTTATCATCTTGTACACCTCTATCTAGTCACCTCTCATCTTCCTTCACTCCAAAGAGATAAGTCCTAGTTTGATCAACTTATGCTAAATTTTTGAGTTTCACATACAAGGAAGTACAGCGACGTTCTATATTCTGAATCTATTTAAATGATAATAACTTTTTCATTCTCCCGTTCACAGTGAATAATATCACTTTCTCCACATAATCCTCTGTCTGTATTCTTTTCGCCCAATTGTCTTTTCAACCTATAATCCAACGTTCTTTGTAACCTCCTCATCCATCTTGCTAGCCTTCCTGCCTTTGTCTTTCCATTATACTGAAAAATAAGTGGCCAACACAATTGGAGGATGACTGTGTTGTTGTATTTGGCAGCTGACCTCACAGACCATAGTCCTCTGTACAGGTATCACAGCGGTAACTTGATATGGTAAGAAACGCTGGTGTGGTTTTAGCAGATCTCTTGCATCACCCATCGTTGATACGGCTGAGTGCCTTAGAGCATATTTTATATCACAAAACATCTTGACTAAAATTATGAGTTTTTTAATGCATTTTTAAAAATAAAATCATTCCAGAATTGGCTCTGAGCCATGTCATTTGTTTTTATCAAGCTTTGTGGGTTAACTGAATTCCACTTCAGAAGGAATAAATTTTAGAACCAGATGTGTGAATGGATTTTTATGTCTAAGCCAGCAAACAAACTTTGTGAAAGAGGTCAGGTGAGAATCCATTAACTCTCACATCCATGAAGTCCTGGTAAGCAATTCTCAAGGTAGTATATAGTGACATAAACATAATTTGATAATAAATTTACTTTGAACGTATTAACTCTGTCCTCTCTGTAAATCTTCACTGTGATTGCCACGAGTTCAATGGTGTAGCTGGTGGAATCTGATGACAAATCACTTTCAGAAGGTGGAGGTAGGCTGCAGCAGTGAAGGGTCTCCAGTCGTTATGCACTTCATGCCTCTGGACCCTGATCCTGATCTGTCAAGGACGGTGTGGTGGCTGCCCGTGCATCACCGTTCCCACATTATACAAAGTCACGCATTGGTGTTCTCCATTCAGTGAAAAACCCCTTGAGCGAACATTATAGTTGACTCGAGTGATCGCAGTACCACTGTGATTCCATTAACCCCTAATTAACACATTTTAACCCTTATCACCCTGTAAATATTTCCAGTGATCTCATTGACTATAACTTATAAATGGCCAGTGAACCAATTAACATCCCTGAAACTCACTAATGTTAGACTCTTCTAAGTTTGCAAGATAACTGATTTAAAAAATAGCTATCCTTTTATGCTCACAGAAAACCCTTTAGCCATTATCTTCTGATAAATGGAACTCTAACTCCATGAAACTTCCTTCTGTACAAGTCCCTAACTATGACTCATGATTTTATCACTGAATCAAATGTTAAGGAGAGGCAGAGTCTGTGACAGAAGAAGCAGAGTGTGTGACAGAATAAACTGTAATGGAACAATTGTCTTTTTCTAATCCATACCTTCTCAAATCACTTAGATCAAGGGATATGGAGTCGAGGTAGATCAGGATTGACTATTGTGGCAAAGCAAGATAAATGACCTACTCTTAGAATGTAGAACATGGATCAGTACAGAATAGGACCTTTGGCCTGTGACGTTGTGACGACATTTTAACCTGTTCCACAAACAATCTAACCCTTCCTCCTCCACAGCCCATAGCCCTCCATATTTCTCTCCTCCATGTGCCTATCTAAGAGTCTCTTAAATGTCTGTAATGTATCTATGATCCATTATCTTTGGTTTCTATTGAGCAGGTTTTGCAAAGCCATCAAACCCCCTGAAGGAAATGGTATTACAAAACCAGGTTTATTATCACTGACATATGTCTTGAAATGTGTAGTTTGCGGCAGCAGCTCAGTGAAATAAATAAAAGGTGCCATTAAAGGAGTGAGAAAAGAGAGCACAATCATGAGGTAGTGCTCAAGGATTCATGGACCATTCAGAAATCTGATGGCAGAGGAGAAGAAGATGTTCCTAAAATGTTGACTTTGACTATGTTTCCTCAGGTTCCTGTACCTCTTCCTTGATGGTATGTGAAGAGGGCATGTCCTATATGGTGAGGGTCCTTCGTGACGGATGCCATCTTCTGGAGGCATTGTCTTTTGAAGATGTCCTTGATGGTGGGGACAAATATTTTGTACCCTTTTACTGGAAATGGGGTCCTTTGTGCTGTTGATCCTGGTTTCACCAAATGTTCCAATTTACTTGACAGTTACAGGCAATGTAAGCCCTTACTAATTATTTCTTTGCTCAGTACACATTAGGGTCATTTGTAGCACTTCAAATCCTTATCTTTCTCCTGAATATTAAAGAGGAACTTTGATTTATATATAGCATCTTTAATGACCTCCACATTGTCCCAAAGCACACCGCAGCCAGTGATTTGCTTTTGGGCTGAAGTCAACCATTGGAAATTAGGAAACATCAGTAGTCAATTAGTGTCCAGTAGACTCCCTCCGAGGGCACTGGTAGAATGATGAAATTGTATTTTTTGTCACTTTATTCTGATGGATGTTGGCAAATATGCTGTGGATAGCTCCTTATTTTTTCAAAACTCCATCTTGGACTCTTATATCCATCTGAGTAATATCTTATTTAAGGTGTAATATCTTATTTGTCTCTTGTACCTCACACGATTCAGAGGTATTTCTGCCCCCAAATGATGCAACAGTTCACTGAGTTTTACTGTTCTCATCAGTTGGTGAATCAAGTTCTTTTATCAGGAGCTTTTTCTGACCAGCTCTATGCTATCAGTGAGCTCCATTCATTTGAGTAACAGGATCTTTACTTTCTATTAATATCAAATGCATTTAATGACAGATAAAATCCTCAGTCTTACAATCATGGAATCATATCACACAATTAGATTGACCCTAACAGTGCATTCTTTTTATCCAGTGGAAGATATCACCATCTCGAGGATGCCTTAATGAAATAAGATCAGTGTCAAAAGGAAGCAGTGGTTATTTTCCAAATAGGCAGCTGCAAGCATGGTTTAAAGACAGAAGGAAATTTGTCTCTTGGTTTGATTTGTTCCATTCCATATTGAGCATTATTCTGCAAATGTGATTATATTTGAATGAGAATAGAATAGAATCAACATTGCTACTATGAAAAAAAAAACAGCAGGATACGTTTAAGCAGATCTTCTTCAAGGAATTTAAAGTTTTTGATCATCCATACCTCCAGTCTCCTAATGAGGATTAACCAATCGACCTCTGGTGTCTTCCTCCTGTAGTCAATAATCAATTGCTGATGGTGAGTGAGAGGTGGTTGCAGGTAACTTCACTCACCTCAAATCTGAACTGATCTCACAACCAGTGGATTCACTTTCAAGGACTCATGTTCTCAGTATTTTATATTCATCTATCTATCTAGTTATTTATCTATATATTCATTCATTCATTTATTTATTGATTATTTATTATTTTTTGTATTTGCACAGATTGTCTTCTTTTGTCAGTTTTTGCGTGGAGTTTTTCATTGACTCCATTGTATTTATTTGAGCTGTGACCGCCTGCAAGAAAATTAATCTCAAGGTAGTATATGGTGACATGTACGTACTTCGATAATACATTTTTTGAACTTAGTTAATGAAAGTGTAAATCATATCCCATGGGTAAAGGTTTACTGGTGATTTTCTCAATGACTTTATTCAGCAAGGTCACATCCTGTGGTGAAAATTCTACCTTACCTTCAGCAAGATTAAACCACCCATTCTGGAGGTGTTAAGCATATCTTTAGCTGCAAAAAGGAATAATCTCTTTCATTCACCTCCACACCTCCCCACGGTGAACCTCCATTGCCATAGGTTCTGGAAGTCTTTCCCTAATGTGAAAAGATGACTGTGACTATGAGATCTTTCGTCCAGTGAACTTGTGTCAACAGAGTTGTTTGACATTCCAGGAACACGACATCTAGCTGTTCATTGGAGGAACAGGAGACAGCAAATGCTGGAACATGCTTGAAGAACTCAGCAGGTTGAGTAGCATCTGTGAGGAGGTGAAAAGGAGAAGGAATTATTGACAATTCAGATCAAAGCCCTCATCAGGACCAGATATTCTGAATTGAAGGGATGTACTAACTGTAACCAGGGCACTTGAAAGTTATCAAAGAAAATGTCCACAGTTGCTTTTCGCACCCCAAAATCCAACGTTGCTTGACCCACTGACTTCATCCAGCAATTTGATTTGTTTTAAGGGTGACACAATAGCATAGTGGTTAGCGTAATGCTATTACAGTGCTGCTGACCTGGGTTCAATTCCGCCGCTATCTGTAAGGAATTTTTACGCTCCTGCCATGACCGCATGGATTTTCATTTCCTCCCTTATTACAGGGACATGTGGGTCTGTAGGTTAATTGGTCACATGGGTGTAATTGGGTGGTGTGGGCTCGTTGAGCCAGAAGGGCCTGTTACTGTACTAATACTCTGGAATTCAAAACATTTACTTTTCATCACTAAATGAAAGTCAAAGAAGTGCAATAGAAATCTGAGATGTAGAGGATCTCACTCCCGTATGTCCTCTCGTCACCACCTGAGATTCTACCAACAATGGTTGTATTGTCAGCGAATTTATAGATGGTATTTGAACTATGCCTAGCCACACAGTCATGTGTATACAGAGAATAGAGCAATGGGCTAAGCACACACCCCTGAGGTGCATCAGCGTTGATCGTCAGCGAGGAGGACATGTTACCACCCATCCTCACAAACTGTGGTTTCCCGTTCAGGAAGTCGAGGATCCAATTGCAGAAGGAGGTACAGAGCCCGAGGTTCTGCAACTTCTTAATCAGGATTGTGGGAATGACGTTATTAAATGCCGAACTATAGTCGATGAACAGCATCCTGACACTAGGTGTTTGTGTTGTCCAGGTGGTCTAAAGCCGTGTGGAGAGCCATTGAGATTGCATCTGCTATCGACCTATTGTGGCGATAGGCAAATTGCAATGGGTCCAGCTCCTTGCCGAGTCAGGAATTCACTGCACTGAACCGAGGCTGTGGCCTGCAACTACTGGGCTCCTGGACTGGCTGCAGTGATAATTGGCTTTGTGGCTTTGAACTCACTTTTGTGAGCTTTAGTTCTGAGTGTTATTTGCTTACTTTTAATTTGTTCCTATTTGTTTCTTTTCTTTAGCATCTTGAGGGTTTAACAGTCTTCTTTTTAATGGGTTCTTTTGGGTTTCTTTGTTTTGTGATTGCCTATAAGAAGACAAATCTCTAGGTTGTATATAGTTACATACTTTGATAATAAATGTACTTCCAACTTTGAAATTTGAACGTGCTTTTATTTTTTGTGCCATTCCCTGCAAGCTCTGGAGACTGGTGTGTGAAAATCCCAGGAAAACAGTAGGTTCTCAAACCATCCTATCTGGCTCCAACAATTATTCCAACAGTCTAATGTTTGGTCTGAACAACAACTGAACCTCGTGACCATGTCTACATGCTTTTATGCTGCCACATGATTGGCTGATTAGATATTTGCATTAACGAGCTGGTGCACAGGTGTACCTCATAAAGTGGCGTCTGAGTGTATGTCATTTTCTCCTAGCCAGCCGGGACCTGTTTTAATTGAAGGCATTATGAAACGTGATGTGCGCAAAGCTGTCAATTGGAGGTTTGCAGGATGACATTTATTTGTACAGAAGTAACATCTGTGGAGGAATGCTCTGTGGATTTCTCTTGCTGCCTGCACGAAACAAAATAGAGGATCTTTTTCCAGCCCTTTCCCAGAGATGCCTTCACTGCTACATTACCTCTGCTTCGGAAGTAGAGATTCTAATCTGCTGCGTGTGCCTGTGGATCTTGATAGGAGCAGGCACCAAGCAGAAGGCCGGCGGAGAATTTCTGCTGGATTGATTCTCCAGCCTTATCTCGAAGAAACAGAGAGGGGGCTATTTACCCAGGGGTCTCTCTGCAAATTGCAGAGCTCGTAAACCCTGCCCGTTTCCTCGGGCAGAGCGAGTCAGAGTCAATTTGCAATCAGCACTGCCGCGAGGATTTGAGTGAAGTGCAGCTGTGGGTGTGTGTGAAATTTTGATGCATTGTTCTCTCGGGCTGTCAATCAGCGGATTATACCAGCCCAAGCGGTGCCATGTCAGTAACAGGGCGGCAATTGCAGCCGGAGACAAGGCAGAGTCTAAAATTACAGCTCTCATTCCTCGGGGAACAGAGTCAGTGTAACATCTGCACTACAGCAAACAGTTTATAGAATTTACTTAAACAGAGTGTAGTGTAGGACTCTCTAAGCACAAGAACAAACAGAATTCATGATCGATACTACAGCAATGTCTCCTAATAGATACTGAATGATTTTACCAAGACAATATAGTAAGGAGAGGAGTGTACCCTTGAATGACTAATTCACCTGGCATTTGACCAGTTATCTCCAGTAGGTATTTCTATATGCAGCCCCCAGTTAGCAGCCTGTTCAACTATAGATTTGGAAAGCTATAAAACACCAGGATAAACTGCTGATGGGAGGGAGTGAAGTTAAAACAACGATAGTGACGGTTCACATTTCAATAGAACTCTTCAGGCAATAAGAAATCCCATATTCTTGACCCAGAGCACTATAAAAAATATAAAAATAAGTTGCAGAGGCAGACGATATCCAGGTGGCCAGATGCCTAGTTAAAGAGGTAGAATGTTTCTAGAAGAGAGAGATGAAGAAGAGGATTCCCCGGTAACTTAGGAGTAAGACAAGTGCAGGGAGAGTGGTCCGTGATGGAGTGAAGATCAAAGATAGGCAAGAAATCTGAGTTACTTATTTAGAGATACAGACCCTTCAGGCCCAGTGAGCCCACGCCACCCTTTTACACCCATGTGACCAATTAACCTACTAGCTGGTACGTCTTTGGAATGTTTGAGGAAATCAGAGCACCCAGAGGAAATCCACGCAGACACGGGGAGAACGTACAAACTCCTTACAGAACGGAGCGGGAATTGAGCCTGGGTCACGGGTGCTATATAAGTGTCACACTAATGGCTGCACTATCATGCCGCTCAATAATTTGAAATGATTAATGAAGAGTAACCTTTGTGGCTCATGGAACAACTGTGCTTTTAAACCAAAAATGTAATTTCCAATTAGCACATGCAAAGTGCTGGAGGGACTCGCAGTCAGGCAGCATCTATGGAGAGGAATAAACAGTCAATGCTTTGGCTGAGACACTGATCTCAAACCTCCACTGCCTCATGGTTATATACCCTCATGGGGAAGGCTCCTGAGGGAAAATCTGGAGCTGGAGTCCCTCAGGCAGTCCTGACTTGAGTTCGACGTTGACTGGTAGCTCCCGTAATGCTGCTCGTGCCGAGCTGTATCGGTCTCTGCCGTTCCCTTGGGTTCATCAGATGCATGAAGAGGGGAAGCTTGCTACATGGGTGGCAGGTTACTCTCCATACTGTACTGCCCTGGCTGGCTAGGATGCAACATGCAGGACTGACCCTGACCAATGGAGGCTTCAGATGCTGTCTAACCTGTTGAGTTCCTCCAGCATTTCGTGTGTTACTCTAGATTTCCAGCATCTGCAGAATCTCTTGTATTTATACTTTCTGATTCATACATTTATAGTTTATAATTATTACAAATCAAGCAAGATAGTTTCCTTCCAAGTTCCCACTTTCCTTTCCTCCTGCCTGCTCTCATAGGCTGGACTAAGAGAGTAAGGATAAAATTCTCCTTCCCTCTCTGCTGCTTGTACATTCCTCCCAATAATTTGTCCTAGAACATGGAGAATAAATGCCTGGAAGAGGAAGGCTTTGCTAATCAATACTTCATTACTGAAGCAAAGCTCCAAGATCATTACTTTAATGAAGCAGGGAAGTTGAGCGGAAAATCTTCTGACTTGCCCAAGGGAGGTACAGCATGTGCAGGCTGCCATTTGTTAAAACATGTAAGCTTAATGATTTTTCAAACAGTACATTGATACCAACTTTAAAAAAGCCAGCATTTATATCATGTGCTTCACCACCTCAGGACAAGCCTATGGGTTTTACAACAGGCACAGTAATTCTAAGTACAGCCAATAAAGTTAAAAGTTCAAAGCAAATTTATTGAAGTATGTATATGTCACCATATACTACCATGAGATTTATATCTTGTGGACATTCTCAGCAGAACACAGAAATATATTGGAGTCAATGAAGAACTGCACACAAAGACTGACAAACAACCAATGTGGAAAAGGCAAACAAGCAGTGCAAAAATAATAATTAATAAATAAATAACATTGAGAACATGAGTTGTAGAGTCCCTGAAAGTGAGTCCATTGGTTGTGGAGTCAATTCAGAGAGGTGGTGAGGGAAGTTATCCATGCTGGTACAGGAGCCTGGTGGTTGGAGGGTAATAGCTATTCCTGAACATGATGATGTGGGAACCAAGGTACCTCCTTCCCATTGGCAGCACTGAGAGAAGCAACAACTGAGTGCACACAGAGATCCTACAAATGGTGATGAGGTATCTGCCTCAACTCATCTGCTGCTTAAGTATTAAATTGTGGAAGTTCCTGCTAACTTCCATCTCCAGGCCTCCCTAACATGAGATGATCTGCTGAAGAAACACTATGGGTCAAGCGGGATCTGTGGGAGGAAAACAATTGTCAGTGTTTTGGGTGGAAACCCTGCATGAACTGGTTGACAAACTTCGTGCATAGTCACCTATCTGTGTGATCAGCTCAGAACAGTTTCTGGGTAGCTATAACCACCAGGATATTGATAACGTGGATGAAGAGAATGGTTAGATTGATTCTTATTCAAGATGATCATCACTTTGTTTTTGTGTGTGTTGCACATATGATTGAAATGTTGCTAGCAATGGCACGTACCATCTTATGTTGGCAAAATAGCATCATGGTTGTGACATTAGACCAGAAATTCAAACAACTTGTTTGAAGAATTGGAGGAATGAATGCTAAACCCCAATGGAAGATGGTATCCTAAATTCCATTTAATTAATTAAATCTTAAACACTGATAGTTTTAAAGTGACTACCATCCAGGCTATGCTCTCCTCTTGCTGTTACTGCCAGGCATGATGTACAAGAGCCTTAGGATTCACACCACCACCAGGTTAGGGAATAGTTATTACCCTTCTGCGCTCATGCTCCTGAACTTCTGACCTGATTCCACAACCTATGAGTTAATTTTCAAGAACTGTACAATCATATTCACAGTATCATTTATTTATTTACTTACTTGTTTTTTTGTTTGCACAGTCTGTATTCTTTTGCATATTAGTTGTTTGTGGTCTTCGTGTGTAGCTTTTGATTGGATTCTGTTGTATTTCTTTGTTCTACTGTGAATGCCTGCAAGAAAATTAATCTCAGAGTAGTATATGGTGACATACAAGTACTTTGATAATACATTTACTTTGAACTACCAAGGAAGAACACAGTATTTACTTGTCTAATATAAAATTATTTACATAAGAAATAGTAACAGCAGTGGGCCATAGCCTCCTTCTGTTTGCTGCATCATTAGATAAAATCAATTACCTCAGTGCTTTTTTGTACAATAATCCTACATCACTCAATTTCTTCAATTTATAAAAACAGTGCAGAATAAGAGAGAGATTTTGGGGTCCAGAGTATAGATCCCTCAAAGTTGCTGTGCAAATTGATAAGGTGGTTAAGAAAGCATATGGTGAGGAAGAGTCTCGGCCGAAAACCTTGACTTGTTTACTCTTTTCCATAGATGCTCCCTGGCCTGCTGAGTTCCTGCAGCATTTTGTGTGTGTTGCTTTGGATTTCCAGCATCTGCAGATTTTCTGGTACGGTGTGTTGACTTTCATTAATCAGGATACTGAATTCAGGAGCAGTGAGGTATAAAACTCTAGTTAGCTCCATAAAACTCCAGTAAGACCATACTTGGACTATTGTGTTCAGTTTAGGTCTGTTCATTATAGGAAGGATGTGGAAGCTTTAGAGAGGGTGCAGAGATTTACCAGGATGCCAGCTGGATTAGAGAGCATGCCTTATGCGGAAACATTGAGCAAGCTAGGACTTTTCTCTGGAGCGAGGGAGGAGGAGAGGTGACTTGACTGGTGTGTTTAAGATGGTAAGAACCACTAATAGAGTCAGCACCTTTATCCCAGGGGAGAAATGGTGAATATAAGGGGGTATCTGATGCACCATCAATAACTCACGCTGAGACTTAGGAAGCGAGATATCGGCTTTTATTGACTGGAAGAATAAACAACACTACATCCTGGGGAAAATGAGGGAGAGCAGCAGCCCACAGTCGCCTTTATACAGGGGTCTGTGGGTGGAGCCACAGGAGCAGTCAGCAGGGTCTGTGGGAGGAGCCACTGGAGCAGTCAGACAGGTATATCTAGTTCACCACAGTATCTTTTTAAGGTGATTGGAAGAAAGTATAGGGGAGATGCCAGAGGTAGGTTTTTTTTACAGAGGGAGAGAGACGTGTGTGTGTGCGTGCGTGCGTGCGTGTGAGTGAGTGAGAGAAAAGAAAGAAAGAAAAAAAAAGAAAGAAAGAAAGAAAGAGAAACATGCTACCGGGGAGGTGGTGGAGGCAGATACATTAGGGAGTTCAAGAGGCTCTTAGATATAGACACGGATGAAAGGAAAATGGAACATTATGAGCAATGTAAGAGGGGAAGGTTAGATTGATCAAGGAGTAGGTTAAAAGTTTGGCACAACAATGTGGGCTGAAGGGTTTGTACTGTGCTACGTGTCTCTATGTCTGCGCCTTACACAGATACTTTATTGATCCCAAAGGAAATTACAGTGTCACTGTAGCATTACAAGTGTACACATATATAAATATACAAATATCAGAAAAGTAAGACAGAATAAAAAATAAGTTACCTCAAAGTCTAAAAGGAGGGGTCATTACTTTCCTGGCTATAGGTTGACTCATTATAGAGCCTAATGGCCGAGGGTAAGAATTACTTCATATAGCGCTCTTTGGGGCAGTGCAGTTGTCTTAGTCTATTACTGAAACTGCTCCTCTGTTCAGCCAAGGCAGCATGCAGAGGGTGAAAAACATTGTCCAGATTTGCCGGGGTTTTCCATAGGGTTCTTTGTTCTACCACAGCCTCCGGTGTGTCCAGTTTGACTCCTATAACAGAGCCAGCCTTTCTAATCAGTTTATTGAGCCTGTTGGCATCACCCGTGTTGATGCCATTGCCCCAGCACACCACCACGTAGAAGACTGTACTAGTGACAACAGACTGGTAGAACATGTGAAGGAGAGGCCTACATACTTCAAAGGACCTCAGTCTCCTCAGGAAGTAGAGGTGACTCTGGCCCTTTTTGTACACAGCCTTTGTGTTGGTGTTCCACTCAAGTCTGTCTGTAAAGATACTCATTACTTACTTACCTACTGCCTGTTTTGCCACTGCACCTTAGGGCAGCAATGAAGGTCCTCCATCTCTGAAGGTGTTCAGAGCTTCCATCATCATGTCAGTAGCTTCCTCTTGGTTTTCACTATTGTCAGTCATGCAAATCCCGGATGGAGACTCAGGAATACTTTTTCACTCAGATGTCAAAGGATTCTTCGTTGCTGTTCCTGTAACAAACCTGTTTTTATCGGTCAGAGTTGTTAGCCCTGAGTTGAACCCTGAACCTGGAGGACTGGTGGACCACTCTTAGTCTGGCTTCTACCCTTTGACACTCATTAACTGAACCTTTATGCCTCGTGGGTATCGAATTCCAAAGATTAACTGCCTTCCACTTTGCATGAAGGAAGTTTTTTTCTCATCTGTAGCCTGAAAAGCCAGACCTCCTTACTTTGAAGCTGTGCCTCTGGTTCTTGACTCATTAGACAAATGTCACCCCTACATCCACACTGTCAATTTGATAAGAATGGATTGTTATAAAACCTTACAGAGAAAGGAAATCAGTTACCTTTTCCTCATCTGGCATATTTGTGATCATTCTTGACTCTACTTACACATGACCATGGTTAACTATTCTGGACAGCAAAATGACCAAGCAAGATATTTAGATAAATGGATGAAAGCCAGACTGGTATATCAAAGAGCATTACATTCAATAGTTCTTGACTGAGAAAACCTGAAGCTGATAGCCACTGTCTTGAAGGAGTTTGTACATTCTCCCCATGACTGCATGGGTTTTCTCTGGGTATATCAGTTTCCTTCCATATTCCAGAAGAGGTATGGTGAGGGTGGATGAGCTGTGAGCATGCTATGTTGATTCTGGAAGCATGGAAACACCTGCAGGGTGCTGCCAGCACAATCCTCAGACTTTCTTGGTTGTTGATGCGAAACAATGCATTTCACGGCATGCTTCAAAGTGTTGATGGGCATGTGATAAATAAAGCTGATCTCTAATCTCTCTCACTGAGGAGAGGGCTATGGAGGGATATGGTCCAGGTGCAGGTCAATGGGACTAGGCAGAAAAATGGTTCGGCACAGCTAAGAAGGGCCAAAGGGCCTGTTTCTGTGCTGTAATGCTCTATCGTTCTATACATAAATTTGAGATGATCATGCAAACCCATCATTTGTAAAGCTGGGAACTTATACTACAAGGCAATATGTAATTTAGTTACTGTACTCAAAAGACATCATTGGTGACTGTGAGCAGGCAGCCTGTAACTCATTTCTGGATTGGGTTTTGTACACACATCTTTGACTGACAAATGCAGCTTTTGAATGTTCAGGAGAGCTAACACACTGTGTGGAATTCAGACTCCAGTGATAGATACTTATCATTTCCATTGTTTCCTCTACAGGCTGGGATGGGAGGGAAAACAAGTTGTTGAGCTACCTCGCTGCCCTCTTGCTCTTTGTGTTATCAGTGATGTCATTTCATAATTTATACTGTTATCTTATTAATCTCAATACAGAAAGCTACATTAAACTGGCAGTAAACAGCACCTTTAAGAAAAAGGAAACGTAAAGTTGTGGACAACACATAATAAAGTGCTGGAGGGACTCAGGCAACCTGGAAAGGAATGAGCAGTCAATGTTTTGGGTCGACACCTTTCATCAGCACTGGAAAGGAGAGGTGTAGAAGCCAGAATAAGAGGGGAAGGGAAGGAGTACAACTGGAAGGTAATAGGTGAAGCCACATGGATGGGGGAGTGGGAATGAAGTAAGAAGCTGGGGGGCTATACGTGGGAAAGGTAAAGGGCTACAGGTAAAGGAATCTGATAGGAGAGGAGAGTGGAACATGGAAGCGAGGGAAGGAGGAGGGGCACCAAGGGGAAAGATGTGGACTGCTGGATACTGTGTGAAAACTGCAACACTTTTAATGGTTTCCTATTTGGTTCTTTAGGGAATGCACAGTCCTGCTAACATCTTTACTGAAATGTCCAGTGGAACTTTGTTTTATGCGTTGTTATGCTGATCGAACGAGGCATCTGGTTTAATGGCACGTGTGATGCTCCCTGAGTTTAGTACTCCAGTGCAGTTATGTTTCCAGCTCTCTGTCTGAAGCTTACAAACACCTTGCTTCTCATCCCAGGAGGGACGTTCTGTAAATTGCAGCAGTTGATTTGTGCCAATGGTTTTGATTGATGGCATATTTCAAAACGTGGGCATTCATCTGTGTCTTGGTTATGGGCACTGTCTATTTTATTAAGCTCCAGTATATCCGTTGCAAGAGGGAGGGCGTATTATTGTTTCCACAATGTCCAAAATACACTGAATGTGTAAATGTTTGAATTCATGGAATTAATGCTCAGGAATAGACGAATGCTGGTGTTTATGCTTCTAGTCAGACTCACCCCACACCTTTGTATACATGACTATTAGAAATTCTGGAATTTTCCTCTCAAGCTTATTCACGTTCTCCTTGAGTGCCTTTATAATTTGCCTGAACTACTGCATTGCAGTGGTGACTCTCTTCTCAGTCTCTGTCCTCTATTACACTGTGTGACCTTCTTTTCGGGCCCCTTGAATAGGTTTCCCCCTATTCCCCCTGCAGGCTGAAGCGTCTTCTCTGCATTTCTCAGATCAAACCTTTTCCTAATTTTAAAGACAGCATGATGGTGTAGAATCGGAGTTGGTTTAATATCACATTTACCAAAGTTAATTTATTATCAAAGTACATATATGTTACCATATACTACCTTGAGATTCAATTTCTTGCAAGGATTTACAGAAAAGTAAAAAAAATGTAACTTTCCAAGATACAGTGGAAATCTAGTCTTGCATAGCCAGTTCATGTTCTCCTGACTCTCCCAGGTTCTCCCACATCACGAGTGCTGAAGAAGGGTCTCGGCTTGAAACGTCGATCATCTATTCATTTCCACAGATACTGCCAGAAATGCTGAGTTTCTGCAGCACTTTGTGTGTGTTGCTTCGGATTTTCAGCATCTGCAGAATTTCTCATGTTCGTGCTCTCTTCTCGCTGCTGCCATCAGGAAGAAGGTACAGGAGCATCAGGTCTCACATCACCAGGTTCAGGAACAGTTATTACCCCTCAACATCAGGTTCTTAAGCCAAAGCTTCACTTGCCCCATCATTTAAATGCTCCCACAACTATGGACCCACTTTCACTCTCATATTCTCGATATTTATTGATTCTTTATTTATTATTATTATTTCTTTCTTTTTGTATTTGCACAGTCTGTTGCCATTTGCACACTGGTTGAACACTCATGTTGGTGTGGTCCTTCATTGATTCTATTATGGTTATTATTCTACTATGGATTTAATAAGTATGTCCACAAGAAAATAAATCTCAAGTTGTATATGGTGTCATATATGTCCTCAGTTAATAAATTTACTTTGAACTTTGACACAGATCAAATTATTACACAGTGCAGAGGTGGAATAAGGTAAAGCAATAACAACGCAGAATACAATGTAAAAGCTACACAGAAATTGCAGTGCAGGTAAGCAATAAAGAGCAAGGTCTTACCAAGGTAGATTGTGACATCGAGTCCATCTTATCAGACAAGAGGTCCATTCAAGAGCAGAAAAGGAACTGCTCTTGGACCTGGTTGTATGTGCTTTAAGGCTTTTGTATCTTCTGCCCCATGGGAAAGAGAAGAAGAAATAATCTTTGGGGGGGGGGGTGTCTTTGAGTATAGAGGCTGATTAACTGAGGCAATATAGACAGAGCCCATGGAGGAGAGGCTGGTTTCCAAGATGTGCTGAGCTGTGTCCACAACTCGCTGCATTGCAGAGTCGTTGATATGCCAAACCGTGATGCATCCAGATGGTGCTGCTCTCTCATAGCTCCAGTGACATGTGTTTCCTTCTGACCTCGAGGGCTGTCTATGCACTTTCAGCCTGTGACCAAATCAGTTTTCCCCTGGCTGTTTTATTTTCCCCCGTCACACCAAAGAGGCTGTGGATTACTGTGAACAGAATGTGTAAATGACAAAGAAATCAAAAAGAGAGGTGATGATAATGAGTTGCAGAGTTACAGGGAAATAAGGAAGGGGAGGTGGCCTGATGGGATTGCTCTGTTTGGTGCGAGGTGGACCCAACAGAACAACTGGCCCCATCTTACTTATTGTTTAAAGTAATATCACTCTTCAATGAAAATCAAACTGCAGATACTGTAATCTGAAATAATAATAGAGAATGCAAGGAATGCTCAGTAAGGCAGGGACAAAGGAAAAGACAATTTGAAGACCCTTCATCGGAAATGAGTATGAGAGAAAACAAGTTAAAGCTAACGGCAGAGAAGGTAGTGGAGGAAAAGATAGGGTAAAGAGAATAGCTTTGATAGGATGAGGCCAGGATTGCTTTGGGAATGTTTTATACTGGTTATCCATCCAACAGGGAGAGAGGGACGGAGTGAGGGAGCTATGAATTGAGGGTAGTTCGAGAGTGGGAATACAATCAGAATTGGCTTATTGTCACTGACATAATTATTCATCACATTTCTGGCATGGAGGGGCCAATGCACAGGATTGAACAAGAAATTTCTTGCTTTATGGCAGCAGTAAAGTCCAAAAATAATAAGGTATTGTAAAAACATTAAATAATGCAACAGAGAAATAGTGATGTAGCGGGCATGGAGCCTTCCGAAACCAGATGGTGGAGGGAAGAAACCATTCCTAAAGATTTGACTGCATCCCTTGTGCCTCTTCCCTGATGTTGGTAGTGAGAAGAGGGGAAAGTCCCGGCTGGTACAGGTAATCAATGATGGATACTGCCTTTGAATGATGTCCTTGTTGATGCGGGGCTTATGCCTGTGATGGAGCTGGCTGAGTCTGCATGCTTCAGCAGCTTTGTTTGATCCTTGCATTGGTGCCTCCATACCAGATGATGATAGAATATTCTCCATGGTACATCTGTAGAAATTTTCAAGAGCCTTTGATCACATGCCAGACACACAAAGGAACATAAAAGTTGTGTTGTGAGATGCAGGCTGTGGGATAACCTGAGCAGGACAGACTTTGTTACTGGAGCAGGAACACTGACAAGTTTGCAGTGTGCCTAGATGGAAGATGAGGTGCTCTCTCTCAGACTTACACTGGGCCTCTTGAAAATAGTGCAGAGTATCTTGAAAGAGGAAAGGTGTGGTTTCATTGTAAGATACTTAAACTACAAGAATATCAAGGGGCATACATTCAGCAGTCACTCTATTTGGTACACTTGTATGCCTACTCATTATTGCTAATATCTAAACGGCCAATCATGTGGCAGTAATGCAATACATGCAGATATGGTCATGAGGTTCATTTGTTGTTTGGACCAAACATCAGACTGGAGAAGAAATGCAATCTAAATAACTTTAACCGTGGAATGATTGTTGGTGTCAGACAGGGTGGTTTGAGTACCTCAGAAATTGCTGATCTTCTGTGATTTTCAGGCACAGCCCTCTCCAGAGCTGAAAATGATGCAAAAACAAAAAAAAAAAAGATTCAGTGAGTGGCAGTTCTGTCTGCAAAAATGCCTTGTTAATGAGAGAGGTCAGAGGAGAATGACCAGACTGTTCCAAGATGCCAGGAAGGTGGTTGTAATTCAGATAACCACGTGTTAAAACAGTGGTGTGCAAAAGGGTATCTCTGAATGCACAACACGTCGAAACTTAAAGTGGATGGGTTACAGCAGGAGAAGACCACACACACTCAGTCGAAGTGCCTAATAAAGTGGCCACAGAATGCAAGTAAGCGGTGCTGAGGGCAAGATCGGATCACCTTTTGAATGTGGAACAGACTCAAAAGGCCAGCTGATCTACACTTACTTCTTGTGTTTATTCTAACTTTCAGAACATGTCAGCTTTTTTATTCATTTTTTCCTTCAATGACACATCTGCCATTCCCAGAATCAATCTTATGAACCTCATTTGCATTCTTTCTCAGTCAAGCATAAACTAACCTGAAGGAGATCAAAACTACACTCAATTTTTCAGTCGTGCTTTCATCAACACTGCATGCAATTACTGCGGGACTTCTTATTCCAAACTTCTGCCATAAAGGCCAACATACCATTTACGTCTATCATTGTCTTCTGTTAGCTCCTGTAATTTGTGTTTCAAGTTACCAGAATGCTTTTATCATTTTAATACTTTTTTAATTCTTTTCCACTACAGAATCAGAATCAGGTTTATTATCACTGAGATATGTGTTGAAATAGGTAGTCTTGCGACACCAGCACAGTACCACCCATAAAACTTCACTATAAGTTACAATAAATAATGTACACTGAGTGGCCACTTTAGTTGGTACAGGAGGTACCTAATAAAGTGGCCGAGTGTATTTCTGTATGGCCATTGGTTTTCTGTTACTACAGCCCATTCTCATCACTGTTATAATGTGTGGCTATTTGAGTTACTGTAACCTTGAACCAGTCTGGCCATTCTCCTCTGACCTCTCTTATTAATAAGGTGTTTTCATCCAAAAAACTTCCATATATTAGATGCCTTTTTTTTGTTTATAAGACCTTGGTCAGACCCCTCTTGGAGAACTGTGTTCATTTCTGGTCACCTCACGACAGGAAGGATGCGAATACTATAGAGAGAGTGCAGAGGAGATTTACAAGGATGTTGCCTGGATTGGAGGGTGTACCTTATGAGAATAGGTCAAGTGAGCTTGGCCTTTTCTTTTTTGAGTGATGGAGGATGAGAGGTGACCTGATAGAGGTGTATAAGATGATGAGAGGCATTGATCATGTGGATAGCCAAATGCTTTTTCCCAGGGCTGAAATGACTAGCACAAGGGGGCATAGTTTTAAAGTGCTTGGAAATAAGTACCAAGGGGATGTCAGGGGTAAGTTCCTCAAACAGAGATTGGTGGGTGCATGGAATGCACTGCCAGTGGCGGTGGTGGAAGCAGATACAATAGGGTCTTTTAAGAGCCTCTTAGGTAGGTACATGGAGCTTAGAAAAAAATAGAGGGCTCTGGATAAAGGCAATTCTAGGCAGTCTCAAGAGTAGGTTACATGGTTGGCACAACATTGTGGGCTGAAGGGCCTGTAATGTGCTGTAAATTTCTATGTTCTATGTTTCTTACACAACTCTCTGTAAGATAATGAGACTGTTGTGCATGAAAATCCCAGGATTTTCTGAGATACTCAGACCACCCGTCTGACACTAACATTTATTCCATGGTCAAATTCACTTAGTTCACATTTCTTCCCCATTATGATGCAATAGAATGTTGGAGAATGCATGGTCGGGCACTTTGGTAATGGAAATAAATGTGAAGACTATTTTCTAAATGGGGAGAAAATCAAAAAATATGAAATGTAAAGGGACTTGGGAGTATTTGTGCAGAACACCCTAAAGATTAACTTGCAGGTAGAGTCGGTGGTGAGGAAGGCAAATGCAATGTTAGCACTCATTTCAAGAGGTCTAAAATACAACAGCAGGGATGTGATGCTGAGGCTTTATAAGGCACTAGTGAGGCCTCACATTGAGTATTGTGAACAATTTTGGGGTCCTCATATGAGAAGAGTTGTGCTGGCATTGGAAAGGTTCAGAGAAGGTTCACAGTAATGAATCTAGGAATTAAAGGGTTATCATATGAGGAACATTTGATAGCTCTGGGTTTGTACTCGCTGGAATTTAGAAGTACGAGGAGAAATCTAATTGAGACCTTCCAAATGTTGAAAGGCCCAGACAGAGTAGATGTGGAGATGATGTTTCCCATGGTGGGAGAGTCTTTGACAAGAAGGCACAGCCTCAGGATAGAAAGGCATCCATTTAAAACAGAGATTGCGGAGAAATTTCTTTCGGCAGAGGGTGGTGAATTTGTTTACCACAGGCAGCTGTGGAGGCCAGGTCGCTGGGTGTATTTAAGGCAGAGCTTGATAGTTTCTTGTTTGGATGCAACATTGAAGGTTATGGGGAGAAGGCCGGGGAGTAGGGCTGAGGAGAGGGGGAAAAAAGGATCAGTAATGATTGAATGATCGTTGGGCCAAATGGCCTAATTATGCTCCAATGTCTTATGGTCTCAATGAGCTGGTCTACCTAATAAAATGCTCACTGAATGTAGGTTGTGAAATTTGTTGCTTTGTGCCAGTAGTACAGTGCAATTCATAAACTTTACAAAAAGTCACCACAAGGAATATATTAAAGAAGTACAGAAAGATAGCAAAATTATGAGGTTGTGTTTAGAGTTCAGAGACCGTTCATAAATCTGATGGCTCAGCGGAAGAAGCAGATGCAAAATGTTGAGTGTGGATACTTAGGCTCATGTTCCTCCAACCTGACTGTAATCATCAGAAGAGGGCATGCCCTTGGTGCTGAGAGTCTTTAATGATGGGTGCTGCCAGCTCAAGACTCTAGCATTTTGAATATATCTTCAGTGGTGGCGAGGGTTGTGCCCAGGATGGAGGTGGCTGAGTGTACAACCTTCGGCAGTTTTTGCCTATCCTGTGGATTGGAACCTCCTTACCAGGTGGTAATGTAACCAGTCAGAATGCTCTCTGCTGTACTGTGTATCAGCTGAAATTTGGAAAAGTTAATATGACACACCAAAACTCCTCAAAATCTCAGTGAGGGATAGCTGCTGGCATGTATTCTTCAAAGTTCAAAATAAATTTATTATCAAAGTACATATTGTCACCATATATTACGCTGAGATTCATTTTCTTGTGGGAATTCACAGTAGAACAAAGAAATACAATCAAGTAATTGAAAAACTACACACAAAGACTGACATTCTTGGTAATCGCATCAATATGTTTGGCCTAGAAAAGATCCTTTGAGATGCTGATGTTCAGGAACTTACAGCTGTTCACCCTTTCTACCAGGTTACAGGAGATATGCTCATACTAATGCACATTACCTGATCCCTAGTTTTTTTTTAATGGTTCATTGATTACATTTCTTTTTGTCCAACTGCATATTTTTTGCTATCAGAGAAATTGGATATGACACAGTCATTGATTGTCGTTGTCGTTAATAAAGATTGTAAACATGAGGCTCAGGCATTGTTCCTTGGAGCACTGATTGCATGCCTAACAGTCACATATTTTCTGTCTTCTGCCTATTAGGCAGTTGTCAATACTGATGTATATGTGCCAATTCCATGAGCTCCAATCTCATATAACAATCTTTGTGACAACTTACCAAATGCCTTCTGAAATTCCAACTGCCTCTCTAATGTTCCCCTTCATCTGAATAGATTGCTCCACATTTAAAGTATTGATGGAAGGAAAATAGATCACTTGTGTCCAATGACTTTTATTTAATATTGCATTTTCATTCTATATTCTCAATATTGTATGAATAGAGCAAATAATTGACAGGGATTAATCAGTTGAATAGTAACAGTGCTTATATACTCAGTGGTCTCTTTACTTGGTT
Organism: Hemitrygon akajei; assembly: GCF_048418815.1. Lineage (NCBI taxonomy): Eukaryota > Metazoa > Chordata > Chondrichthyes > Myliobatiformes > Dasyatidae > Hemitrygon > Hemitrygon akajei. The sequence continues at coordinate 22,532,283 of NC_133126.1, forward strand.
CCTCCTGTAACTAATAAGTTGGCAACTGAGTGTATGATTGTGGTCTTCTGCTGCTGTAGCACATCCATTTCAGTCTTTGATGTGTTGTACGTTCAGAGATGCTCTTCTGCACACCGCTGTTGTAGCGTGTGGTTACCTGGGTGCTGTTGCTTTCCTGTCAGCTTGAACCAGTCTGGACAATCTCCGACCTCTCTCTTTCTCAAGGCATTTTCACACACAGATCTGACACTCACTTGGTTTCTCTTTGCTTTCTGCACCATTCTCTAAAGTCTAGAGACAGTTGTGCATGACAATCCCAGGAGATCAACACCCCACATGGCACCAATAATTATTCCATGGTCAGTGTCACTTAGATCATATTTCTTCACCATTCTGCTGTTTGGTCTGAGCAACAACTGAACCTCTTTATTGTGTCTGCATGTTCTTATAAAATTCAGTTGATGCCTCATGATTGGCTGATCAGATATTTGCATTAACAGGCAGATGTACAGGTGTACCTAATAAAGTGGCTACTGAGTGTATGTTTGTAAAAGATATTTTATGGGATTTAATACAAATTCAACTGGATATTTGTGGGTTAATTAAGGATGGCATGCAGCCTTAAGAAACTCAATACATACAGCATCTGACAATTTTAATAGAGTCCCTTGAGGCAAATTGAAGTGTATTGATAAGGGATATGCAGTTAATCTTGTATAGATGGATTTTCAAAAGGTATGTGATAATATGCCACAAAGCAGGCAATTGGTAAAATAAAGGCACACAGCATGAAGAGGAACATTGCACTGTGGATACAAAAGTGAATTTAAGAACAAGAATCAATTGATACTGGTTAATGGCTTATTTTCATTTGAAAAGCAATGTAAAAAATTAGTATCTACTCACAAGCCATCATTGAAATTATTGCTCGTCTAAACGAATGCCTTCTCCAGAGACTTGAGAACATAATCTCATCTGACAGTTCAGTACATCACAAAGCAATGCTTGTTTAGAGTGGAACATTAAACGGAGATGCAATTGCCGTTATAGATTACGGTGCAAGAACCCATGGTGTGGGTTGGAGGCAAATTCTCCCCAGTGCCCTGGGCAACATTTTTCTCCCAAATTAAAAAAAAAGACTGAAACTAGATAAAAAAGAGGACCTTTTCTTCCATTGTCCACTGCCCTCTCCTGTCAGGTTTCATCTTCCTAAGTCCTCTACCTCTTCCACCTGTGCTGTCCCAATTTGTTACTTCATCCCCTCCCTCCCCTACCCACACACCTTCCCCCTCACCCGGTTTCACCTATCACCTTCCCCTCCCCCACATTCATATTCTGCCTTCTTCGCCCTTCCTTTTCAGTCCTGATGAAGCGTTTCAGTCCAAAATGTTGACGGTTTATTCCCTTCAGTAGAGGTTGCCTGCCTGACCAGCTGAGTTTTGTGTCCTCGAAATTCCTCCAAAATTTAGTGTCTGTTGCTTGAAGTTTCCAGCAGCTGCAGAATGCATTTCATATTTAGGATTAAGATGGTTTATAATTATTTCACCTGGAAGTAATTGTCCTATGTTTCAAGATACAGTAAAATCGATGGTGTGCTATCCAGCCATGTCAGGCCATACATTCAGTGGCCACTTTATTAGATACACCTGTACATCTGCTCGTTAATACAAGTATCGAATCAACCAATCATGTGGCAGCAACTCCATGATTAAAAGCATGCTGACCTGGTCACGAGATTCAGACCAAACATCAGAATGTGATCTATGTGACTTGGACTGTGGAATGATTGTTGGTACCAGTCAGGGTGGTTTGAATATCTCAGAAACTGCTGATCTCCTGGGATTTTCGCACACAAAAGCCTGTGTAGTTTACAAAGAATGTTGTGAAAAACTAAAAGAAAATCCTGTGAGCAGCAGATCTGTTTACGAAAGTGCCTTGTTAATGAGAAGAGGTCAGAGTCATTCAAGCTGACAGGAAGGTGACAGTAACTCAAATAACTACACGTAGCAACAGTAATGTGCAAAAGAGCCTCTCTGGATGCACAACAGGTCAACCTTGAAGCGGATAGGCTACAGCAGTGAAGACCACATCCGTACACTGATGGGCCACTTTATTAGGCACAGGAGTTACCTGATGGAGTGGCCACTGAGTGTATATTAAAGAAGGAGTTTGATGGACTTCGGGATGCAAAGGCTTCAATGGGTACCAGATGGGAGTGGAAATATGGTGCAGAAAGAAACCAGCAGATTGGGCAGTGTCTGTGGGTGGAAAGCAATCGTTGATGTTTCTGGTTGGATCTCTTTTTCAGGTAATAAGTTTTGAGATTGAGAGCATGTGGATTGGAAAGCTGCAGTGTATCTAGGACATATGAATGGGAATTAGTGGAAATGCAAAACAGGTCAGGCACTGTCTTTGAAGAGAGAAATAGTAGTTATACTTCCATCAGAACCTTCCAGAGTGCGTGGTATTATGCATCTGGTCAGAAATGCAGGTTTAAATATGAGTTACTTGTCACATGCACATCAAAACATACAGTGTAAATGTGTTGTTAGTGTCGATGTCCAACACAGTGCAAGGATGTGCCAGGGGCAACTTGCACGTGTTGCCGCACTTCAGTGCCAACGTAGCATGCCCACAACTTACTAACCCTAACCCGTATGCAGGAGGAAACTGGAGCACCCGGATGGTCAAGGAGAGAATGTATAAAATCATTACACAGAGTGGTGCAGATAGAACCCGGTCTTAGAATGTTAAAATGTTGAGTGTTATGTTAACTCGTACATTAGATAGATAGATAGATAGATACTTTATTCATCCCCATGGGGAAATTCAACTTTTTTTCCAATGTCCCATACACTTGTTGTAGCAAAACTAATAACATACAATACTTAACCCAGTAAAAAAATATGATATGCATCTAAATCACTATCTCAAAAAACATTAATAATAGCTTTTAAAAAGTTCTTATGTCCTGGCGGTTGAATTGTAAAGCCTAATGGCATTGGGGAGTATTGACCTCTTCATCCTGTCTGAGGAGCATTGCATCGATAGTAACCTGTCGCTGAAACTGCTTCTCTGTCTCTGGATGGTGCTATGTAGAGGATGTTCAGGGTTTTCCATAATTGACCGTAGCCTACTCAGCGCCCTTCGCTCAGCTACAGATGTTAAACTCTCCAGTACTTTGCCCACGACAGAGCCCGCCTTCCTTACCAGCTTATTAAGACGTGAGGCGTCCCTCTTCTTAATGCTTCCTCCCCAACACGCCACCACGAAGAAGAGGGCGCTCTCCACAACTGACCTATAGAACATCTTCAGCATCTCACTACAGACATTGAATGACGCCAACCTTCTAAGGAAGTACAGTCGACTCTGTGCCTTCCTGCACAAGGCATCTGTGTTGGCAGTCCAGTCTAGCTTCTCGTCTAACTGTACTCCCAGATACTTGTAGGTCTTAACCTGCTCCACACATTCTCCATTAATGATCACTGGCTCCATATGAGGCCTAGATCTCCTAAAGTCCACCACCATCTCCTTGGTCTTGGTGATATTGAGACGCAGATAGTTTGAGTTGCACCATATCACAAAGTCCTGTATCAGTTTCCTATACTCCTCCTCCTGTCCATTCCTGACACACCCCACTATGGCCGTGTCATCAGCGAACTTCTGCACATGGCAGGACTCCGAGTTATATTGGAAGTCTGATGTGTACAGGGTGAACAGGACCGGAGAGAGTACAGTTCCCTGCAGCGCTCCTGTGCTGCTGACCACCGTGTCAGACCTACAGTCTCCCAACCGCACATACTGAGGTCTATCTGTCAAGTAGTCCTTATTGTGTGATTCCTTCTTTAAGCAACATCTCTGAGCCTTCAGCATCAGGATTGAAAGCTATGCTGATAACTTCAGGTGTGGCATGACTCTTGATATTATTTGGGCAGGGCTGATGCAAGGAAAGTGGCATTTCTGAATGCAAAAACCATTAGATTATCAGACATAAGAGCGCCATTAAGCCAGCTATTCAGCCCATCAAATCTGCTATGCCCTCCATCATAGCTGATTTATTATCCCTCTTAACCCCATTCTCCTGCCTTCTCCCCATAATCTCTGCCTTCAATATACCAAATGACTTGGTCTGTGGCAATGAATTTCACAGGTTCTCTACTCTCTGGCGAAAGAAGTTCCCCATCACCTCTGTTCCAAAGGGATATCCTTCTATTCTGAGTCTGTGCCCTCCAGACCTAGACTCCCCTACTATAGGAAACATCCTTTCCACATCCAATATATCTAGAGATTTCAGTATTATTTTGTTTTCAATGTGCTCCTCCCTCATTCTTCTTCAGTCCAGCGGCAGTCAAAAACTCCTCATACTCTAACCCTTTCTTTGCTGGACATTCTCGTGAGCCTCCGTGGGACTCTCTTCAATGTCAGCACACTTTTTCTTAATTAAGGGGCCCGAAACTGTTCCCTGTACTCCAAGTGCTGTCTGACCAATGCCTTATAAAGCTTCAGCATTGGATCCTTGCTTTTATATTCTAGTCCTCTCAAATGCATTTGCATTCCTTCCCACCAACTCAACTTGCAGGTTACCCTTTCGGGAATTCTATACAATGATTCCCAGAAACCCTGCCCAAAATGAAGAGGTCTTTATAATATCCAGAAATAAGCAAAAAGGAGCAATTGATTTCCAAATTTGTTATGCTGTTTCCACATCATTGTGCCGGCAGAGATTATTGGCCTGAATATTTATCGATTTCCTGGTTCAACACTAGATGGTGCTGTTACATCAGTCCATGCGACCCATCTCAATGATTTTGAAAAAAAACTCTGAAAGACGTATTGAGGAACAGATTAATCTCCAGCTTCTCAAACAGTGTAAATCTCCCCCTCTGTCCAAATCAATCTTGGAGATGGAGGGGTTTAGAAAGCCAATATTGCCAGTGCAAACTGTGGAAAATATAAAGCAATGTCCTGCTGATTAAGGCTCACAAAGCACAACTTTACTCATTGAAAATGAATGATGCTTTTACCGTGAAGGATGAGGTCCTCTGCTTACTCTCTGTTTTTCTTAAGGGCTGCTTCCTTTGAAGCAGTATCTTGACTTTTACAAACACAGGAAAGGAAATCTGTGAAAATATTTTTCTGCATGCATCTGCACCCTGCCTACTTCATCATCGGTCTTTTGTGTTGCCTCAAATACCAATTATTTCCAAGAATTTTTATTCCATCTTTTTAATGAATTCATTATTCTTATGGTTCTGACCTAATTTTTGCTGTTTCAGCAAATCTTCACTGTTGATTAGACAGCACAGTAGAAAAAAATGATATTCCGGCATTAATACTTAAGATGATATGAGGTAAAGATGGAGTGGACATCAGAGACTTTTTAATGGGGGGGACGGCTAATACAAGGAGGTATGATTGGAAGAAAGTATGGGGAGGGATGTCCGAAGTAAGTTCCTAACATAGAGAGTGGTGGGTACCAGCGGTGGTGGTAGAAGCAGATACTTTTGGGGCATTTAAGAAAATTTTAGGAGCATAGATAACACCAAAATTGAGCCTATGTAGGAAGGAATGGTTAGATTGATCTCGGAGTGGAATAAAGGTAGACACAACATCGCGGGCCGTAGATCCTGGCCTGTACTATGCAAAGATGTTCTATATTAATTCAGTAACACATCAGAACACATTATCAACAAGAGTTCAGGGGAGGGAAGATGGTTTCTCACCAGTAGCTTGGCCACTTTCACTGTTGGTTTTGCATTTATTTGAAGTTCTTTCTGAATCACAGTAAGTCACCAGGATCTCTGTGGACCTGTTCAGTGATCTGACCACGCTATTGCAAATGACACAAAGCCAACCATGTTGCTTTCACACTATCTAAGGTATAACTCCAATCTGATGAGGAAAGGATAGACTGACTATTGTGGCCTCAAAATGTCCAACATGCTTTCTGGCTCCATTAAAGTATTTTTGTAGTGTATCCAATATTGTCAAGTGTTAGATGCAACAGTAGATTCAAGCATAGTAAACTCCTATAAGCTAAGTGTGCAGGTCATACCTTTTATTGAAGATGGTTGACCAGGATATCAAGGAGAACTCTTCCTTCTGCTGAACTTAGTTTCAAGGACTCTACAACTCATGTTCTCAGTATTATCCATCTATCTATGTTTTTTTATTTAGTTGCACAATTTTCCTTCTTTTGCATAGTTTGTCAGTCTCTGTTTATGTATAATTTTCATAAATTCTATTGTACTTTATTTTCCCGTAAATGCCTGCGAGGAAATGACTCTCAAGATAGTTTAGGGTGGAATAAACACAAGTGATTCTGCAGATCCTGAAAATCCACACTAACACACAAAAGATGCTGGAAAACTCAGCGAGTCAGTAATGTAGCGATTAGTGTGACTCTACCACAGCCCGGGGTGTCGGAGCTTGGAGATCATTTCTGGTGCCGTCTGTATGTTCTCCTCATGACAGCATGGGTTTCCCCGAGTGCTCTGGTTTCCTCCCACAGTTCAGAAAGGTGCCAGTTAGTAAGTTAATTAGTCATTGTAAATTATCCTGGGATTAGGCTAGGGTTAATTAGGGGGTTGCTGGGCAATGTGGCTCCTTGAGCCAAAAGAGCCTGGTCTGCGCTGTACCTCCAAATTAAAAAAATAAAATAAAGTCAAACAGCATCAATGAAAATGAAAAAGAGTTAACGTTTCCATCTCAATGAAGGGTCTGGGCCTGAAATATCGACTCATTATTCCCTTCCTGACTGCAATTGCTGAGTTCCTCCCTCACCTGGTGTGCTTTACTCTGGTGCCATACTATATATGTATTTTGATAACAAATTTTAAAAATACTACCCTAAAATCTTATACATGCAGTCAAATCAGAGGACTGCTGGGCTGTGTGGCTCAAATGGGCCTATTCTGAGCCGTATCTCAACAAAAAAAATAAATAAGAGTTCAGATGGGTTAGCAGTTACTGGCCCCATCCATTGAAATGGTAAAGGGAACCCTACCATCCAAAGGTACATCGACATCATCCTGAATGAGAAATTACCATCCCTCCTCATTTCTGTGCCTAAACCCTATGACATGAGCCACCAATGGTGGACCATTACTGAAAGAACAACTGCAGCTCAGAAAGTGTGTCTGCAATGCTCCCTCATGGGCAATTGCCAAAAGGGCAATGTATCCTGGCGTTCCCAATATGCTGCTAGGGAAAAACTGACAGTCTCATCTTATAAACAATGTAGCATTCCTTCATCCTCGATTTTATTCTCAGGAGTTCAAGAATAGAAATTAAAATTATAATTCTGGAGACAAAATAGCTACTAGGCTTGGCTGGCTCCAAGTTTATTTCTATTTATGTGAGGAGAGGTTAATTAAATTTATGCAGAGTTCTGTTGTCTGCAACGGTGTAAAGGAATAGGTGTTAGCAGTGTGCTTGTGGTTCCTGATCATGTTGTAATACACACATACTCATTCAAAAATTGGTTTAGATTAGTTTTACTTGATACGTGTACATTGAAACATTAACAATGTTTCAATGGCTCTGTCAGAAATATTTCAAATGTCATTAGAAACGGGGATGGTACCGGAGGATTGGCGTATTGCTCATGTGGTTCCATTGTTTAAAAAAGGTTCTAAGAGTAAACCTAGCAACTACAGGCCTGTCAGTTTGACATCAGTAGTGGGTAAATTAATGGAAAGTATTCTTAGAGATGGTATATATAATTATCTGGATAGACAGGGTCTGATTAGGAACAGTCAACATGGATTTGTGCGTGGAAGGTCAAGTTTGACAAATCTTATTGAATTTTTTGAAGAGGTTACGAGGAAAGTTGACAAGGGTAAAACAGTGGATGTTGTCTATATGGACTTCAGTAAGGCCTTTGACAAGGTTCCGCACGGAAGGTTAGTTAGGAAGGTTAAATTGTTAGGTATTAATATTGAAGTAGTAAAATGAATTCAACAGTGGCTGGATGGGAGATGCCAGAGAGTAGTGGTGAATAACTGTTTGTCAGTTGGAGGCTGGTGACTAGTGGTGTGCCTCAGGGATCTGTACTGGGTCCAATATTGTTTGTCATATACGTTAATGATCTGGATGATGGGGTGGTAAATTGGATTAGTAAGTATGCAGATGATACTAAGGTAGGTGGCGTTGTGGATAATGAAGTTTGCAGGGAGATTTAGGCCAGTTAGAAGAGTGAGCTGAACGATGGCAGATGGAGTTTAATGCTGATAAGTGTGAGGTGCTACATTTTGGTAGGAATAATCCAAATAGGACATACATGATAAATGGTAGGGCATTGAAGAATGCAGTAGAACAGAGTGATCTAGGAATAATGGTGCATAGTTCCCTGAAGGTGGAATCTCATGTGGATAGGGTGGTGAAGAAAGCTTTTGGTATGTTGGCCTTTATAAATCAGAGTATTGAGTATAGGAGTTGGGATGTAATGTTAAAATTGTACAAGGCATTGGTAAGGCCGAATTTGGAGTATTGTGTACAGTTCTGGTCACCGAATTATAGGAAAGATGTCAACAAAATAGAGCGAGTACAGAGAAGATTTACTAGAACGTTACCTGGGTTTCAGCACCTAAGTTACAGGGAAAGATTGAACAAGTTAGGTCTTTATTCTTTGGAGCGTAGAAGGTTGAGGGGGGACTTGATAGAGGTATTTAAAATTATGAGGGGGATAAATAGAGTTGATGCGGATAGGCTTTTTTCATTGAGAGTAGGGGAGATTCAAACAAGAGGACATGAGTTGAGACTTAGGGGGCAAAAGTTTAAGGGTAAAATGAGGGGGAATTTCTTTACTCAGAGAGTGGTAGCTGTGTGGAATGAGCTTCCAGTAGAAGTGGTAGAGGCAGGTTCGGTATTGTCATTTAAAGCAAAATTGGATAGGTATATGGACAGGAAAGGAATGGAGGGTTATGGGCTGAGTGCGGTTCAGTGGGATTAGGTGAGAGTAAGTGTAAAGCACGGACTAGAAGGGCTGAGATGGCCTGTTTCCGTGCTGTAATTGTTATATGATTATATGGTTATATAACACATTGAAATGCCTCATTTTGTATCAGCAACCAACACAGTCCAAGGATGTGCTGGGGGCAGCCCACGAGTCTCACCCCATTTCTGGTACCAACACAAAACGCTGACAACTTATTAGCCTTCACCCATATTGTCTTTGGAATGTGGGAGGAAACCGGAGCACCCAGAGGAAACCCACACAATCTTGGGGAGCGTGTACAAACTTTTTTTGGATAGCGATGAGAATTGAATCACGACTGCTGGAACTATAAAGCATTATGCTAACTGCTACATTATTGTACCACTCTTAAGTAGTACATTAATAATTAGCTCACAAGCATAACTTCTCCACCCAGCAAGCCCAGTCTTCTTATGCAAGCGACAGCATTCTGAAACCTCACTCCTCATGCAACTTGGCTATTGTTCATGCCTGAACTTACCACAGAGTACTGCAATGCCATTATGTGCTAAACCTATGTAACATTAATTGTACCCTGTCAGAGCACTGCATCCTGTTTTGAACCCCACGACATAGGAAGTCAGTAAATTTTTAGCGAAGGTAAAGATGGGATATATTAGAATGTTTCCAGGGATAAAAGGATTGGGATAAACAGACTGCAGAGTCTAGTGGCGCTCTTACAAAGGGTTTTGGATGTGAAACATTAACCCCTTTCACAGAAGCAGCCTGACGTTTCCAGCATTTTCTGTTTTTTAATTGGAAAACCTACAGTTCTTTTCCTTGGTGTGGGTGGGGCTAAAAGATTAGATAGAGTTGTTTAAAATTGTAGAAGGTTTATACATGGCAATTAAAAGACTTTCTGACTGCAAAAAGGTCACTAGCAGAGGGTATAGATTAATGAGGGATTGGTAAAACAATTAAATGCATTACCTGATGAGGTTATGTAAACTCTCGCAGTATTATTTATTTAGTTTTATTCTGAGATATACCACGGTAACAGACCCTTTCAGCTCAACAAACCCACAGTGCCCAATACACCCATGTGACAAATTGACTTACAAACCTCAAGGTCTTTGGAATGTGGGAGGGAACTGGTGCACCCAGAGGGAACCCACATACTCATGGGAAGGACGTATAATCTCCTTACAAACAACTGCAGGAATTGAACCCCGGTCGCTGGCCTGTAACATCGTTACGCCAGTCGCTATGCTACTGTGTCACCCATCTCCAGAAGGGAATTATATGAATGCTGAAAGGACAAATGGGCATCCACCCCACAAGTGGGCCTACCTGCATTTTGAAGGATCTGATGCTGACTTCAGCGAGCTGACTGATTTCCCAATCTATGCCATTCTTTGGTTCTGTGCCCAATAATACCAAGCGGCATCTCACAAAATGTTGACAGGAGCGTTCTTGTACAGCATGCAAAAGTTAGGACAGACGTGCAAATGCTTGGTGTCAAGGAGCTTCTAGAGCAGAAGACAGAGGCAATGAGGTTTTAACAAGAGAATTCCCAAGCTTATGTCCTTAGCTGGCAAAGGCACAATCATAGAACATAGAATAGCATAGCACATTACAGGCCCTTCGGCCCACAATGTTGTGCTGACCCTCAAACCCTGCCTCCCATATAACCCCCCACCTTAAATTCCTCTATATATCTGTCTAGTAGTCTCTTAAACTTCACTAGTGTATCTGCCTCCACCACTGACTCAGGCAGTGCATTCCACGCACCAACCACTCCTCTGACCATTTGTGATACCGGGTGTGCAAGAGACCAGGACGGGTGAAGTGGAGAGATATCACCTTACTTGAGGTCTGGAGGAGATCAAAGTGAAGAAATTTAAAATAGAAGAGTTGCAGCACAGTGGATCATTACAGTTGAGCTGAATCTTCCTCTCAATTTGTCTTTAGACATGTGCAGAGTGCTCTGCGTAATCACAGGAAAGCAACAGCCATTGATTCTTTTCCATTCCCTCGAGGCCGGCTATAGTGTTGAACACCAATGGGCTGCCAGCTGACTACAGATTTCTCTTTTTCCAACATAGATGAGGGATATCAGCCAACTATTACGAATTTTGATGTACCTCATAATCTAATGCCAGCAAATCACAATTACAGCTGTATTACTGAATCTGGGTACAGTTTGCCAATAGACTTTGGAATAATTGTGGAACATTTTAAGATCTGAATCTGGCTCTGAAACTTAATCAAATTGGGTGGAATGGTCGATTTTGCTGTTATATATTTCATATAATCTGCTATGTTGGCATTCAGTGGAAGGATGCAACAAATGTTCCCGGATCATTAACAATTTAAGATGATAGTTGTTTGAAATCATGTGTGTTTCATCTTTGGTGCTAAGCATTCAATTATTAATGCTGATTGCTGTATCATCAGATCAGAATCAGTAACTGTTCAGCACAACCTTCAAGAGATTAGAGACTGGATTCATTTGTCACATGTACGTCAAAACATACAGTGAAATGTGTTGTTCTGCATTAATGACCAACACGGTTCAAAACCATAAAATAGAGGAGCAGAATTAAGCCATTTGGCCCATCAAGTCTGCTTCATCATTTCATCATAGTAAATTCACTTTCCTCTCAGCCCCAATCTCCTGCCTTCTCCTCGTATCCCTTCATGGCCTGACTAATCAAGAATCTGCTTTAAGTATACCTAAAGACTTGGCTTCCACAACCACCTATGGCAACAAATTCCACAAATTCACCACTCTATGGTTAAAGAAATTCCTCTTCATTTCTGTTCTCAAAGGACACCCCTCTATTTTGAGACTGTGTCCTCTAGTCTTAGACTTTCCCACCATAGGAAACATCCTCTCCACATCCATTTTACCGCGGCCTTTCAATATTTGAAAGGTTTCAATTAGCTCACCCATCATTCTTTTGAATTCCAGTGAGTAAAGGCCCAGAGCCATCAAACATTCTTCATATGACAAGCCTTTCAGTTCTGGAATCAGTTTCATGAACCTCATTTGAACCCTCTCCAATGTCAGCACATCCTTTCTTACATAAGGGGACCAAAACTGCTCACAAAACTCCAAGTGTGCATTATAAAGCCTCGACATTACATCATTGTTTTTATATTCTAGTCCTCTCGAAATGAATGTTAATATTGCATTTGCCTTTCTCACCACCAACTTAACTTGCAAATTAACTGTTAGGGAATCCTGCACGAGGACTCCCAGGTCCCTTTGAATTTTCTCTCCATTTAGAAAATCGTCTACATTTTTATTTCTTCTTCCAAAGTGCATGGCCATGCACTTCCCAATACTGTATTCCATCTGTCATTTCTTTGTCCATTCTCCTAATCTATCTAAGTGCTTCTATAGCCTCTCTACTTCCTCAAAACTGACTACTAGGGGCATCCTGCAAGTCTTACCATGCTTCTGTGTCAATGCACTGTGTCATGTCTACAGCTTAGTGACCCTACCTCGTACAATATGTCTTTGGAACACCCAAAGGAAACCAATGCTTCACGGGGAGAACATAGAAACCCCTTACAGATAGCGACAGGAATTGAACCCCAATCTTACAGCTGGGGCTGAAAAAACTTATGGTAGCCACTCCATTATTTTGTCACCCTCTTCTCTTATATATCTTATACGTGTTGACATTAATGAGCAATGCTAAATTTGTCAACATACCCTTAGCTGTTTATTTAATAAACTGTATATGTATTTAATGTGACATTGTCTCAAAACGTAGTGACCACACACTCCAGTGAATCAGATCAGGTTTATTGTCACTGACATGTGCCGTGCAATTTATTGCGTTCAAGTGTTGGTTTATTGTCAGTTCAGAAGTCTGTTGGCAGAGGGGAAGAGAACATTGAGTGTGTGTCTTCAGTCTCCAGTACATCCTCTTTGATGGCACCAATGAGAAGAGAGCATGTCCTGGGTGGTGAGGGTCCTAAATGACAATGGCGCCTTTCTGAGGCATCACCTTTTGAAGATGTCCCCACTGGCGAGGAGGCTCGTACCCATGACGGAGCTGGCTGAGTTTACAACTCTCTGCGGCTTTTTCCCGACCTTGTGCAGTGGCCCCTCAATACACACAGAGATTGTGCATTGTCAGCCTTTTTCCTCCTTGCTATCTTTTTAGTTGCAAAAATCTGCCAGATGAATGTGTAATTTCATTATTTCCATTCAATCTTGCACACTGCAAACTAAACAGGTAATTCTAAATAGTTTGAAATGGATTGAAGTCAGAACATTTGGTGCTCCTGCTTCCGGGCTTTGTAATTTGTCTTCTGTTGCACTCAACATTGTATAGTTTACATCATGTACTCTGCTTCTGATATTTGACTTTATTGACTTAATAGAATTAAATTTTTGCAAGTCGAGTGCCCACGTCCCACATTGAATGCAATAGACTGTGAACGAATGCCAAACTCAGTGTGCCACAGAATCAACAAACTACTCTGTTCCTAAACTCTGCAGCAAACGCAAGAAGGTCTCAATCTTTTATAGTCTGCTTCTACCTTAGTTCTGATTCAATACTGTGGAGCATAATTGCATTGGAGAAAGTCCAAATAAAGATTTATAAGAACAATACTAAAAATGAATAATTATCAAGAGCAAACAGGCCTTGGGTAAACTATTGCACGTCTCTAAAACTTGGGAAGGATTTCTTTTCCTTGTTGCAGAGTGTCCTGGATTCACGTCACGGAGACCTCCGTCGGGTGGAAGACACAAGTGCCTGAAAGCACGAACCGCCTGGCTCAAGGACAGCTGTTCTCAGACACATGAATGGTCCTTCTACGATAAGATGGACTCTTGATTTCACAATTTACCTTATTTTGATCTTGCACCTCACTGTTTACCTGCACTGCACTTTTCTCTGTAGCTTTTATGCTTTGGTCTCTGCATTGTTATTGTTTTACCTAGTTCTACCTCAGTTCACTGTGTAATGATCTGCTCTGTCTGAACAGCAGGCAAGAAAAGCTTTTGGTACATGTGACAATAACTAACCTATTCCAATTCCAGTTATTGAGCAGTTCCTCAAAATTAGGGACGACTTGCTCCCTCTTTCATTTTGTGGATTCTTGAGATGACCAGTGAGGCCAGCATGGACACTGTAGACTTCCACATGAAAACTAACACACACACACACACACACACACACACACACACGCACGCACGCACGCACGTACGCACACGTAAAACTCAAATTAAAAAAGTGAGCACAAATAGTGAGATAGAGTTCACGGGTTCATGGAACATTCAGAAATCTGATGGTAGAGGGGAAGAAGCTGTTTCTGAAACAATGAGTGTTTGACTTCAGGCTCCTGTGCCTCCTCACTGTTGGTGGTAATGAGTAGAAGGTAGTGGGGGATCTTAATGATTGATGTTGCCTTTTTGAGGCATTATCTTTTGAAGATGTCCTCAATGGGAGGGATGAGTGCCCATGATGGAGCTGACAACCCTCTGCAGCTTTTTTCCAATCCTGAGTGGTGGCCCCTCCATACCAGACAGTATACCACAGTATACCAAACAGTGATGCAAGATACTACCTACAAAATAGTCACCAAGGAATCAAATTAGAAATGCTTTTACTCAGCAGGTTGCTAGACTATGGACCTTGCTGTCAATAAATAACTTCACATGTTTAATAGGAACTTAAGAGGCTACTTCCTTTTTTACATTGTGTTGTGAATATGGAGTAAGCTTAGTAGCATAGCAGTTAGCACAATTGCTTTAGAGCACCAGCGATCAGTGAATGGGGTTCGATTCCCAACACTGTAAGGAGTTTCTACATTCTTCTGGTGATTTTGTGCATTTCCTCCCACAGTCCAAAGACATACAGTTAGAGTTCATAAGTTGTGGGCATGCGAGGAAGTCCTCAGACTAGGTTAGATGTTTCACTATGAGTTTCAACGTACTTGTGGGAAATGGAGCTAATATTTTAGAGGAAGTGGTCGAGATAGGTATGGTGACAACATTTAAAAGAGACATGAACAGATTCATGGATTGCAAACAAGAGAAAATCTGCAGATGCTGGAAATCCAAGCAACACGCAAAAAGTGCTGGAGGAACTCAGCAGGCCAGGCAGCATCTATGGAAAAAAGTACATTCGACGCTTCGGGCCGAATCCCTTCGGCAGGACTGGAGAAAAAAAGGTGAGTAGATTTTAAGAAGTAGGGGAGGGGAGAGAGAAACACGAGGTGATTTGTGAAACCAGGAAGGCGAGGGATGAAGTAAATAGCTGGGAAGCTGATTGGTGAAAGAGATACAGGGCTAGAGAAAGAAAGAGTCGGCGAGTTGAGGATAGAAGGCCACAGAGGAAAGAAAAGGGGAAAGTGGGGGAAGAGCACCAGAGGGAGGTGATGGGCAGGTAAGGAGATAAGGTGAGAGAAGGAAAATGGGATGGGCACTGGTGAGGGAGAGGGCAGGAAGGGGGTCATTGCCAGAAGACTCATGGGTTGGGAAGTTTTAGAAGGCTATGGGCTGAACTCTGGCCAATGAGACTAAGCTGCATGGGCACTTCAATCAGCACGGACCATTTGGGCTTGTTTCCGCGCTCTATCAACATGTTGAGTGGCAGTTATCAGAAGTAGCTGAGGGTGAAAGAAAGACTGACATAAAACATCATGAAATTAGTGATCTCATTCTCTGAAGGATCAGTTGTCTCCCAGGCATCCTCAGCCTTTAGGGGAGAAATTAAACCATTCAAAATGTGAAAAGTCACAAGAATATTCCAAAGGAAACATTCATAAGATGGTAATGAATGCATGACCTCTTAGAGAGTTAGCCAGGCGTAGAATGTTTCAGGTGTTATACCACCCTGTGCCTTATTTGCATGTGAATAACTGAGCCTTTTTACATTGCTGTATTTATGATGCAGGCTGCTAAAATATATTCTTTTTGGTTCTTTCCATATATAGCTCCTTAATTTAATTAAAATTAAATATTCAAAGGATATTGCTAGAATATTGGCAGCCCTCCTGCAAGATCCGCTAGATATATAATAGGAATTGTGTGCTGTTAATGTACAGTTATTGCTTACTTTTAATTATAAGTAGTTAGTTGAGGGAGTACATCTAATTGGTGCACTTTGCCACCACACTTTACAAACTCGGCATGCCGGTTCCTGCACTATTAGGAAGCTCAGGTTTTGCTGTGGCTCTGATCTATATGCAAATTAACCACATGAGAAAGCAAGAATGAGAAAGGCACTCTTTGAATTTCACAGGTTTTCTTTAAATGGCTGGCCTAGCAAGTGCTAATTTCTCAAACACTAAAGCTGCTGCAGAAGCTGGAGTTCCAAAGCAACACATCTGTAATGCTGGAGGAACTCAGCAGGTCAGGCAGCCTCCATGGAGAGGGACAAACGGTCGATGTTTTGGGGCTGAGATTCTTCATCGAGACAGTCCTGGTAAAGGGTCTCATCGCAAAACATCAACTGTTTATTCCTCACCGCAGATGCTGCCTGATCTGCTGAGTTCCTCCAGCATTTTCTGAGAGCGAATTTCTCATCTGTTTGCTGAAATAGGCACAGAATACGTTTTTGTTGGTCTTTTTCACCAGTAGAGGTATAGAACATAGAACATCACTGCACAGTACAGGCCCTGTGGCCCATGGCATTTTGCCAGTCTTTTAACCTACTCTAAAATCAATCTAACCATTCCCTTCCCCATAGTCCTTCCTTCCATGTGCCTATCTAAGAGTCCCTTAAGACCGTAAGATACAGGAACAGAATTAGGCCCTCTGACCCATCGAGTGTGCTCCACCATTTCATCATGGCTAATCCGTTTTCCCTCTCAGCCCCAATCTCCTGTCTTCTCCCGTATCTCTTCATGCCCTGACCAATCAAGTAGCGGCTTCTAAGGGGCATTCTTAAATGCCCCTAATGTACAGTATCTGCCTATATCACCAGCCGTGGCAGAGCCTTCAACACACCCACCACTTCCTATGTTAACAAAAATATCTCTGACATTCCCGCTGTACTTTTCTCCAATCGCCTTAAAGTTATGACCCCTCATATTTCCTGTTCCTGCCACGGGGAAAGAAGTCTCTGGCTATTCACTCGATCTATGCCTCTTTATCATCTTGTACACCTCTATCAAGTCAAAGTATTCAGCATACATCATCTTGAGAGCTATAACTTTATCATATTCTGGGCTTGTGACTTCAGTAACTGGATGATAGTAATGCTGCTGTGGGATTTAAATGTGGATTCATCCAAACAACAGTAACGGAGGAAAACAAAAATCAGGAATCAGCCATGGAGGCTTGTCTTTCAGATGGCAGATGTTAATTTGGGATTTTACCAAATGTTGACACCCGCCAGTTTGGATGTTGCTACTTCTGTGTGCACCTCTCGAGACTGCTGAAAGCATACTCCTGGGAATCAGAGTGAGGTGGATGACTGACAAGCCAGCTTGTGAATTATTGAATAAAAAAGAGGTGATGTGGCAGCTGGGATATAAGCAGAAAGGTCATTAGGAAGAGAGGTTTGAATGATCGAGGAAGAAAGAAAATGAGAGCCCAAACATGCAGATCGGTATTTAATTAAGATTTTTTTTGATGAGACAAGTGAGAGTGCGAAAGACTGATTTAATTTATCGGTATGTTTACCCCATAGCTGTAAAACAAAATATCTTAATGATTTAAATGAGATTACCTCCCACAACTCTTCCTACTTAAAGTACGGAGAATCAACAGTTTGCATTTATACATCAGGAAAACAGTCCAATACGCTTTATAAAAGTTATATAAAGCAGAGCCTGGGCAAAGAGTCAACTGAGGGGTCAAAAGGTATGATGTAAATAAGGTGGAATTTAATAGAGTTACTTTTAGAAGTGCACACTGGTACCTAATTTGATTTGAGTCATCGTGCAGGAATCTATTTTTAGCTGGCAAGAGGGAAAGATGCACAAAGGAGGTCTGCTTGATTTCTTTCTTAGTATTAATTTACCTGAATAGATAGAAGGAGAAGAGTTGAATAGGTCATCTTCAGGGTGTGCTTAGCTTGATCATGTTACCGCCAGTTGAGAGGTCCGCTAAGGGTCCACAAGTCTGTTGTACTAGCTGAGGATGAATTGTCAAACTTTTACAGGTGCACAAAGGAAAGTATTCTAACAGTGGTATTATGGCCTAATGTGTAAAAGCCAATGGTCAGGAATAGAAAGTGATGGATACAGCCCTGACCACCACAGACAAAGCTCTCCCCATCCCTGAGCACATTTACATAGAGCGCTGCTACAAGAAATCAGCTTCCATCATCAAGGACCACCACCTTCCAGGCCATGCTGTCTTCCTACTGCTGCCATCAGACAAGTTATACAGAAGCCTCAGGACTGCACTGCCAAGTTCAGGAACCATTACTACTCTCCAATCATCAGGGTCCTGCACTGGTTGATTTTTCACCACAACTTTCTACTGATTCCACAGCCTATGGACTCACTTTCAAGGACTCTTCATAACTCACGCTCTCTGTATTTTTCTGTTTGCACTTTTGTCTTATTTTGCACATTGGTTGCTTGTCAGTCTTTGTTCATATTTTTCATAGATTCTGTTGTATTTTTTCATTATTACTGTATCATAAATGCCTGCAAGAAAAATAGAGTTCAGGGTAGTATGTAGTAACATATGCATCCATACTTTGATAATAAATTTACTTTGAACTTTGACTTTGAATCCAGGAACCTGAGTATCTAGTTATCGGTTGTTATAATTCTCCATCCCTATTTGAGTCTTCTTATTCACACTCACTCCAGGTAATCTATGTTTTGTCATTCACTAGCCTTTGCCACCCTTTTCAACCAGTGAAATCTTCAAGTTCAAGCTAAAGTTTATTATCATCTGACTGTACATAGATACAACCAAATGAAACAGTATTCTTCCAGACCACAATTTATCCACAATACATATGTCACACACGGCACATAAAACAAAGTATTGCTATAAATAAGTTAACAAAGTATAGTTCAGTGTGTCTGGAGTGTGTAGCATAGGTAAACAGTAAACAGTCAATAGTACAGTAAATAGTAAATAGCTCGATTTCCCTTCTTTCTACTTTTTAATATCTTCCCTCCTTAACTTTCAATCACTCCTGATCTCCACCTCCCCAACCTTTCATTGGCCTTGCAGCCACCTCTCCCTTCACACCCACTGTGTGGGTTTCCTCTGGATGCTCTGGTATCCTCCTAAAATCCAACGATTATTGGTCAGGAATAGTAAATTGTGGGCTTGCTATCTTGGCACCTGAGGCATGACAACACTTGCAGGCTACCCCGCAGTACGATCCTCAAATGTGTTGGTCGGCGACATGAGCAACACAGTTCACTGTATGTTTCTATGTTTTGGTGTACATGTGTTAGAGAAAACTGACCTTTAAATCTTTAGACATTTAATTGGTTTATTTTCATCACAGGTACAGTGACAAATTTACAATCCATACTAATCATTTCAATCCTACGTCAGTGCCTTGAGGTAGTGCGAGGGCAATAACAACAGAGTGCAGAATAAAGTGTCCCAATTACAAAGACATATGACAGTGGGATGTCCCTCTCCAAAGATAACAAAGGTGCTAGTTCTGGACACTTTTTGTTACTACTTTTGGGCGATTTTTGAATCAGAGTACCCCGCAGATAATGAAACTGAACTGTACTGAAATATGTCTTTTGATTTTGTGTTCTTATATTCTGCGTTTTTGCTTGTATTTTTTGTTGCTGTTGGTGTGATATTAGTTTGCATGGGGAGAAAAGTTTGATGTTTTTCTTTGGGTGGGTTTGTTTCATGGTTCTTCTTTGTTCCATGACTGTTGACAGAGAAGACGAATTTCAGGGTTGTAAACTTGAATAACAAATGGACTTTCAATTTTGAATGCTTGACTGCTGAGTCTTTCTGGCATTTGCTGTTGAAATTCAAAAGCTGAACACATCACAGTCTTACAATGCATCTGTTTATTTGCTTATAGCGCAACTTCAAATTGTTGGTTTGTTAGAGAAAAAAATTTTAAAAACAAAATATGATTTGCACTTTTTGGGGGGAGGGAATGGAATTCTGAAAAGATTCGGTAAAGTTCTTGCAAGTTATAATTCCAATACAAATTTAGAAAAAATGCTGAGGGAAGCCACAGAAAGAATTGCTATGTCTGATCTGCACAATCATTTCCTTTCCCTGATTAGATTTATATTAACTTGGTACAGTAGCTGCTTTGCATTCAGTGTACCAAGAGCCACATACTGGTTTTCGAAACAGCAGAGGAGGTGTACTTTATTAGGTGTAGGCTGAAGGTGTCATTCCACATCGGAAAGGAAGAGAGAAATGGATCTTGAGAGACTCTTCATCGTTGGCTGAAGTGTGAACAGGGAGGTGGTAGAGGATGTGGAATTAGCATGCTTGGGTAATAAGGCTTCTGTGGGAATATCTTCAACGATTTTGAAGCTTGTTAACTAAGGTGGCTCATTGAATATATTATCAATGCACAATTCTTCTGTGATATTATCACTGAGGGTGAATGTGGTTTTGTTTGACAGAGCAATGCTGGTTTTTTTTCAGTGCTTTTACCTCTTTTTAAAATATCCAAAGTGAATTTTTTTAAGTAGTTTGAGCTATGACTCTGTCAGTAGCTCTATCACCTTAGTTGGAAATTCACTCTAATTGAATGTAGAAACACAGAGTCTCTTTCTGCACTTCTTGCTGCCTCAGTAAAGTAGCCAGCATAATTGAAGATACCACTCACCCCTGACATTCTCTCTTCTCTCTCATTCCATTGGACAGAAGATGCAAAAGCTTAAAATCATACACCAACAGGCTCAAGAACGAATTCAATCCCATTGTTACAAGACTCTTGAATGGACCTCTTGTATGTTGGAGGTGATTTCCTGACCTGACAATCTACCGATCTGTGGCACAAATCTACCGATTTGGGTGGGAGTACTGGAGACCTTAAGAGAGAAAATTCTCAAGATAAACAATTTGGATAGTTACAGGCACGATGACCAGTGGTGGAGTATTAATATTCAAGAATGATCAAGAACTCAGAACAGAAGTACAAATGTTGCAGTGAGCTTAGAAATGGAGGAGGTTACAGGGATAGGAAGAGTTAAGTGTATGATCGTTGTTTTAACAAGTGTTGTTAGAACATAGAACAGTACTGCACAGTATGGACCCTTTGGCCCAAAATGCTGTGCCAGCCAATATAAATTTCCACCGCGATCAATCTAACCCTTCCCTCCTTCACAGCCCATAGCCATCCATTTTTCTGACATCCATTTGCCTATTCAAGAAATTTTTTAAATGTCCCTAAATGTATCATCCTTTACCACCACCCCAACAGAGCATTTCAGGCATCCATCAGTCTGTTAAAAAAGAACTATGCCAAACATCTCCCTGAGCTCTTGAGTTAAGGAACTAAATTTTTAAAATTATGAGAGACATGGCTAGGTTGGACGGTCAGAATCATTTTCTCCAAGGTGGAAATGTAAAGAGCAGAGAACATACTTTCAAGGTAGAAGTTTAAGATCAACGTAAGGGGCAATTTTACGCAAGAATGGTAGGTGCCTAAAATGGTTACCATTCTACCCCTAACATCTCCCCTATCTCCTGAGGAATGACATTTTCCTTTAATGATGAGAGACATGGCTAGGTTGGACAGTCAGAATAATTTTCTCCAAGGTAGAAATGTTAAATAGCAGGGGGCACACTTGTAAAGTAGAAAGGGAAGTTTAAAGACAACGTAAAGAGAAATTATACGCAAGAGTGGCAGGCGCCTAGAATGGGTTACCTAAAGTAGTTTTGGAAGCAGGCACTTTGGTGGAGTTTAAGAGCTTTTGGAAAGACTCGTGAATATAAGGGGAAAAGGAGACTATGGATCGTATGCAAGAAGAGGACATTCAGTATAAATTGTGATCAAGTTCGGCACAACATTGTGGGCCAAGTGGCCTGCCCAGTGCTAAACTGTCTGTTCTATGTTATATGTAAGGTCATTTAAATGAACTAGGTGTCTATTTCCCCACAACCAAAATATAAAATCTCAGTATTGTGATGAAGTACTGCTTGCTATTGAAAGCCACAATGGGATTTGAATATATAACTTCTACCTAAGATAAAAATGCTTTTGTCGATCCAGGCTGATACGTTGGAGGTGTTAGATATTGAGGGTTTGTTTTTTTTTTCATATTTACATGATGAAAGTGATGTAGACAAGGCTGTATTTCACTGTCCATCCCTAAGTGTTCTTGGAGAGCTGGGGTAAGCCATTGCTTTTGATCACCTTCAGTTGTCCTGTGTGTTCCGTGTTGTTGGGTGGCAGCTCCCAGAGATTTAGGCCAGCGACAATGTCGGAGTGGGACGGACTGCAATGTCAGGAAGCCACGTGGAAGCGACTTTGCACTATTTGTCTGTCTGCTTATTTGCTTGTTTACTTAGAGATACAGCATGGTAACAGGCCATCCCAGCCCTATGAGACTGCACCACCCAATTATATACATGTAACCAATTAACGCACGTAACCGGTATGTCTTTAGAATGTGACAGGAAACTGAAGCACCCGGAAGATGCAGATGCGGTAATGGGGGATAATGTTACAAACTCCTCACAGACAGCAGCGTAATTGAACTAGGCCACTGGCACTGTAATAGTGTTACACTAACCGCTACGCTACCATATCGTCCCAAATTCCCATGTTCCCATATGTTGGTTGCTCTAACCCTTCATGGGTTTGGCAAAATACTGGCCAATACCCATGACAACTTGCTGCAGTGCATTTTTTTTAGATTATTCACTTTATCCCTGCTGAGTCAATCCCAGAGGAAGTTAATGACAGAGTGAGCAGATGCAGCGCCAATCAAGCAGACAGCTCTACCATGGATGTTGCTGAACTATTTGAGTATTGGGCTACACTTAGCCAATCAAGAACAATGTACTTCATTGACAGTGTTGTTAAGAAGGTGTATGGTGTGTTGGCGTTCAACAATGTTGGGATTGAGTTCAAGAGCCGTGAGGTAATGTTTCAGCTATATAAGACCTTGGTCAGAGCCCACTTGGAGTAACATAGAAACATAGAAAACCTACAGCACGATACAGGCCCTTCGGCCCACAATGCTGTGCCAAACATGTACTTACTTTAGAAATTACCTAGGGTTACCCATAGCCCTCTATTTTTCTAAGCTCCCCATACCTATCCAGGAGTCTCTTAAAAGACTGTATTGTATTCGCCTCCACCACCGTCGCTGGCAGCCTATTCCACGCACTTACACTCTGCATAAAAAACTTACCCCTGACATCTCTTCTGAACCTGCTTCCAAGCACCTTAAAACTGTGCCCTCTCGAGTTAGCTATTTCAGCCCTGGGAAAAAACCTCTGACTATCCACACGATCAATACATCTTATTATCTTAACACCTCTATCAGGTTACCTCTCATCCTCTGCCGCTGCAAGGAGAAAAGGCTGAGTTCACTCAACCTGTTCTCATAAGGCATGCTCCCCAAACCAGGCAACATCCTTGTAAATCTCCTCTGCATCCTTTCTATGGTTTCCACATCCTTCCTGTAGTGAGGCGACCAGAACTGAGCACAGTACTCCAAGTGGGGTCTGACAGGATCCTCTATAGCTGTAACATTACCTCTCAGCTCTTAAACTCAAACCCATGATTGATGAAGGCCAATGCACTGTATGCCCTCTTAACCACACAGTCAACCTGCATGGCAGCTTTGAGTGTCCTTTGGACTCTGACCCCAAGATCTCTCTGATCCTCCACACTGCCAAGAGTCTTACCATTAATACAATATTTTGCCATCGTATTTGACCTACTAAAATGAACCACTTCACACTTATCTGGGTTGAACTCCATCTGCCACTTTTCAGCCCAGTTTTGAATCCTATCGATGTCCCACTGTAACCTCTGACAGCCCTCCACACTATCCACAACACCCCCAACCTTTGCGTCATCAGCAAATTTACTAACCCACCCCTCCACTTCCTCATCCAGGTAATTTATAAAAATCATGAAGAGCAAGGGTTCCAGAACAGATCCCTGAGGCACAGTACTGGTCACCGACCTCCATGCAGAATATGACCTGTCCACAACCACTCTATGCTTTCTGTGGGCAAGCCAGTTCTGGATCCACAAAGCAATGTCCCTTTGGATCCCATGCCTCCTTATTTTCTCAATAAGCCTTTCATGGTGTACTTTATCAAGTGCCTTGCTGAAATCCATATAAACTACATCTACTGCTCTACTTTCATCAACGTGTTTAGTCACATCCTCAAAAAATTCAATCAGGCTCGTAAAGCATGACCTGCCTTTGACAAAACCATGCTGTTTCATAGAGTACTGTGTTCAATTCTGGTCGCCTCACTACAGGAGGGATGTGGATGCTATAGAAAGAGTGAAGAGGATATTTATGAGGATGTTGCCTGGATTAGAGTGTGTGCCTTATGAGGATAGATCGAGTGAACTTGGCCTTTACTCCTTGGAGTGACGGAGAATGAGAGGTGACCTGATAGAGGTGTATAAGATGATGACAGCTATTGATCGTGTGGATAGTCAGAGGCTTTTCCCCAGGTCTGAAATGGCTAACACAAGGGACATAGTTTTACTGTACCTGGAAGTAGATACAGAGGGGATATCAGGGGTAAGTTTTTCACACAGAGAGTGGTGGATGTGTGGAATGCACTGCTGGCGATGGTGGTAGAGGTAGATACAATAGGGACTTCTAAGAAACTCTTAGATAGGTATATGGAACTTAGAAAAATAGAGAGCCATGTGGTAGGGAAATTCTAGGTAGCTTCTAGAGTAGGTTATATGGTTGGCACTACATTGTGGGCTGAAGGGCCTGTAATGTGCTGTAAATTTCTATGTTGTTATATGCATGGACTGTGAAGCCTTGGCTGATCTCGGTGGAAGATTGCTTATGAAAGACTGCTTCATTTCCAGTCCTGGGAGCTGCCACAGACAGCTGCGGAGGCCAAATCATTAGGTATGTTTAAAGCAGGGAGTGATAGATTCTTGATCAGCAGGCAGGCAAGTTTATTTGTATAGCACTTTTCGAACGCAAGGCAGTTCAAAGTGCTTTACATAGAACAAGAAATAACACTCAAACATTATTTCAGACAATATCACACTAAGAATCAATATGATATATAGAAGTTACAGTGCAGGAGATTCTAATTAAAAGCTACAGCAAAAAGAAGAAGTTTTAAGCCTCAATTTAAAAGAGCTGGATTAGTAAGATCATCAAAGGTTCTGGGGAGATGACAGGAGAATGCGGTTGAGAGGAGTAATAGATCAGCAATGACTAGTGACGCAGGCTTGATGGGCCAAGTAGGCCTCATTCTGCTCCTGTGTCTTATGGTCTAATAGCTCTCCACTGGAGAGGACAATGGGCATGTTAAGGAAAAGACTAACAAACCAGATTATTCAGCTCCTCCAGGCTGCTTTGTTTTTTTATTGATTTGAATTATAGTATTTCTTCAACACAGTTTTAACTCTTTTGTTTCATATCCCTCAATACCTGACAAAAATCCATCAATCCCATCCCTACCTGCACCAGTTGCCCCCTTGATTAACCGTGGCTTTGAAGTTCCCTCCATTTACGTGTTGAGCCTCCTGTGCATCATCGACTTGAAGTGAAGAATGGCCATTTTGCTGAGGCACTGGAGTATGAAAACACAGCCAGTGGTGGTCAGATCTTTCAGAACAAAATGGGAGAAAATGACCAGCAGGGGAAAAAATAGCATACTTCATAGCTTACTACATAGCAACCAAAGGAGAACAAAGTAGTGCTTGGAAACATGTTTGAGCCCATTACACACTTAAGGGTTTGAAAGACATTATAAAACACTCAAAAGAAATTCTCACAATGGTCACAGCATGATCTGAATCCCTTGAAACACAGTAGTAGATACCATTCAAATAAAATAGACAGAAATTGTTCCTGCCTTTGATGCATGCTGGAGGTCTATTTTACCCATTACGGTAAAACTTTCCTGCTGTAATGAATCCATTTTGATCACTTTGTCCTGGGGGTCTCCTTCATCGTCAATAATATACTTCAGTTGAAGTTATCCACATGTACAGAAATAAAATGTCAACGTTGAAGGCTGTTTATTTGTTGAGTATAGTTTTTGCAAATATTAGGGGAAAAGAAATAAGATAATAAAATTTTCCAGGTGCAATTTCTAAACGGAAGGACTTGCATGTGTTATTTGTCTTGAATGTAATAAAGCTTTGGTGGTTTATTATCATCACAAGTATCGAGCAACAGTGAGGAAGTTAGTTTTGCATGCCTGCCATATAAATTCTTCAGTGCATCGAGGTAGTACAAAGGAAAAGCAATAACGGAATGCAGGATGAAGTGTTAAGGTTACAGAGAAGGTGCAGCACGGGCCTCAGTGAGGTAGATTATGAGGTCAAGATTCCATATTGTCATATGAGGGTCCCATTGATTAGTCTTGTAACAGCAGAATAGAAGTAGTTCTCATGTTACTGGATGGTACAGCAGCCTCATATGGCTTCATCTTGCATCCATTCCTGGTTTTATTGTGGAAAGGTGAACTGGATTGTGGAGAGGCTGGTTTCAACAGTGGGATAGTCTTGGACCAGAGGGAACAGCCTCAGAATAGGCAGACATCCTTTGGAACAGAGATAAAGAAGAATTTCTTCAGTCAGAAGGTAGTGAATCTGTGGAATTTGTTGCCACAGACAGCAGTGGAGGCCAAGTCATTGGGTATATATAAAAGGGGGTTGATAGGATCTTGATTAGTAAGAACATCAAGGGTTATGGGGAGAAGTAGGAAGATATTGTTGAGGGGGATAATAAGTCAGGCATGATCGAATGGCAGAGCAGACTTGATAGGATGAATGGACAAATTCTGCTCCCATGTCTTAATGGAGTTAATAATTAGAATGTAACCTATCACTATGGTACTACAGTTTAGCATTTTAGTCTATGGCATTGGTTTAACGTTTTAGTCTTTGCTATCACACAGCCAATCGGAATGAATCAGAAGGAAGAGTAGTATGTTGTCCATAGCTAGATAGTGATGGCTGGCATCAAACCAGTACTCATTGGTCCAGATTACTTTGCCTTAATTATGAAGTTACATTGGTGGCACAGAATATCTCATTAATTTTATTCACCTTCAAAAATTCTTTGTTCATTCATTTTGCGAAAAGTAATAAAAGTTCAGCTAAACTTATTAGCTATTCTTGGGTATTACTTGACATTTCTCAAATTAGATTCTTTTGCATTTATCAGCTGCAAAGATTGAATATTATACAACTTTGAGTACTCCCTGGGACAAAATGGCAATGATATTTGGTTAGCAGACAAGGAAGAGAGGTTAGAGATCTACAAGTGTATTTTGGGATGCAGTCAATCACTACTGGGATACCACAAGAAGTAATGCTTGAACCCTAACTATTTACAATATTATGCCCAAGATGATATTACTATCTTGCCAATGACATGAAGCTGGATGGGATTTGGAATTGTGATGAGGAGGTAAAGAAGATTTGAAGTAATTTGGAGAAGTTGAACATAGAACACAGAAAATGTGCCTATCTAAGAGTTTCTTAAATTTTTTTTAGCGTGTCGCACCAGACAGTCGGCCATTCTTGTCTGGCACGTGGTGTCAGGATTGGTCTCCTTTCGGATTAACCATTCCTGACTCAACCTTTGTTTTTTTTTACGACGCCGAGTGGCTAGCTCAATCCAGCATGGATGGAAAGTGTGCTCGGGGTGGCCCGACTTGGATTTGAACTCGGGAGCCTTCGCTCCGGAGTCCGGCACTGGTGCCATTGTGCCACCAGCCGGCCGTTTCTTAAATACTCCTAATATATATGACTCTACCCCCATCCCTTGCAGAATATTCCACACACCCACTACCCTGTGTAAAGAACTTACAGCTGACATCCCCGCCATATCTTCCTTCAATCACTTTAAAATTATGACCCCTTGTATTAGCCGTTTCCACCCTTTTGAGTAAATGGTAGAATACATATACACCTATACTTATGTACTCTGGCAGGGAAAGCTGTGAACACATTGTTTTGAATGATGATGGTTTAACAAATTTTGTTAGGCACAAGAATCTAATTGTCTTTCACGCCAGTTGTTAAAGTAAATTTCTCCTTTTCTCCTTCAGCTTCTCACACTTTCTCCAAACTCGTGGTTGCCATGGGCAACTACATGTGCCCCAGCTATGTCTGCCTTTTTGTTGGCTACATAGAACAATCCATGTTCCAAGCCATCCCCGGTAATGCTCCTGAACTGCTCCTGTGCTGCATTGATGACTGCATTGCTGCTGCTTCATGCGCCCATGCTGAGCTTGTCAATTTCATCAACTTTACCTCCATGTTCCACCCTGCCCTGAAACTCACTTGGTGACTCAGTTTCTGACACCTCTTGCCCCTTTCTCGATCTCTCTATCTCCACATCTGGAGCCAAACTGTCTATGGACATCTTTTATAACCCTACTGTTTCCTATGGCTATCTTGACTATACCTTTTCCCACCCTATCTCCTAAAAAAATGCTATTCCTTTTTTTCACTTCTTCCTCAGCTGCATCTGTTCCCAGGCTGAGGTTTCCTTTCCAAAACATCACAGATGTCCTCCTTCTTTAAAGAATGGGGTTTCCCTTCTTCTACTATTTATGTTACCCTCACCGGCACCTCCTGCATTTCCAGCTCACTCCATCTTCCTGCCACCTTAACAGGGATAGAGTTCCTCTTGTCCTCACCTACCATGCCGTGTGCCTCCACATCCAACACATCATTCTCTGCAAATCTGACCATCTTCAACAGGGTCCTATCACAAAATACATCTTTACCTCCTCACTCAGTCCCTGCTTTCCACAGGGTTCGCTCATTCTGTGATTCACTTGTCTATCCCCAGAAATCTCCCTTCTGACATGTATCCCTGCAAGTGACAGAAATGCTACACACGTCCATTCACCCTCACCTCCATTCAGGGCCCCAAATAGTCCTTCCAAGTGAGGGAAATCTTCACCCGGGAATCTGTTGGGTTATCTATTATACCTGGTGCTCCCAGTGTGGCCTCTTTTACACTGGTGAGACCTGATGTAAATTGGGTGACCGCTTTGTCCCCCGATGCTCCATCTACCAGAAGCAGAATTTCCTTGTGGATAACCATTTTAATTCCTTTCCACATTGCCATTCTGACATATCAGTCCACGACCTTCTCTTTGCCACAATGAAGCTACTCTGAGGATGGCGGAGCAACACCTCATATTTCGTCTAGGTAGTCTCCAAACTGATGGCGTAAACATCGATTTCTCCTTCCGTTAACATTTTTTCCCTCCCCTTCTGTCTCTGCCTATCACCTCCCGCAGGTGCCCCTCCTGCTTCCCTCTCCTCTCCTACCAGATTCCTCCTTCTTCAGCCCTTTACCTATCACCTTCTAGCTAGTCCTCCTTCCCCTCTCTCCACCTTTTTATTCTGGCACCCTCTCCAGTCACGATGAAAGGTCTAGGCCTGAAAAGCATCAACTGCTTATTCATTTCCATTCTTTGCCTGACCTGCTGAGTTCCTCCAGTTATCTTGTGTGTGTTGCTCTGCATTTCCAGCATCTTGCTTAAAGTAGATATCCAGGTTCAATGTCCAAGCAGAAGCAGTTAAGAAGGCAAATGATATGCTTGAGGCTTTGAGAAAGAATGTCCTACTGCAATTATACAGGCCTTTGGTGAGACCAGACCTGGCATATAATGTAGCGTTTTAGTCTCCTAAATGAAGAAAGCATATACTTGTTTCAGAGAAAGTGCCGTGAAAGTTTGACAGAATGATTACTGGAATTGAGGTGAGTTAGCCTGAATTCACTAGATTTTAGGAGAATAAACTGTCTCATTGAAATTAATCAGAATCAGGCTTATCGTCACTGACGTGCATCATGAAATTTGCTGATTTGTGGCTGCAGTACGGTGCAAGATATATAAGTTATAAATGCATAAATAGTGCAAAACGGGAACAGTGAGGAAGTGCTTATGGGTCCATGGACAGTTCAGAAATCTGGTGGTGGTAGGAAAGAAGCTGTTCCTAAAACATTGAGTGTGTGTCTTCAGGCTCCTGTACATCCTCCCACACTGGTAGCCATGAGAAGAGTTCAGGCTGCAGATGGTGAAGGTCCTGAATGATGGACCTTCTTGCGGTACTGCCTCTTGAAGATGTCCTCGACGATGGAGTGGAATGCAAAGCTCTGATAGGGCTGAACAGATTGGATATAGGGAGTACTTTTCTATGGGTCACAGTCTCAGGACATAGGCTAAGAATGAGATGAGGAATTTCTTCAAGGCATTCACTCTGTGAAATTGTGTAACTCTGAAGGCAGTGAGTGTACATATTTAAGCAGAGGCAGAAGGATTTCTAACCACAAAAGGGAACCAGTAGATGTGAAAAGAGAGGGAATTTGATATCAAGATAACAAATCAGCCAGGAATGCATTGAATGGAGGAGCAGCTTTGATGGTCTTCTCTGACACTTACTTCTTCATATTTCTATGGCAACAGCACATCTTTCTTCATTTGCTTCTTGCAACTCAGTCTAGCACCAAAGCTTAAGCATTGTTCCTCAAATACTAACACACACACAAAATGCTGGAGGAACTCAGCAGGTCAGGTAGCTTACATGGAGAGGAATGAACAGCTGACGTTTCAGGCTGAGACGCTTCATCAGGATCGGAAAGGAAGGGAGCAGAAGTCAGAATAAGAAGACGGGGGAAGGGGAAGGAGTACGAGCTGGCAGGTGAGGGGGAAGGTGGGTGGGTGGGGGAATGAAGTGAGAAGCTGGGAGCTGGTAAGTAAAAGAGGTAAAGGTTTGAACAAGAAGAAATCTAATAGGAAAGGACAGTGTGCCTTGAAAGAAAAGGAAGGGAGAGCTGATGAGAAAAGAAGGGGTGAGAGGGTGACCAGAGTGGGGACTGGAAAAAGAAATAGGGAGAGAGAGAGGGAAGAAATGACCAGAATCAATGTTCATACCATCAGGTTAGCGGCTACCCAGACAAAACATGAGGTGTTGCTCTTCTAACCTGAGTTTGTCCTCATCATGGCACGGGGAGAGGCCATGGACTGATATGTCAGAATGGAAATGGGAAGCTGAAATGAGATGGGTAGGCACCAAGAGAATTTACAGCCTTTTAAAATGGGCATTGTGAAGGTGCTCTCTTCCTTTCCAATCCAGATAAAGGGCCTTGGATCAAAACATCAACCGTTTATTCCTCTCCATAGCTGCTGCCGCACTTGCTGAGTTCCTCCAACAGTTCGTGTGCATTGCTTAAGGTTTTCAGCATCTTCAGGATCTCTTGTGTTTGTGGTCTCTCCAGGGTTTAAAGATTAAACCCTGGAGAGACCACACTGGCCTTAGCAATGTTGTCCTCATTCTGTAATTGGAAGTTTTTTTTTTAGAAAGGATCAGCTTGTTGGCCAAGTTCAGTTTGCGGTTGAGCAGTGCTGGACAACACTGATGGTTGTTCAGGAATGGTGCTGCAATTTTATAAGATCCTCATGAGATGCTGTTGTCACTGTCCCCTCCATTTTGCCTAGGTAAGGTTGTGGTCGTTGCTTTCTTGAACATTGGCAATCCTTTTTGTGAGTCTACTCTTAGAATACTGGGAATTTTCCAAGCTGTATGTATACTTGTACAAATTTTCATCAGAGAAACTGGTTGACAGGAAACAAGAATAAGGTTAACTCATACCTACACTCAGTCACTTGCTGTGTCTTTACCAACATTCAGCCAACTCAAAAGACCAGTTGTAAAATCCAAGCCCGTCATCTGGAGGTCATCCAGGCAAGATTACACATGAAGGATGTGAGCTGTTGTTTCCAAGAATGAAAAATTATTTTTTTGAACTGATCTGCCATTCCACCCAGTTCCCCCTGATTATTCACTTATAATCATTTTCTTTAGTTGTCAGAGATAATTGATCTTTTGAAATTAGATGAGCTTTATTGATGTTTCCCAAAACAGAGCAAATGGGAGAGATGCCCTATTGGCTGTCTTAGGATCTGGCTTGTGGCAAAACCACATCAAACTAAATCCAAGTCAGGTGACGTGTGATGAAGGTGTGGAAGATTTATAAGTGATTATAGAGCCAATCTGTCAGCCTTACTGTGCTCACTCTTGATAGTTCTGTCATTAGTAAAAAAAAAGAGGAGTCAGATTGTGCAATAAGGGGAGATTGTGGCAGATGAAAAGAGTTAAATGTACAGGCTAGAGTAGAGCAGTGAAAAATCAAAATTCACACAAAAGGTGATTAAGGTAATGAACCTTCCTCACGTACGAGCTGCATTAAATCCTAGATTAACACAATAAAAAAAACTTGAAATGCTCAACAGGCCAGGCAATATCAGTGAGAAGCAAAATGTTAACAACAGTTCAGTAGGATGGGAAAGGAATTAAAATGATATTAAAGTGCAGAAAATGGAGAGAGAGCTGAGGATAGAGCTGATGGGAAGGTACCCTAATATGGCAGGAGGGATGAAATGAGGAGGGCATATGGTGCAAGGTAAAAGACATTAGTAATGAGACAAGGAAAGAAATAATGCAAGGCATTGGTCAGACTGCACCGTGGGAAATCCGGTTAACGCGAACACACTAGGACCAGTACATTTTAGCCCAATTAAGAGGCTGCACTAATTAGCCAAGGTTTCATGGAAGTAGTTAAAATGGTATAACTGAGTTACAAATTATTTATTTAACTGAAATATGGAAAAACTTAGACCACTGCCATCGATGGAGGAATTTATCCAATGTATGCTGCCATGTTTTTCTGATTGACTGTAAATGCTACCTATTGCAGATAATAGACTGCCTTCTTTGCCTTCCTGCATGAAGTAGTGTCATTGCTCTTTAATTTGATGATCATTGGGCAAAATTAATAACATAACAAAAGCACACACAACTGATGCAAATGTCCACTCTAAGCAGAGTGCAATGTCTAATAGTCACACAAGTGCACGTGACTGTCGCTAGTTAGAAACTGTTCGGCAACAGTCTCTTGTCCCAATTAAGCAGCATAGTGTCTCAAATGAACAAGGGGAAGTCAGGCATTTTCTCTGTTAGTTTTGTTCTATAAGAGTTGTCCCAAATAAGCAGCTGTCCTGATTAACCGATGGCCCAGTTAACTGGAATTCACCATATTGTGAGGTTGTTTTGGGACCCTTGTCTAACAGACATTGGAGATGGTCTGGCGGAAGTTTACAAGAATGATCCTGTGAATGAAGGGTTAATATATGAGGAGCATTTGATGGCTCTGGACTTGTACTCTCTGGAGTTTAGGAGAATAATTTCCCACTGAAATCTACCAAATATTGAAAGGCGGAGACAGAGTGGATGTAGAGTGGATATTTCCCGTAATGGGGTAGTCTAGCACCAGAGGGCACAACCTCAGAATATAAGAACATCCCTTTAGATCAGAAATAAGAAGGAATTTCTTTAGTCAGAGAGTGGTGAATCTGTGGAATTCATTGCCATAACTGACCATAGAGGCCAAGTCATTGGGTATATTTAAAATGGAAGTTGATAGGTTCTTGATTAGTAAGGGCATCAAAGGTTATGGGGAGAAGGCAAGAGAATGGGGTTGAGTGGCATAATAAATCAGCCACGATGGAATGGTGGTGCTGGCTTGATGGGCCGAATGGCCTAATTCTGTTCCTATATCTGTATAGCCTTATAAAAGATGAGTCTAGAGAAGGTAGAAATGGAAATTATAGAATCATTAACAGAAAATATAGACCTCATTGTCAGAAGACTACATTGTATCTTACTGAAAATTGAGGTGGTCTTTCTGATATTGGTATTAAATCTGAGATTTGGCTCATTGAAGATATAGTTCCTTTTTATGAAGAGAAATATTTTTCTCATCTCTCAAAGTTCATTCATTCAGCAGTTGTATGGGAGCATTAGTACTTCCAATTCTCCTTCTAAGTTGCACACCATCTTGAATTGGAAATATGCAGTGTAGAGTCATAGAAAACTACAGGACTGAAACAAACCCTTAGGTATCTAGTCCATACCAAATCATTTAAATCATTTATCACCGTCATCACTGGGTCTAAACTGGGAACTTTCTACCTCAACTCGTCTTAGAAGTATCTTCCCCAGAAGGACAGTGGCAGTTCCCATCCCCTTATCAAGGGCATTAATGGACAGACAATAGGAGATAGATAAGCAAAATACCCCCACAGACAAATCCATTAAAATCCTAATGTGCGCAGTTGACATGACTGTATTTGGTCTCGTGTCTAACAATGCTGTGACCTGCTATCGAAGGGATGTCTACCATCTTGCAGGATGGTGTGTTCATAATAACTTGGAGCTTAATGCTGTCAAGACAGTAGAAATGAGGATTGACTTCCTCACAGCCCTGTAGCTTTCCCCCACCCCCTTGGAAATTAATGGTCTGGCTGTGTCTGTGGTTGAGTCATTCAAATTCCTGAGGACTACTTTCACCAATACTTGGAAGTGGGACAAGCACGTCACACTCGCCACTGGGAAAGCCCAGCAGAGATTGTTCTTCCTATGCCAGTTTAGGAAATTTAACATCTTGGAGTGTATCCTGATGTACTTTTTTTTCCAGCCATCATTGAGAGTGTTGTGACTATCACCATTTAGTTTCCCACCGCCTCCTCGCTCTGCAGGTGGTCCACTCAGCAGAGAAGATCATAGGCTGTCAGCTACCAATATTAAATGACTTGTTCATCGTCAGAGCAAAGAAAAGAGCTGAAAAAAATTGATCTGCCTCCGCCCACCCTGGCAGTCACCTATCCCCCAAATTTCCATCAGGGAGATGCTACAAGTCCATCACCACCAGGTCTACATGTCATCTCTGAAATTTTTTCTCCTGTAGCTATCCAGCTTCTCAATAAAACTCACTCAGGTGTAATACCCTAACCGTCCTTGCACAACATCTGTTAAATGGTCTTTCCTGCTCTCCATGTTGCGCTGATAATTATTGAGTCTGTTCATATGTTCACATTTACTTAAGTTTGATTATTGACACTTATGCATGTGACTGTTCTGCTAATTGTTTATTGCTCATCGCTGTTTTCATGATTATTTTGCAAATTGTTGGTTGCTATTGCCGTTGTCTGTTATGGTATTGTCTTGTGTTCTATGCTTGGAACCGAACCACAATCATTTGAGGTATTTTTCACATAATAAAGTAATTCTGATTCTGAAAACATACTTCAGATCTGAAGAAAATCCCGCCCATAAAACGCCTCCGTAAACGTTTAACAGTTGATGGTGCCTTACCCCAGCTTTGAAATCTGTCAAAGTTGTCAAGATTTTCAAAGACTTATGAATATCCTTGAAATTCAGAATCATTTAGGAGCTATTACAAATGAATTAAACAATTTAGAAGTTTTACTTTTTAATAATATAGAAACTGCTAATAACAGATTTTAAATAATTAAAAACATAATGCAAACACATTATTAAAACCTGTCGCTTATTTTGCATCTTCACATAACAGATTTCAGATTTAGATTTATGTATCAACATACATCAGAACATACAATGAGGTGTGCCGTTTGTGTTAACAGTCAGCATGCTCAAGGATGTGCTAGGGGCAGCTTCCAAGAGTGGTCACACATTCCAGTGCCAACAAAACATGCCCCTCTTCCCACCTGGCTACAGCTAGCTTGTACTCCTTCCCACCCCCCACCTCCACTTTCTTATTCTGGTTTCATCCCCCTTCCTTTCCAGTTCTGATCAAGTGCCTCAGCCTGCAGCATCAACTGTTTATTCTTTTCCAAAGATGCTACCTAACCTGTTGAGTTCCTCCAGCATTTGGTAGGTGATGCCCTCTTTGCATCTATCCAACGCCACTGAACTGAATGGGTCAGGTGTTATCTAGACTCTGTCACTCTTTCCAACATTTCCTGTCCCTCCTGACTCCATCTGCCAGTCAGCTCGATCAGGGGTTCCCAAACTGGGGTCCACGGACCCCTCAGTTAATGGTAGGGATCCATGGCATAAAAAGGGTTGGGAACCTCTGACCTAGGTGCATTAAGTGTTTACCATCTTTTGCCACACCCATCCTACTCAATGTTTTTTTATTGTGGTTATCTCTTCTCTGCTCTTTCAGTCCAGATGAAGGACTTTGACCTGAAATATTGAATACTCATTTCCATCTGTAGATGCTACTTGACCAATTGAGATCCCCCAGCAGTGCATCTTTTGCTCCTGATTCCAGCAGTCCCTTGTACTTGCATACAAAATTCTTAAATGCGTGAAAGACTGAGATGTTCCCCCTGTTTGAGAAGACATAGGAACAGAATAGTCCATTCAGCCTACTGAATCTGCTATGCCATTCAATCAAGGCTGATTAATTTTCCCTCTGAACCCCATTTTCCTGCTGTCTTGCCTTTGACCTCCTTTCTAATCAAGGAACTGTCATCCTCCACTTTAAATGTACCCAATGACTTGGCCTCCATGGTCATCTGTGGCAATGAATTCCACAGGTCCACCACCCTCTGGCTAAATAAATTCCTCCTCAGCTCTTTTCTAAAGGGATGTCCTATTCTGAGCTGTGCCCTCTGGTCTTAGACTCCCTCCCCCCACAAATATCGCAAACATTCTCTCTATCTGGACATTTAAATTTTCGATAGATTTCAATGACGTACCCTCTCATTCTTCTAAACTCCAATAATTATAGGCCCAGGGTCATCAAACACTCCTCATGTGTTAACCCTTTCAGTCCCAGATTCCCAGGATCATTCTCATGAACCTCCTCTGAACTCTCTCCCATGCCGGTACATTGATGTGGCCTAAAACTGCTCTCAATACTCCAAGTATGGTCTGACCAATGTCTTATAAAGCCTCAGAATTACAGGCTCCAACACCACAGGGTGCAGGTTTAGGCTAAACGGCCGGCTATTTAGAACTGCAATGGGGAAAAATTACTTCACTCAAAAAGTGGTGAATCTTTAGAATTCTTGACTGGAGATTATTGTGGATCTAAATTCATTGTATTCATTGACAGCACAGATTAATAGATTACTGGACATCAAAAAAATCAAGTATTACTGGGGGAATGATGGAAAATGGTGTGGGTAGAAGATCAGCCATGAACTTAATGAATTTTGGAGTAAGATTGAAAAGCTGGATGACGTACTCCAATTCCTTATGTTCTTATTTAGGATCTGTACTGTCGAGGTCCACCAATATCTTGCTCCATTAACAGAGTCCATGTGGAGCTCAGCTAACACATCACCAGCAGAGCGAAACCAGAAAATGGGGACTTTCACGCAGGAGTCCAAGCTTTCCAGCTGCTGTGCAGACAACAGACTTAACAGAAAAATATAAGTCATTAACTTATGTTCCTCTCTCCATGGATGCTGTCTGACCTGCTGTTTATTTCTGTCATTTTTATTTTTGGTTCTGGGTCAGGTAACCAAAATCCACATGATCTTCCTTTTTTATGATCTAATGCACTGTGGATTACACACATGCTAAATCACATCTCTTTACACGTCTAATTACACATCTCTTTATTAAGTACACCTGTACATTAATGCAAATATCTAATCAGCCAATCATGTGACAACATCTAAATGCAGACATGATCAAGAGGATTAGTTGTTCAGACCAAACATCATAATGGGGAAGAACGGTGATCTAAGTGATTTTGACTGTGGAATGATTGTTGGTGTCAGACAGGGTGGCTTCAGTACCTGAGAGATTGTTGATCTCCAGTGATTTTCATGCACAGCTGTCTCTTAAATTTTCAGAGAATGATGCACGAAACAAAAAAAAGAGATTTATTTCTGTGGGCGAAAGCGCCTTGTTAATGAGAGAGGTCGGAGAAGAATGACCAGAAGGAGACAGTAACTCAAATAGTTACGCGTTACAATGGTGGTGTGTCAAAGAGTGTCTCTGAATGCACAACACGTTGAAACTTGAAGTGGATGGGCTACAGTAGCAGAAGACCACAAACATACACCCAGGAGGTATCTAATAAAGTGGACGTTAAATGTATAATTCCATGTGGAATATTGGAGATAACTTACGTCCTCAATAGACGCAGGTAGTCTAGTTCTGGATACAGTAATAATTAGTTTACTGTTCTCTTAATCAGTGTGGTTTTAATGGAGTACTATCTATTCCTTTCAAACATCTGGGAGGACCACAGACCTGGTACTGTGGCCAACCAATCCAAATTTAGATAATTAGAAACAAGACAAGAAGCATAGATTCACACTTATGAAGGGTAAATTGAGGACAGACATCAGGTGGTATTATTTTACAGGGAAAGTGATGAATGGTTGGATCAAGGTAACCAGGACATGCTGTTTAGTTCAGGACATTTGATAAATAGGTAGATGTTGTAAAAATGAATAATGTACAGTAGCTTTGGTATTCTTTATAGATTAGGTCAAATGGGCTTAAGTTGTTCTGCCTTGTGGAATGTAATCCCCAAAGAGATGGTTTGTGCCCTCAATATAAAACAAATTGGAACTACTTAGGAACTTTCCTGCATTTTTCAGCAGATATAGTTAGAGGCTAGTAAACAGGATGATTGGGATGTTGGTGTCAAATGCAACACTAACATTTCATATCCATTCATTCAGGACACTGTCCCATCAGAAAAAAGGA